>NC_069502.1:973407440-973734940 GCF_027579735.1 Bombina bombina
TTTCTATGGTCTTAACATTATATATACATGGGGAATATCTTATTTCTGCAATTTCACTATCATTTTTTATCTATAGAATTGAATCAGTGTGTGGGGCCCCAGTGAGCTCTACTGCCATATACCCAAACAGTTACCCCTTATTGACATTTAACAGCCGTGGTCCACGTGAGACCGCTAAATTGTGGTTGGGGTACGCTTCACTGTCATCTTTATATTTTTAGGGGGCCCCTTGAGCCAAAATATAGATTCTTGATAAATATGGAAAATTTGAGGTTTTAGGTTGTTCCAGTCTATTTGGTTTTGCATATTTTTATGTTACAGTTTCTATAATGAGTTTAGTTTTTGTGTCTCTAAATTGTTTCTGCAAGATATACTGTTTGTGTATCTGTGTCTCATGTATATAGCTGTTAGATATTATGGTGCTGCTTGCAGAACTTACTGTGCTATCAGTTTATGTATCTCTGTAAATCGTCGCTACACAGGCTCTGTAACTTGCATTAAAGGGACATAATACTCATATGCTAAATAACTTGAAACTGATGCAGTATAACTGTAAAAAGCTGACAGGAAAATATCACCTGAGCATCTCTATGTAAAAAAGGAAGATATTTTACCTCACAATCTCCTCAGCTCAGCAGAGTAAGTTCTGTGTAAAAAGTTATACTCAGTTGCAGCCCAGCTGCAGGTAAAAAAAAAAAAAGAAGAAGAAATTAACAGCAGCCAATCAGCATCAACAGTGCTGAGGTCATGAACTCTTTTACTGTGATTTCATGAGATTTGACTTAACTCTCATGAGATTTCATATTAAACTTCCTTTAAACTGAATAGGGAAATAACATGAGAGTGCACGAGGCTCAAACCCTAAGCTGTCCCGGGAAAGACATACTGATTTGTTGCTTAGAAGTCCTTTACAATGGGATGTGGCTACTGAGGAACTTTTGAGGTAAAATATCTTTCTTTTTTACATAGAGATGTTCAGATGATATTTTCTAGTCAGCTTTTTACATCTATACTGCATCACTTTCAAGTGTGTAAACATTTGGGTATTATGGCCCTTTAATGTTCATTGATGATCTATACCATCTGTACCTTTCTTTTTGTTAACCTCAATAAAAATTATTATTAAAATAAAAAAAAAAGAACTGTAAATTATTCTTCAAATGGGAGTAATGAAAGGATGGATTGTGGATAAAGAAAGAGATTTGATGGTCACTGAATACCTAAAAATTACAGTATTTTATATAATACCAAAGATACATAAATCCCTGCAAAGACCACTAAGGAGGTCTATAATTTCTTCAATGGATTCTTTAAACCAACCATTAGCCAAATATAAAGATGGTAAAAAAAAATCCTGTCCTTTATAAAGGACACTGAATTCTTTATTGAGATTTTGAGAGACTTGGTTCCTTGTGAGACTGCCTGGTTATTTGTAACAATGGATTTGTCTAATCTTTATACCTACAGTATATACCACATGATGAGGAAATTCAGGCAGTTAATGATGCTGTCTGAGGATAAGGACTATAAGGGTACACCCATTAAATTTATAGCATTGTTATTGCATTTTGTATTGCTTAAAACTTTTTTTTAAAGCTTTTTAAAAAAATGTGTATATACCGCATATGGGAACAGCAATGGGTTCTCATGTGGCTTGTGTTAATATATATTTTATATATATATATATATATATATATATATATATATATATATATAAAAATGTAAACTGGTTAGGTGTATGCACGCTCACCATCCAACTGAAACCACCAGGGTGCTGTAAAAGTCTTTGAATAAAATCTGAAATTAAGCACTCACTGGTCTTTGGACGTCTGTGACAAGAAAAACCTTTATTAGTTTTTTTTATCTGTGACAAGAAAAACCTTTATTCGTGAAGTTTCAAGACCATACACAGTCCCTTCCTCTGACAAACAACATATGTATAAATCAAACTTTTATAGGCCTTTGAAACCCTCCCCCTATTCACAACCAATCAAGGTTGTCCGTGTGCAAAAAGTGTTCTGATAGGATAACAACTAATATTCATACTGAATAAAAATACTGAATAAAAATTACCATCTGATTATCAAGGTTACTAACGATCTTCTCTCTGCTAAAAATATTGGACACTACTCTATACTCATCTTACTTGACCTCTCAGCTGCCTTCGACACAGTTGACCACCCCCACCTCCTACAGACCCTTAGCTCTTATGGCCTCTGTGACACTGCCCTTTCCTGGATTCACTCTTATCTTTCTCACAGGTATTTTTCTGTGTCATTTGCCGGTGACTCCTCCTCTCCAATGCCTCTGTCTTTTGGAGTACCTCAAGGATCTGTTCTGGGTCCTCTACTCTTCTCCATCTATACTTCTTCGCTGGGTAAACTTATCAACAGTTATGGCTTCAAATATCACCTCTATGCTGATGACACCCAGATCTACATCTCCACCCCTGCTCTCTCTCCCTCTGTCCTTTCTCATGTCAGCGACTGCCTATCTGGTATTTCTTCCTGTATGGCCTCTCACCACCTAAAGATTAACATGTCCAAGACTGAGCTCCTTCTTATCCCCCCTCAAGCTCTACGCCGACTTGTGACTTCTCTATCCCTGTTGACGGCATCACCATTTCCCCATCGCCCCAAGTCCGCTGCTTCAGAGTTACACTTGACTCAAATCTATCCTTCGCCTCCCATATCCAATCGCTTTCTACATCCTGCCGCAACCATCTACGTAACATTTGCAAGATTCGACCTTTCCTGTGCGCTAACACCACAAAGCAAATAATCCACTCCCTACTGCAATAACCTACTTACTGGCCTTCCTCTTTCCAGCCTCTCCCCCCTTCAATCCATCCTAAATGCCTCTGCCAGGCTGATCCACCTTTCCCGTCGCTCTTTTTCTGCTGCACCTCTCTGCGAGTCCCTTCATTGGCTCCCCATACACAGCCGAATTAAATTCAAAATTCTCACCCTTGTATACAAAGCGCTCACCAACACAGCTCCCCTCTACCTATCCTCTATAATCAACAAGTATACTCCAGCCCGTCCACTAAGATCCAACAACGACCTGCTCATTGCATCTGCGACTATCACCTTCTCTCATGCTAGACTGCAGGACTTCTGTCATGCAGCACCTACCCTCTGGAACACTCTCCCTCGTGCTGTCAGGCTTTGCCCTAATCTTTCTTCCTTTAAATGCTCTCTGAAGACTTTTCTGTTCAGAGAAGCCTACCATCCAACTCAATAATATTTCTCTTACCTAACAACATTTCCCTCCTCTAACTCTGTATTAACATCTTTCTCAATCTTGCAGTCCTCACCTCCTGTTTCTCAACCCCCTACCCTTCTAGATTGTAAGTTTCCATGGGAATAGGGCCCTCAATTCCTCCTGTATGTGTTTGTAAATTTTGTCCTGTGTACTTGAAGTTTTATATTGTTTTATTTAAATGAACTGTATCCATGGACAGCGCTGCAGAATATGATGGCGCTTCATAAATAAAGTATAATAATAATAATAATATCATAGTGAATATATGTGATATATTATGTGTTATAATACAGTGTTGTTCAACCCCGGCAAAAGATCAGCTGATGATAACGTAGGATAAATGTCAAAGATAACTACATTCAGCTGTACTAAGTCACAATGTACTAAAACATCCAATGACACTCATCACAGGCCCGACACACCCCTCAGCACAGCCAATCACACACCGTTAAAGTGTATCAGCATGGCTATCACCACAAGCCACCTCATAGGCCAATCAATAATACGCCCCCACAGTTACGTGGAGGCCAAGTCTTACCCGTTCATAAATGGTATGTCAGCTCATATAGGATACTAATCAAAAACCCTCATATGTGTATAATAAAATGGCTCTTATCTTGGTGATTTACCTCGTCTCAATATCCTCCCAAAAATACAATTCGAGCACGGAGAGCAGATCATGTCATTCAAAGGGCGTGTCCAGGTCATACTAAAATCACACCCCTCTTTTAAGTCTCTTTTGTATATATACAAGGATCACAACACATCACGTCATACAAAGGGTGTGTCAACACCACACTTGGTCATCTTAAAATGAAGAACATGCCCCTCCTGGGCAGAATAGTCATCGGATCAAAGACTGACAGGGAAATCCCATCCTGTCAACATCGTGACGTGACGTAATTGACAACCAAACCCTAGGTTATACAAAAAGGCTTCATATTCTCTATAAAAAATACTTATCCAATCATATAATACCCATCTCACCACAACATGTGGAAGGACAATCAAAAGGTGGCTAAAATGATAATTATCCAGAGAAGTTTAGTTAAAGTGCTGTCACAAATAGTGCACAACAGTGTACTGCATCATCGCCAACCCCTGTCACACTTCACAATGTGTGTTGAGATAACCCCATGGTGGTTAGGGAGAATACCATACAGAAAAACATATAAAAAAATCATATGAAAAAATCATACAAAAAAGACATACAGAAAAACAATTGGGCGCTGTCAGAAAATGTACCAGGAAAAAAATAAGAAATAAGAATAATCGAGAACATACTCAAATCGAATACTCATCTATCCCTAATACAACTCACTCTACCAATACAAATAAAGCTATGCGACTTCACTAAGTGTGTTAAGGCATCCAAAGAACCAACTTTCTGGCAGATCATCGGGTTGAACCTTTAGTCAGAGGCCTAATCTAAAGCCAAATTATTCCATAAATGACATATTCACCACGTATTCCAACCGACCAGCCACAGGTTAAATACCCACAGTATCACCATAAAGTGAACAATAAATCAATAACCTAGTAATAAAATATATAAAAAAAACATATAAAAAAACAAGAAATCTTAAAAACATACCAAATAAAAAGAAAGGTCCATAATATGTGGTTATGCTAATACAGGTAAACCTTACACACTTATAAGGCCACCTTGATATAGAGAACTATTTACAACATATAAACAACATTTCAACAACCTATCAGCTTAGAAATTGATCAAAGATATGGAATGGAATCATGCAATCTCAATGGAATACACACTCTCAATAGAACACGTATCCTCTGTATTTATAGAAGTAATGTCGTGGGGATGCCTCCATCGTATCTAGACTTGTGTAATGGTCGTGGACTCATGTTCTTTTAAATCACAAATCAATCCATAAGAGGATTACAGGTAGCACTGCCAACCTGTATGTACATTCAGTCCTCTAGGTATGAGGGTTCCCAGCTCATAGATCCATCTGGCCTCCTTCTGCAAGAGGATCCTTGCTCTGTTTCCACCTCTTCTAGGATTAGGTACATGATCTATAATACGAAATCTCAGATCTTTTACAGTGTGGCCTGCCTCCAGAAAATGACAGGCCACAGGCAGTTCAGATTTCCCCTTCAAGATAGCAGTCCGAATGCTAAAGCAATGATTCGCCATCCTAATCTTCGCATCATCAACCGTCTTACCTGTGTAGAATTTTCCACAGGGACAGCTTAACAGGTAGACAATAAACTGTGTGGTACAGGAAGTATTTGATCTCGTACTTCTTCTTGCGATCGGGGTGATGGAAATGTGTACCAGTAATCATGCTATTACAGGTGACACAACTCACACATCTATAGCACTCCTTCTTCTTGTTTAGCCAAGCTTGTTGGGATGTTTCAGGTCCTCTATCTGTCTTCATTAATTAATCTCTCAGGCTCTGACCTCTTCTGTAACCAATTCTCGGGTCATCCCACTTCATGAATGGTAGTAAAGGATCAGCCTCAAGTCATTTCCACTCATTTTTAACTGCTTTGGTGATCAAATAACTGTCTGGTGTATAAGTTGTCACAAAGGCCAATTGCTGCGATTTTTCTTGCTTTAGTGGGGTAGAACTGAGTGCCAGACTTTGCATCTCAGCAAGTAGTTTCTTTCTATACTCCCTCTCAATGAACCTCTGTGTCATCTCTTCCAGCGCGTTGATACTGTTCTTTTGGGATGTAGAATAGAATTGCGATCTTTTCCTTTCTGAAACAGAGTAGTTTGCAACTTGTCAGCAATTTTATAGATCCTCACATCAGGGTAATCCACAGAGTTAGTGCTGGTTGTATAGCTGAATCTGATGGTACTTTCAATTTTGTTCAGATTCTTGACCCATGTCTTGAGGGTTTCTTCTCCATCATTCCAAATGAGGAATAAGTCATCTATATACAGACAGTAGTATTTGATCTGGTTCATCTCATAAATCTTCATCCTCAGGGTCTCATATTCAGCCATATATATATTGGCCAGAGATGGGGCCACATTGGACCCCATTGCTGTGCCTGATATTTGCAAGTAAAACGTCTTATCAAATCGAAAGAAGTTTTTAGTAAGACAAAATGATAACAGAGTGATCAAAACTTCTTCCGGGGGGGCCAACATAAGCCACCTGTCTGAGGCAATTAGCAACAGCTACTATCCCTGATTTATGCGGGATGATGGTATATAGGCTTGTTACATCCAAAGTCACAAGTATATCTGTATAACTGATGTTAGTGAGTTGGGTGATCTGCAAGATGAAATCAGTAGAACCGCGTATATAAGGCTTCATTAATTTCACCCATGGCTGTAGATAAAAATCCACAAACTGTGCCAGGGGTTGTAACAATGAACCCCTGGTGGATCCAATTGGTCTCCCAGGGGGTTTCTCAGCATCCTTGTGGATTTTAGGTAGAGTATACATAGTTGGTGTCACTGGAAAGTCACACTGTAAAAAATTAAACTCTAGTTGTGAAATTAATGCTGAATCCCTCCACTCACTGAGTTTGGCATCCATCTTCCTTTTTCAACTGGTGAGTGGGATCACTCTTCAGGGGTAGATAAGTGTTTGTATCTGCAATCTGCTTCAAAATCTCTGCTTTATAATCTTTGAGATCCATCACCACCACCACACCCCCCTTATCGTCAGGGCGAATCACAATGGATAGATCATCCTGTAGAATTTTTAATGCTTGTCTTTCTTCTTTCGTGAGATTATCATTAAATCTTGTGGAAGGCTTCTTCTGTATCTGTTGGGTCAGAAAGTTGGTCACTGTAGTGATAGTCGGATTGTTGGAATTAGGGTCAAAAGTACCCTTGGGTTTGAACTTGCTAGGACTGTCAGACTCAGTATTGAAGAATTCTTTTAACCGTAAATTTCTCCCAAATCTCTGAATGTCTATATACATGTTGAAATTATTCAATCTAGTGGATGGTACGAAGGAAAGTCCTTTGTTGAGCAAGCTTTCTTCTGCAATACTTAATTGTCGAGAACTGATGTTAAACACCATGCTTTCTATCATCTCTGCAGTGGGGGGCGGCAGGCAGTGCCCCCCTACGCGTATGTGGCCTTGACCTCGGCCTAAAAAATGAGTCATTGTAGGGTGTGCTGCTAATTGTGGTAGGGCAGATGTACCCCCACTTGGTGTGTCCCAATGCTGATGGCCTCTGCCACCCCTAGAACATGTCATAATCCCCCTGAAGTTGGTTTTCTCACCTCCAGTATGCACCTCAGGATCAGAACTCTCCCCTGAACTAGTATCCACTGTGTTGATAGCTTTTTTTACTGAACTTCCTCTCCCTTCTTGGACGAAATGTTCTCCTTTCAACAGGAGTCATCATTCACCTGTAGATACTTTTATATGTGTAATCTTGGGTCACAGTCTGCAATTTTCGATTCTTGAATGAGATCAGTTCTTGTTTATAGATCTTAATCTGTAATGACAATTTACCCAGCCAGTCAGTATTAATATCAGTCCCGAGAGTGCCCAACTTATCTTGTTCAAAGATCTGTATCTCTGCTTTCACATCATTCAGGAGGCGTCCCACCTCCCTGATGACTAATAACATAACAAAGGAGCACTTATTTAATATTTTACACCAATTTAAACAAAACTCAGTATTAGAGCGACCTATTGTAGGGACATTCCTCACTCTAAACCCCCTTGGGATTGTTAGTTTCTTGTGATAGTTTGAGAAGTATGTCCCATGTAAATTCAGATCTATCTCTCGTTGTTTAAGATTCGCTAATGTATTATAAAGTGATTGGTGTGATTTCTCCACTTGTTGTTCTTCAACAAATCCAAAGTGGATATTATTAGCATCTTCATCTGTGAATGTAAAAATATCCTCATATTTATCCTCCAATTGGGTATTAGGTAGCTCATATGTAGGTGGTTCCATTTCAGTCATATTGTGGTATGTGTAGCAAGGAAGGGGAAAATATCCAGGGTAAATCAACCCTTATGTGGGTGCACTGCACAGCAAAGATTCAAATGTAAACTGGTTAGGTGTATGCACTCTCACTATCCAACTGCAACCGCCAGGGTGCTGTAAAAGTCCTTGAATAAAATTTGAAATTAAGCACTCACTGGTCTTTGGACATCTGTGACAAGAAAAACCTTTAGTTCCTTAGACATGCCTGAAACCTCATTATACTGTATGTATGTAGAAGAAGTTTGCTCGAAATTTACTATACACTTATTAAACAAATTAAAAAACTGTATATGAAACTAGAAGCAAATGCAAATTAAACTATAATAAATTAATTTCAATTTCATTTGTATTTTCTCCATGCTCTGGCACTGACACGTTGAGAGATTAACGCTTTCTCCATACTCTGGCACTGCGAGGGAGATCAGAGTCTTCACCAATCACCATTCAACTATTAGAACTGTCTGGCACGTTAAACAAAGAACTAACTGATGCAAGTGAAAGTACTGGAGAAACAGACTAGACTCACTAAAATTGGTAACCTGATTCACATAGTCTACAGTACTCACTGTGGTAGATACCATATTACATCTCCTCTTTGCTACTCTGGCCATTGATTTACATACAATTGTATGGGCTGTAAACACTGGATTTAGGGGTTATCACATCCTCTAGAGGTATGGGATTGCTGTCTTTACTAAGGTACATTGGAAAGTGTGTACCTTGTTTGACTGAGGCCATCTCCATTATCTATACTGCACCCTCAAAAACTCTGGCTTGCAGAGAAAATGTATTTAACCACTGCGTAAATCTTTCACTGTCTACTGCACCAATAATCAGGGAGAACACCGACAAGCAGATGCATTGTTCCGATGTGTTAGACTCATTGTTTTTATACTTAATTCAATATTTTAATTCCAATATCTTTTTTTCTGTCTGAAGTGGCTTGCAATCTCACCTATATTATTCCACCAACGTTCATAAGTGACTTATACTTGTATCACTGTGTTCCATTGTGTCAGTCTACTACTCTTTTCCTATAAGTGCATAAATATAAGGAATAAAACAATAAGCTAGAAAAACCATGGAAGCATTATGAGAAGGTTTTCACAAGTTTACCATCAGCATATGTGTAGGTTAAGCAAAGTGAACAAGTACCTAAAGCAAAATCAGTGGTTACTCCCAAAGTAGACAACCTAGAAAATATGTGCTGCAAAAACAACATTGACTGGGGGGCTGCCAAAATGTGTTACATGTTCATTAATTATCCACTTTGGCTACCATGAGTTACTTCTGCTCCTAAATATTTAAAGGGACTGTAACATTACATTAAATTACTGTAACATGTTCTCCCCTTTTAGGGATAGATTGCGAGTGGATTGCTATTTAGCACTTTTGCTAGAGCGCTAATTTTGCTAGAAGTAAACTTTTTACGGTTTTGCTGGTATTATGAGTTGAAAGTAAAAAGTTATCATGCTCGTGCTAATCCGACACGCACAAAAAGCCGAACTTACAACATTGCGCGCACAATAACCTTTTCCATATAGAAGTCAATGGAGAAAAAAAAGTGAAAGAAAAACCCCACTCTTGCGCACACTCGATCGCATAACCCGACATGATTTATCTATACCACTATATATGTATATATATATATTTATTATATAGGTATATATATATATATATATATATATATATACAAATATATATAGGAATATATATTTACAAATACATAGAACATATTCTGCTATGTGCAGAACATTGGAATGCTAAATATTTACAGAAAATACACAGTTAAAAAGTTATATGTGTACATATGTCTGTATATACATATATAAGTACATAAATACATATGCACACATATAGACATATATAAATACATACACATACATCTTTAGACATGTATATGTATTTATCTCAATGTTAAAGCCCTTTGCCTGCTTTTTTTTCCCACTAACACCCGAGACCTTATATCTTTGAGCCTTTATAACTGTTGTATGCAATATTTATTTTGAATAATTTTTATTGGATAGTGTTATTATGAGAGTAAGTGTACTTTGTAATGTATTTTTTATGTGTTTTGTACAACTTTTATGTTTCGCGAAAGAGTGAATCAGAGCTCTGAAGTCACGGTAATCATTCTAGCTCAAGTAATCGCGTTTACTTTCAACTCGTAATACCAGCACAATTTAACCTGCCCGCAAACGATTGTGAAAAACTGATATACTGAATATACATAAATATACTATATATACTGAAAAACATTTGCGCTCCACTGGTAATCTGACCCTTAGGGGCCCGAATTATCAAGGGCCAAATGGCCCTTGATCCCTATGTTTCCGCGCGAGCCTTCAGACTCGCCGGAAACAGCAATTATAAAGCAGCGGTCTTAAGACTGCTGCTCCTTAACTGGACCGCTGCCTCCAGGCTGCGGACATCAATCCGCCTGATTCTATACGATCTGGCTGATTGACACCACCTGCTAGCGACCGATTGGCTGTGAATCTGCAGGGGGCGGCATTGCACAAGCAGTTCACCAGGATCATGTCGGACAGACCGTTAATAAATCGACCCCTTAATGTGTTTCCAATAAATGAATAATGAATAACTGCTTTTGTCTGTTCAAACCATCAAATATGTTGAGTATTAAAATACAGTACTGCAGTATCGACTAAAAAATAGTTATGTAAACAAGAAACAGAAGCAGGGGTTTGTGGGAGAGAAAGAACTGCCAATTTGAAAGGGTTTTCATGCAGCAACTTTGAACACAATGAATTCTTATGAACTCCTTGACTGAGTACTTTGTCCCTTTAATGAGATCTTCCTCAAATTGTAAAGCATGCTTACAGAATAGGCCTGAAAATGTAAACTAGTGATAGCTACCTTCATATCATGTGACCCATAATGATTAAATGCCTAAACGTCTAGGACAAAGACCAATTAAGTCTCCAGAAAGCAAACAGCATTTTGCTATGAAAATAAATGAAATTCAAGATTATCCTGTGGAACCAACCTATAATTATGTGTCCAGCTGATGATGATTCTATTTGCTTTGGGTTGAGGAATACACTCCACACTGACATAATCTATTAGCCCTCTGGGACTGCAGTATTATATCATTTTTTCTACCGCCTCATGTGCCACCTCTTACTTTTATGGGGCTCAGAAATAGTGTAGTGATAAGTATTCATACATTTTTGTGTTTGTTTTGTGTTTTCTTGTTGTATCTTAAAAAATCTCTTTGTAGAGAAGTTAAGGGCTAGATTACAAGTGGAACACTAAATTATCGTGCTTCCGCAATCGGCCAAATTTGCCCGTTTGGGGGAGCGTGATAATAAACCAGCCATTACAAGTGGCTGGTTATTGCTACTGCGAGCTTGTGTTAGCAATTAGCGCTCAGAAAATTAACCAAAGATCTCATCTCTGGTTCATTTTCTAAAAGTGCCCCAAATGCCCTCAAAATAGAGGGTAGTATAGTTTTTTATTAAAAAATAAAATCTAGTTTTTTTTAATAGAAAAACTGCACTAGGCACTTTTGGGGCTTTAAAGTTGGTGGGAGTGGGGTGTTAGAAAAAAACGACACTGAAAAGTGCCTTTGCATTGCAGCCTATGGGAATTTTGTGTGTTCCCATAGACCGCATGTAAATATATATGTATATGATTCTATACATATATATTTATGTGTTTATAAATGTATATACACATATTAACACATAAATATATATGTATATAAGCATATACATATACTGTATTATAAAAGGCCAAGTGTGTTTGTCCGAAGCTGTCATGCGCAGTAGAGACTATGCGAGGACAAACACACCTGGCCTTAACCGCAGTGTGGCGCGAGATAGCTTCAGCCGAGAGCTGGAGCTCCTGAAGCTCAAGGCATCTGACGCATACGGAGCCGGGTGAACACGATCAGTGCTCCGCCTCCATATGAGGGCAGATGTCTGATCGTTACAGACGGCGACACTGTGTGTGTCATCGTCTGTAACGATATTCTGCTGGTGCTGGCAGGAGGTGTGGGCAGGAGGGGGTGGGCGGCCCAGTTGGGGAGGGAGTGGGATGGAGTGGGAGGACCCTACGCTACAGCAAATAATAAATAAAGGGACAGGGAGGGATGGTGCAGCTACACTTCAGAAAATGGTTTTGGGGTGCGGGAGGAATAAATGGTAATCGCGGGGGGGGGGGGGGGGGGAAGGTGGCGGGACCATCACACTACAGAAAAAACACAGAAACACACTACAGAAACTTTACATCTCTTAAAATATTTTAAAATGTGTGAGGGTATTAATGAATACTTTGGCCTTTAAAACAATTTAAAAATAATTTAGGGCCAGATTACACAAAAGAAACCCTATAGTTAGCGGGAGGAGGGCAAACGCTTTCGCAAAATCACTGTGTTCTGTAAGCTCAAATCCATATTACAAATGGGGTGCTGTTTAAATAACCGCAAATTAATTTGCGCAAACTCGTGGTAATGTATGCTCCCCAAATTTTCTAAGGGCAGCGTTGAGTGGCAATGTCCGCTCGTATTACAATTTAAAAATAAATGCGATTGCTCAAACGCAACTGCATTTAACGCTCAAACTTCTTATGTGACCTGAAAGTACGTTTAAAGCGTTTGGCCTGAGGAAACATTTGCACTACACTACTCTATTAACCCCTAAACCACCACACACCCACATCGCAAACTACCCCTCTACACCATTAACCCCCAAACCACCACACCCCACATAGCAAAATACCTCACTACTCTATTAACCCCTAAACTGCCACATACACCCATCGTAAAATACCCCTCTACTCTATTAAACCCTAAACCACCACACCCACACATCACAAAGTACCCCTCTACTCTATTAACCCCTAAAGCGCCACACTCACAGATCACAAAATACCTCTACTTTATTAACCCCTAAACTGCCACAATCTCCACTGCATAATACCCACTAACAGCTAAACAACCTAACCAGCTAACCTCCATAGCCTAACACCCCATAAGTTACCCCCAACAAAACCTAACCTTACCTGTAAAAAAAAAGAAAACCTAACAGTACCTTTAAAAATAAAAAAATAACCTTACCTTAAAAAAACAACTAACATTACCTTTAAACTACAGCAATAGCCCTTAAAAGGGCTGTGTACACATCTAGATTGTAAATTCCCACGGGAATAGGGCCCTCAATCCCCCCTGTATTTGTCTGTAAAATTTTGTCTTTTATCATTTTGTCTTTTATTGTTTCTCCATTACCCATGGGCAGCGCTGCGGAATCTGTTGGCGCTTTATAAATAAAGAATAATAATATTAATAATATAGACATATATAAATACATATATTTATAATACATATATTTAAAAAAAACTATGCTAAAAAGTTGCCCTGAGAAGTAAAGTACTCATAGCCTTTTTTGCATTACATAAAACTGGCAAAAAAAATGTATGCCCTGAAAAGGATTATAGCTGCTTTAATAATACAAAAAAACACTATTAAAAAAAAAAAACCTATACTAAAAAAACCTAACTGGCAAAAAAAATATGCCTGAAAGCTCTTTTGCCAGTAAAAACATAATAATCCCCTAAACTGCCACATTGCCCATTGAAAAGTACCCCCTACACTATCAAATTCTAAACCGCCAAATATCTCAATGCAAATTACCCTACTACACTATTAACCCCTAAACCACCACATAGCCCACAACATATTAACCCACCTACACTAGTAACCTCTAAACCCCCACATAGCCCAACGCAAATTATCCCACTACACTATTAACCCATTAACCACCACATTGCCCACTGCAAATTGATCTCCTACAATATTAACCCCTAAACCACCACATGACCCACCGCAAATTAACCCACCTACACTAGTAACCCCTAAATTGCCACATAGCCCACCACAAATTATCCTGCTAAACTATTAACCCCTAAACCACCACAAAGCCCCCCTCAAACTACCCCGCTACGCTATTAAGCCCTAAACCACCACAACCCACCATCGCAAACTACCCCATATCCGATTAAACCCCTAACCGCTACAACCCAATCACAAACTACCCCCTATCCTATTAACCCCATAGCCACTCCAACCCACTATTGCAAAATACCACCTAACCTCCTAACAGTTAACTCCCAAGACCGCTAAACTAAGACCCCCTATGTTACAAAAAATAAATAACACATTTGTTGGGCATTGTCCTAGCTGAAATTATTATTGCTCTTTTGTATGAAACCCCCCAAAAATTTGTCAGGCAGTGTCCTAAAGTAATCATTGCTCTTTTGCATTACATCTTAAAAAAATCCTATGCTAATAAACCTAACTGGCAAAAACGAATGCCTTGAAAAGGAATAAGTGATTTTAGCTCCTTTGCCAGTATAGAAAAAAACTATTCTAAAACAAAAAACCTACACTAGAAAAACCTAATGGGAAAAAAGTGTGCTGTGCGGACAGCATGAAGAGGATGTGGTATGGAAGATCAGAAGAAAAGAAGACGGATGGAAGATGGATTATTAAGACGTCCAGCTGTTCTCTTCTCTGCTAGCGAATCTGTCTGCTTTGACTCGCTAGATGCAGAAGTTGAACCGTCAACCATATTTATTTAAAAAACAATCAAAACTACATCACTTCAAATAGGAGCCTCCTATTAGCGCGGCACTGGCCTCACTGTCCTATAGGTAAGTATAAAACTACAGGTAATACTTTTTAACCTGCAGTAAAGGAACATTTCTATTAATTTTAATGAAAACTAATGTAAATGTTACCAAATATTCAGTATTCATTTAGTTTTAAACAAATACTGAATAGTGCAGCAAAAGAATATTCTGAAAAACAAATTTTTCAGAATATCCGTACCGAATGATTAATCCAAAATTAATTATTCAGTGCTGCACATGTTTATTGAAAACTATGACTTTATGTTTTATTGTAAAGCTAAGAAGACATCAAAGACGTGTAAAATTTTAATTTTAAAAATTGCGGATGAGGTGAGCACTCATGGACTATATAAGAAGGATGTTGAATATTGTAAAAAAACGTTTCAAAGATATTAAGTGCATCACAGAGGCCAAGATTGCTCATGAGAAGAAATCTGCACAGGATACTGGTGGAGGCAAATTTTATGTTAAATATTTATTAGATTTTGAGCAAAAAATGCTTCAACATCTTGGTAATGAGGTAATCGAAAGAACATTCTGTACAATTCTGAAATATATTTTTTTGAATCATGGCATGACCTAGGAAAGTTAGAACTTACACTAATGATCTTCATAATGGGGTTACACACTACCGGGAAATTCAGTGAGGGGTAGTGTTTTCTATTTTGATATATTTCCTTTCTTTTACAAGCTGGCTGAACAGCAAAATGAATGCAATCAATTGCACCAAGCACATTGGGAACACTGGCAATTCTATAAAAAATTGTCCTGTGTGCTTGACAAACATACATTTCAAAATGTGCCTTCAACACTGTCTTCAGATGAATGTTGGCTGGCTAAATCCAATAGCCACACTGGACACAGACAGGAAAGATCTGTGGCAAAAAATTGTAGAGCAGCAAGTAATTTTAGCATCCCATGTATTACTGGTGCACAGGATGTTAAAGGCTCAAGAACTTCACTGACCTTATTGTAAAGTGTCAAAATTGACTCACAGGTCCGCTGGAACCGCTGCACAATCTCTTGGTCTGTTAATGCCTCTAGTCTTCATCTTGGCAGAAAAATCCTGAGCACCTGACGACCTGCTTCATCTTCTACATGTAGCCTTCTTTTATTATGAAGATCATGAAAAATAAACAAATGTAGCAGGCTCTCATTCCTTCTAAGATCTATCAACAACAGCGCAAACATATGTTCTGTCACAACACTGTTCTGTTGGTGCCTTTTATGCTGTTTGTGATTTGTCCCCAACACCTATTAATTCTCATTGTATACACCACCTAAAAGCTAGCGATATTTAAACGCAGAAGTTGACTGAATATAGTCACAAATATGATGTTAAATCCGCAGAAGAAGTAGCTGTGAAAAATTTGATGCCAATGGTGATTGAAGGCATGTTCTCTGGCACAAATAATTCATTAATTTTAATAAAGTTGGTACATTTATAAATTTTTATAAGTGGACTTTGAAGCGAAAATACATGCGGATCACAAGTTGACACCTTGATAAATGGGACCCAAAGTTTGGAAAGGACAGACCAGACATGAACTATGTGTGCTTCATTGAATGAGGAAAAAATGAGAATATAATCCAGATAGATTACTAGGTAAGAATCCAAAAGTTCCTAGAAATCATAATTTGGACTGCATAGTCTAAATGGCATCGCTAGGTATTCAAGATATCCATAGTATGTACAGAAAGTCCTCTTCCATTTGTCTCCTTCCATACACATACTAATTTATAAGGTTAATTTTCATAAAAATCTTCTGCTCATTTTATACTGTCCAGCATATCTGTGATTAGAGACAAAGGGTATCTGTTGAGCACTCAATAATCCACAAAGGTCTTTTTCCCCCACAAAATAATATTCCATCTCCAGCTGTTGAAGATTTTAATCAATATATTCCTTTGGATGCTGAATTTCAGAATCAGTCAGAAAGGAAGGGCATATTCTTTCAAATAGAATTGGTGCACCAAGGACCAAATGAAAATGGTAGTCATAGAATTGGTGCAACAAAGACCAAATTAATACTGTAGTTATTGAATTGCTTAGGAAGAAGGTGAGTATTTCATAAAAGTCCTAGGCCTAGATTTGGAGTTCGGCGGTAGCCGTCAAAACCAGCGTTAGAGGCTCCTAACGCTGGTTTTGGCCGCCCGCTGGTATTTGGAGTCAGTGATTAAAGGGTCTAACGCTCACTTTTCAGCCGCGACTTTTCCATACCGCAGATCCCCCTACGCCATTTGCGTAGCCTATCTTTTCAATGGGATCTTTCTAACGCTGGTATTTAGAGTCGTTTCTGAAGTGAGCGTTAGAGCTCTAACGACAAGATTCCAGCCGCCTGAAAATAGCAGGAGTTAAGAGCTTCCTGGCTAACGCCGGTTCATAAAGCTCTTAACTACTGTACCCTAAAGTACACTAACACCCATAAACTACCTATGTACCCCTAAACCGAGCTCCCCCCACATCGCCGCCACTCGATTAAAATTTTTAACCCCTAATCTGCCGACCGCCACCTACGTTATACTTATGTACCCCTAATCTGCTGCCCCTAACCCCGCCGACCCCTGTATTACATTTATTAACCCCTAACCTGCCCCCCACAACGTCGCCGCCAGCTACTTAAAATAATTAACCCCTAATCTTCCGACCGCAAAGCGCCGCCACCTACGTTATCCCTATGTACCCCTAATCTGCTACCCCTAACACCGCCGACCCCTATATTATATTTATTAACCCCTAATCTGTCCCCCTCAACGTCGCCGACACCTGCCTACACTTATTAACCCCTAATCTGCCGAGCGGACCTGAGCGCTACTATAATAAAGTTATTAACCCCTAATCCGCATCACTAACCCTATCATAAATAGTATTAACCCCTAATCTGCCCTCCCTAACATCGCCGACAGCTACCTTCAATTATTAACCCCTAATCTGCCGAGCGGACCTCACCGCTATTCTAATAAATGGATTAACCCCTAAAGCTAAGTCTAACCCTAACACTAACACCCCCCTAAGTTAAATATAATTTACATCTAACGAAATAAATTAACTCTTATTAAATAAATTATTCCTATTTAAAGCTAAATACTTACCTGTAAAATAAATCCTAATATAGCTACAATATAAATTATAATTATATTATAGCTATTTTAGGATTAATATTTATTTTACAGGCAACTTTGTAATTATTTTAACCAGGTACAATAGCTATTAAATAGTTAAGAACTATTTAATAGTTACCTAGTTAAAATAATAACAAATTTACCTGTAAAATAAATCCTAACCTAAGATATAATTAAACCTAACACTACCCTATCAATAAAATAATTAAATAAACTACCTACAATTACCTACAATTAACCTAACACTACACTATCAATAAATTAATTAAACACAATTCCTACAAATAAATACAATTAAATAAACTAGCTAAAGTACAAAAAATAAAAAAGAACTAAGTTACAGAAAATAAAAAAATATTTACAAACATAAGAAAAATATTACAACAATTTTAAACTAATTACACCTACTCTAAGCCCCCTAATAAAATAACAAAGCCCCCCAAAATAAAAAATTCCCTACCCTATTCTAAATTAAAAAAGTTACAAGCTCTTTTACCTTACCAGCCCTGAACAGGGCCCTTTGCGGGGCATGCCCCAAGAATTTCAGCTCTTTTGCCTGTAAAAAAAAACATACAATACCCCCCCCCCAACATTACAACCCACCACCCACATACCCCTAATCTAACCCAAACCCCCCTTAAATAAACCTAACACTAAGCCCCTGAAGATCTTCCTACCTTGTCTTCACCATCCAGGTATCACCGATCCGTCCTGGCTCCAAGATCTTCATCCAACCCAAGCGGGGGTTGGCGATCCATAATCCGGTCCAGAAGAGGCTCCAAAGTCTTCCTCCTATCCGGCAAGAAGAGGACATCCGGACCGGCAAACATCTTCTCCAAGCGGCATCTTCGATCTTCTTCCATCCGGAGCGAAGCGGCAGGATCCTGAAGACATCCAGCGCGGAACATCCATCCGGACCGACGACTGAACGACGAATGACTGTTCCTTTAAGGGACGTCATCCAAGATGGCGTCCCTCGAATTCCGATTGGCTGATAGGATTCTATCAGCCAATCGGAATTAAGGTAGGAATTTTCTGATTGGCTGATGGAATCAGCCAATCAGAATCTAGTTCAATCCGATTGGCCGATCCAATCAGCCAATCAGATTGAGCTCGCATTCTATTGGCTGATCGGAACAGCCAATAGAATGCGAGCTCAATCTGATTGGCTGATTGGATCAGCCAATCGGATTGAACTTGATTCTGATTGGCTGATTCCATCAGCCAATCAGAAAATTCCTACCTTAATTCCGATTGGCTGATAGAATCCTATCAGCCAATCGGAATTCGAGGGACGCCATCTTGGATGACGTCCCTTAAAGGAACAGTCATTCGTCGTTCAGTCGTCGGTCCGGATGGATGTTCCGCGCTGGATGTCTTCAGGATCCTGCCGCTTCGCTCCGGATGGAAGAAGATCGAAGATGCCGCTTGGAGAAGATGTTTGCCGGTCCGGATGTCCTCTTCTTGCCGGATAGGAGGAAGACTTTGGAGCCTCTTCTGGACCGGATTATGGATCGCCAACCCCCGCTTGGGTTGGATGAAGATCTTGGAGCCAGGACGGATCGGTGATACCTGGATGGTGAAGACAAGGTAGGAAGATCTTCAGGGGCTTAGTGTTAGGTTTATTTAAGGGGGGTTTGGGTTAGATTAGGGGTATGTGGGTGGTGGGTTGTAATGTTGGGGGGGGGGGTATTGTATGTTTTTTTTTACAGGCAAAAGAGCTGAAATTCTTGGGGCATGCCCCGCAAAGGGCCCTGTTCAGGGCTGGTAAGGTAAAAGAGCTTGTAACTTTTTTTATTTAGAATAGGGTAGGGAATTTTTTATTTTGGGGGGCTTTGTTATTTTATTAGGGGGCTTAGAGTAGGTGTAATTAGTTTAAAATTGTTGTAATATTTTTCTTATGTTTGTAAATATTTTTTTATTTTCTGTAACTTAGTTCTTTTTTATTTTTTGTACTTTAGCTAGTTTATTTAATTGTATTTATTTGTAGGAATTGTGTTTAATTAATTTATTGATAGTGTAGTGTTAGGTTAATTGTAGGTAATTGTAGGTAGTTTATTTAATTATTTTATTGATAGGGTAGTGTTAGGTTTAATTATAACTTAGGTTAGGATTTATTTTACAGGTAAATTTGTTATTATTTTAACTAGGTAACTATTAAATAGTTCTTAACTATTTAATAGCTATTGTACCTGGTTAAAATAATTACAAAGTTGCCTGTAAAATAAATATTAATCCTAAAATAGCTATAATATAATTATAATTTATATTGTAGCTATATTAGGATTTATTTTACAGGTAAGTATTTAGCTTTAAATAGGAATAATTTATTTAATAAGAGTTAATTTATTTCGTTAGATGTAAATTATATTTAACTTAGGGGGGTGTTAGTGTTAGGGTTAGACTTAGCTTTAGGGGTTAATCCATTTATTAGAATAGCGGTGAGGTCCGCTCGGCAGATTAGGGGTTAATAATTGAAGGTAGCTGTCGGCGATGTTAGGGAGGGCAGATTAGGGGTTAATACTATTTATGATAGGGTTAGTGATGCGGATTAGGGGTTAATAACTTTATTATAGTAGCGCTCAGGTCCGCTCGGCAGATTAGGGGTTAATAAGTGTAGGCAGGTGTCGGCGACGTTGAGGGGGGCAGGTTAGGGGTTAATAAATATAATATAGGGGTCGGCGGTGTTAGGGGTAGCAGATTAGGGGTACATAGGGAGAACGTAGGTTGCGGCGGTTTACGGAGCGGCAGATTAGGGGTTAAAAAAAATATGCAGGGGTCAGCGATAGCGGGGGCGGCAGATTAGGGGTTAATAAGTGTAAGGGTAGGGGTGTTTAGACTCGGGGTACATGTTAGGGTGTTAGGTGCAGACGTAGGAAGTGTTTCCCCATAGGAAACAATGGGGCTGCGTTAGGAGCTGAACGCTGCTTTTTTGCAGGTGTTAGGTTTTTTTTCAGCTCAAACAGTCCCATTGTTTCCTATGGGAGAATCGTGCATGAGCACGTTTTTGAGGCCGGCCGCGTCCGTAAGCAACTCTGGTATCGAGAGTTGCATTTGCGGTAAAAATTCTCTACGCTCCTTTTTTGGAGCCTAACGCAGCATTTGTTTGAACTCTCGATACCAGAGTTAATTTTATGGTGCGGCCAGAAAAAAGCCCGCGGAGCGTTAACAGCCCTTTTACCGCCGAACTCCAAATCTAGGCCCTAGTATTTTTTTTAGGGATAGCATTAAGGATTTCTTATTGTATACCCAGTATTTTAACAATCTTTTCAAGACACAAGTAATTTACTAGTGTCCCAAATCATTAAAGGGTTGTATTGCCTAAACCAGGGAAGCCCCCAAATGAATGGTAACTTTCAGGGACCTTTGCTTTATACTATAATACATATATACACCTCTCAGAGAGCGTGTATTTTGGTAAATGGATGTTTTCGGAAGATATTTCTCTACAAAGAGGAACCAGACAGGGGTTTTGGAACAATTGGCATTCAAACTTTGTGAGTTATTCTCGGGTATTATCATTCATGGCTAACTCCACCATTTACCTCTCTATGCTGATGACATAATGTTGTTTATTGATAATCCATCACAAAATCTATCCAAAATTTTGCAAATTATTTATGATTTTGGTAGTTTCTCGGGTTACAAGGTTTATATGAGCAAACTGGAAATTCTATAGCTACATAAAACCCCTCTGATAACACTCCTAATCCATTCACTGTAGGTACTAATACCCTTACTTATCTGGTAATCCATCTTTATGCTGATCTCAACTGATTATATGACATTAACATAGCAAAACAATGCTCTATTCTCATTGCTAAATTGCAGAATTGGAGAGTGCTTCCCTTATCGTTAACACGGTGCATCAGCCTAATAAAGATTGTTATACTATCTCAAATTTTGTATCCACTGCTCATGTCTCGCTTTCTTCTTACCAAGCAAGATCTAAATGTGTTAAATTGCTCTATTGAGACTTTAATATGGGAAAAAGCTTCATATAGCAGTTAGAAAACTACATCTCTTCTATCTTAATGGAGGCAAAGGCCTTCCAAACCTTAACTTGTATAACTGGGCAGCATTATTATATCTAGTTATTGATTGGAAATTAGAAATTGCTGTTCTGAAGATGGTTGATTTGGTGTATTTTCCTTATAGCTTATAGCTCTAAACAAGCTTTGTCCAACCATGGGAAATCCCATATTTTGTACAAAGATGCCATAAGAGCATGGCGGTTAACACACCATTTCTAGCGTTTAAAACATCCTACTCCTAAATTCATTCCCCTGTTAGGCCACTTGGATTTCCCAACGGGCTCAGATACTCTTCCTTTTCTGAAGAGGAAGGGGAGAGGAATACATGTAGTTGGGGACCGCTTTGATCGCGCATCCAACACAGTGAAATCCTTTCAAAACTTTAGTAGCCAATTTAAAATACCATATACTAATGTTTTGCCTACCTACAGGCTAGGCATTACATAGATACTCTTTGAAGGGATGACCCTCTTTTAAGGAGCAATTGACCTTTTGCTATTCTGCATATTGTATTAAAGTCTTCTACCTTTCTGAATTGTATCAGATACTATTATGGTAAGAAGTAAATATGATACAGGACACCATGCTAGATAAATGGAAATTCAGAATAGGTGATATAACCCTAAGAAAGCTCAAGAATAATCCTTAGAAAGTTAAAACTGCCTCATTGTCCTTGCAGTTTTTAGAAGCCCACATACGTATGTTACATCAGGATTATATCACCCTAAATTGCTTATCTCAGTGACAATAACTGTGTGAAATGTAATTTAGAAGCTCCAAACTTCTATCATTATGATTGTCAGAAAATAAAACGTTTCTGGGGCCAGTTATACTATGGGATTCAGAGCCATTTTCATTTTGATATTCATTTAGACATTCAAACAATACGCCTATTTACTTGGGATATATATTTTGCAAAACTACATAATATATTAACTTATTATCCTAATAGCTAGAAATTGCATTCTGACCCTTTAGATTGTTCAATGGGGTCCCACAATTTCTCAGTTTAAACATAAATTAATGAAACAATTGTTACTGTATGATGTTAAGTTGGATGTACTTAAAAGACTTAAACCCCTATTGAAAAATTGATAATTAAATTGCTCAACACATCCATTAAAAAACAGTTACTAATGCCTTTCTCTCAAACTGAACTTATGGTGACAGCCTCTTTGCACAGTGAATGAACAATTCTTTACACTGTTTGAGAGGATAAACCTAGCATCACTGTAGACGATGACGTTCTCCTTGAAAGTATCATATGATACTGGGTGGTGGTTTGAAGAGCTGGGGGGGTGAAGAGCTCTTTTTTTTCCCTACCCAGCTGATGATGATGTTTAGCTCATATGTCAACTTGAATTTTTCAAATTTATGGCAGATTTGTTTATTAAATGGTTAAGACACTTACATATTTTGGTCTTTCGTTTTTGGCAATGGAAGACAACATGTGGCTTTTATTATAAGTTGTTGCTGTGTTAATGTTGTTAGAATTGTATTTCTATGATAATATTTTGATCAGAGAAAAATTGGGACTTTATTTAGGTAACAAGTTTCCTTTATTATGGATCATTTGCTTTAAAACTAAATGGTCTTCATCTACAGCTGTAACAAGTGCATTATACATGTTTCCTGCACAGCCTGACTGATGTCATATGATTATGCAAGAATACAATGTTCTTTGTCATTACAAGGTACTTCCTCTGTAACACATGATGTAACACTTCTTTCTATGGACTTGTTTCTATTGAGAAGTAAATGGTTTTGAAAGAAATGCTGTTGGAAGCTATAACACTTATCGACAGTATACAATGGCGTATTTTTTTCACCTTTATCGGCAGTTGGACCCCGGCATTCCATAGAAAATAATAGAGGCCAAAAAGCGTAAATTTACACCTAGTTTCCATTGAAAACAGGTAAAACACTATAAGAAGCTGTCAATGAGGTCTCAAATATTATGGAATACTGAACTAGGTGTAAAAGATGAAAAATAAGCTTTTTAAGGCCTCTTTTTCATTAAGATCCTAAAGTTTGCAAACAAGCTTTTCTTTTTTAAATTTATTTTTATATGTAATATTTAGTGCTGCAGGTTAAATTGCATTCGTATTACAAGTTGAAAGTAAACACTCGTCGGGTTAGCGCGTCCTCTGAGCTCTGGTTAACTGTTTCGCAAAACAAAAAAGTGTCACAAAACACATAAAAAATACATTACAATGTACAGTTACACTTATAACAACACCATCTAATAAAACTTTTTTTTTTTTTTTTTTTTTAAATATCCACAAAAAAGTTATAAGGGCTCAAAGATATGAGGTCTCAGGTGTTAAAAAAAATGCAGACAAAGGGCCTTAACATTGAGATACATGCAAATACATGTCTAAAGAAGTATATGTATATATAAATATGTCTATATATGTGTACCGATGTATTTATGTATTTATATGTGTATTTATGTATTTACAGACATATATAAACACATAAATACATATGTACACATATATAGGCATATATATATAAATGCAGTGGAGCCCTTTAGATGAAAAAACGTAAAAGCATATTTATGCAATATTAATACTTAATAAAGTTTTATACTGTGTATTTACTGTAAATATTTCCCATTCCAATGTTCTGCACATAGCAGAACATGTTCTGAGTATATATATATATATATATATATATATATATATATATCTGTATATATCTATACCTTTATATAATCATGTATCGGGTTAATGCGAGAGTAATAACTTTTTACTTTCAACACGTAATACGAGTGCATCCCGATGCGCTCAAAAAGTTTACTTCTAGCGAAATGAACGCTCGAGCAGCAGCGTTAATTAGCGCTCCACTTGTAATCTGGCCCATAATCAAGTACATTACTCCAACTACACCTATTCCTGGGGCAGCACTAAATATTACATATAAAAAGACAAGAAAGATGCATGCTTCCACACACACTTGTTGAGACAGTAGCACACACATAGCAAACAGTGATCTATGAGGCTGCCGATTGGTTGCAAGTTACAGACATCAAAAGTAGAAGGAAAAAAAAGGTACACAGACGGGGACTGGCGGGCCATATGAAGTCATTGGAAACTACAATTACAATTAATAGACATAGTAATTGATTAGATTGGCTAATTTTACTATCACTTTAAGAAGTAGACAAAAGCACGGGTGAGCAGTTACTTGAAGAAATGGCACATGCTGAGAACATTTTTATTCTTCCTGTCTTTCACAGAGCCTTCTAAGAATTTGGATTCCAAAGCAATCTTTTGAAATTCATTCTTGAGAGTCTCAGAAAGTCCTATACGAAACTGGTCAAGGAGGGCAGGATCATTCCAATGTCATTAGCAATACAAGAAAAATTAGATACATAGTGACATACTCCTCCACTGGATGTTTACCTTGATGAAGAGCACTTGATGCTTATTGGGCTGAGGAAGCACAGTCGGGATCATCATACAGGATAGAGCCTCATAAAACGATTAAAGATAACATAACTGCATAATCAAGAAATGCATAATAAAAAAAGACAATGCAATAAAACTTACTTTTATGACAAATTTCAAAGTTTCCCTTCATTTTCCTGTCCTCTGTATCATGTGACAGACATTTATGTATATGCTGTAAACTCTTGCACATGCTCAGTAGGAGCTGTTGCCCCAGAAACTGTGCACATACAAGACTGAACAAAATTTGATAAAGTACGTAAATTAAACATTTTAAAATTTCATGCCCTATTTAAATCATGAAAGTTTAAAGGGGGCGATTTAGGGTCTGATAACTACATTGCTACTTTATGACTTTTTATATGTTTAAGAATTGGGGTGTTGCAACAATTATTTCCCCAGCGCCCATGTAGGACTACCTCTGGAGTGCCATCACTGTGAAGGAAATAAGCAGCAAACTGTTCAAGAAATTGTGAGAGCGATGATTCTGGACAATATAAGAACTGTGCAGAGGGTACTTAAGACGTGTTTAAACAAAAAATAATAAGCTAGCATGACCTAATAAAGCTTTTTGTTTTTGTATAAAAATAAAGTGAGTAATAGTTTATAACTTACAGAAAATTTTCCAGTAGTTGCAATTGACTTTGCATAAGGAGTAATTATAGCAAATCGACCTTTTCAAGCAAAAGCCTAAACTGAAAGGGACATTGTAGCTATTTTACAGGTGAAACTCGAAAAATTAGAATATCGTGCAAAAGTTCATTTATTTCACTAATGCAACTTAAAAGGTGAAACTAATATATGAGATAGACTCATTACATGCAAAGCAAGATAGTTCAAGCCGTAATTTGTCGTAATTGTGATGATTATGGTTTACAGCTCATGAAAACCCCAAATCCATCTCAGAAAATTTGAATATTGTGTAAAGGTGCAATATTCTAGGCTCAAAGTATCCCACTCTAATCAGCTAAATAAGCCATAACACCTGCAAAGGGTTCCTGAGCCTTTAAATGGTCTCTCAGTCTGGTTCAGTAGGAATCACAATCATGGGAAAGACTGCTGACCTGACAGTAGTGCAGAAAACCATCATTGACACCCTCCATAAGGAGGGAAAGCCTCAAAAGGTAATTGCAAAAGAAGTTGGATGTTCCCAAAGTGCTGTATCAAAGCACATTAATAGAAAGGTATGTGGAAGGGAAAAGTGTGGAAGAAAAAGGTGCACAAGCAGCAGGGATGACTGCAGCCTGGAGAGGATTGTCAGGAAAAGGACATTCAAAAGTATTGGGGACTTTCACAAGAGCCACCACACACAGACGGATCCTGGACATGGGCTTCAAATGTCGTATTCCTCTTGTCAAGCCACTCCTGAACAACAAACAATGTCAGAAGCGTCTTACCTGAGCTAAAGAAAAACAGACCTGGTCTGTTGCTCAGTGGTCCAAAGTCTCTTTTCTGATGAGAGCAAATTTGCATCTCATTTGGAAACCAATGACCCAGAGTATTGAGGAAGAATGGAGAGGCACACACTGCAAGATGCTTGAAGTCCAGTGTGAAGTTTCCACAGTCTGTGTTGATTTGGGGAGCCATGTCATCTGCTGGTGTTGGTCCACTGTGCTTCATTAAGTACAGGGTCAACGCAGCCATCTAACAGGAGATTTTGGAGCACTTCATGCTTGCTTCCGCAGATGAGCTCTATGGGGATGCTGACTTCATTTTCCAGCAGGACTTGGCACCAAAACCTGGTTCAATGACCATGGGATTACTGTGCTTGATTGGCCAGCAAACTCACCTGACCTGAACCCCATAGAGAATCTATGGGGCATTGCCAAGAGAAAGATGAAAGACATTAGACCGAACAATGCAGAAGAGCTGAAGGCCGCTATTGAAGCATCCTGGTCTTCCATAACACCTCAGCAGTGCCACAGGCTGATAGCTTCCATGCCACGCCGCATTGAGGCAGTAATTGCTGCAAAAGGGGCCCAAATCAAGTACTGAGTACATACAGTATGCATGCTTATACTTTTCAGAGGTCAGATATTGTTCTACAGGTATGTACAATCCTTGTTTTATTGATTGCATGTAATATTCTAATTTTCTGAGATTGTGTATTTGGGGTTTTCATGAGCTGTAAGCCATAATCATCACAATTATGACAAATCACAGCTTGAACTATCTTGCTTTGCATGTAATGAGTCTATCTCATATATTAGTTTCACCTTTTAAGTTGCATTAGTGAAATAAATGAACTTTTGCACAATATTCTAATTTTTCGAGTTTCACCTGTATATGCTAACAAAATGTACTTTTTGTTTATACTATAAACAATTTTTACTTCTTGGTGCTTTTAATATTTTAATCCCTCTCTTCCATTCATCTCTCTCCTTACTAAACATAATGTGGAAACATCAGACAGAGCATACAATTTTTAAAAAGTTTCCAATTTACTTTTGTTATCAAATTTGCTTTATTCCTATGATATTCTGTGTTAAAGAGATACCTAGGTAGGCATCTGGTGCACTACATGACAGGAAATAGTGCTGCTAACTAGTGCTCTTACAAATGGATAACAATCTTGCAAAACAGCTACAATATAGTCCTCCTGACATGTGCACGCTCCTGAGCTTGTGGGCTGCATTTAAGAAGGGCTAGACAGAGATGGCTCGTGGGCAGCAACACACTGCACAATTTGCAGCGTGTGCAATGCCACCCCCTGCTTGCACGCAACCAATCGTGCGCGTGCAGGGGATTTAAATTTTCCCGGTTGGAGAAGTTCGGGGGGGATTGAGAATGCCACTTTAAAGTTAGTGTAGTAGTTCAAGATGCAGCTCCCGAAAATCTGAAGCTGCATTCGTAGCTTTTTAAATAAAACCCTTTGTCCCTGCTTTTCAACAAAAGTTACCAAGAGAACAAAGGACATTTGATGATTTAAGTAAATAAGAGAATTGCTTAGAATTACCTGCTCTATCTGAACCATGAAAGAATATTTTTGGGTTTAATGTCCCTTTAAGTCTGCTGCTATTTAACTATCTGCCTCTGGCTTACTTGCGCTTGATAAATGGGACCCACCACCTTTCCCGTAGGCTGGTGATATTCATGACTGTTCAACCCCTTTACTCCTGGTGATATTATACCTATCCACAAAACATCTCTTTATTTAAGTACAGCAATGCATATCCAAAGGAATAAAACAAAGAATGCAAAATGTTAGGGAGCAGTAAACAGCAACATTTTATCACATGACCAGCCGTGTAGGTGTCTCTCTGAGGAAAGGAATTGCTAAGGTGCAGTTTCCTACATTCTATAATGATAAATGGGGCACAGCAAATAGGCACTTATTTGTGCTTTGGATTTTATAAGGAGTTATTTTTAAGGGACATAGAAGCCAAAATACTGTAAATAAAGCTTCATGGTTCAGTTTAATAAAAAAAAAAATATATATTTCTACTTTTCTTCTGTTGTCAAATTAACTTCTTTATTTGGAATCCTGTGTTGAATCTTTAGCTTTTTTCCATAGCATAATACCTAGATAGGCTCAGGAGCAAGAATGTGTCTTAAGTAACAATTGTATTATATTACAAACATTTTGGTCAATCACAATCCTTAAAGGGACAGTATACACTCATTTTCATACAACTGCATGTAATCGACACTTCTATAAAGAATAAGATGCACAGATACTGATATAAAAATCTAGTAAAAAACGTTTAAAAACGTACTTAGAAACTCTCAGTTTAGCTCTGTTGAAAAGGTAGCTGGAAAGCCCACTGCAAGTGGGAAATAAGACACTCCCCCCTCCCCCTTCTTTTGCATATGAAAAGACTCTTTACACAAACAGGAGCAAGCTGGAGTAGGTAGCTGACGGTATTCTCATAAAACTTTAGGGCTTGGTTAGGAGTCTGAAAATAAGAGCAATGTTATTTAAAAATAAGCAAAACTATACATTCAAAAAAAAAAAAAACTTTATGGGCTATATAAATAGATCATCTACAAGACATTTCTACAAAGATAAAATGAGTGTATAATGCCCCTTTAAGAAAAAGGTATCTGATGATTTTTACCATAAAAACATAATTAAAGTCTATAAAGAATTTTGTAGAGAATTTTTTCTAAATAATCTAACCAATTGTTCTAAACACAGCTGCCATATAGCGCCCAAGTCACATGCACACGTGTGAACCAGCTGGGGCATGGAAATAAATTACATTTCAACAAAGGATACCAATATAAATAATTACGTTTGTTGAGAAAAATAAATTGGAAAGTTTGGAAAATTATCTGAACCATGAAACTTTAAAGGGACCATCTAGAGCCAATACATAATTTTTATTACTTGTTGTTACATACCAGAGAAGCATCCTGCAACTGGTCCCACATCTAAGCTTGTAAGAAGTACATGAAACATTTAAATATTCTTCATTTGTTAGGGGCCAAAAATGGTTGCCAAGCTCCGCCCACCTATTGCATGTATATTTTGGTATGTTAAGTTACTCCAATATCGATCGACTTTAAAATAAGTTTTCCCGCTCCCACATGCTGATTTGTGCATGTGCAATTTGACATAGCCAACTGAAAAATATTAAATGTGCGCTGCTAAACTGTCATACAAGAAAACAGCTAACTGGACAAGAAGAAAGCTGTGGGCGGCCATTTTCAGCTGCTTTCAAAACAAGGATTATTTAAAAGTTTCATGTACTTCTTACAAGCTTATTGACGTGGAACCTTTTGCAAGATATTTGTATATTATGTAACAATAAGTAATAAAGAAAATGTATTGGGTCTAGATTGTCCCTTTAAAGAAAAAATGTTGTTTAATCTGGTAGTTGACTTATTCTGAAGATAAACTGAGATACTTATTTGATTATTTTATTGCCAAATCACTTTATCTCCATGTCATGGGACATTAAATATATTTTCTGTAGATCACAGGCCATTGGGAAAATTTATCTTCAATTCAAAGGCAGTTGAGGATATTTATTTAGTTCCAAATCATAGGACATTAAGAGTATTTATTTTTTTAACAACAGCATTATTTATCTGCAAGCTGTAGACCATTAGCAAAAAAATGTAAAATAAGGTTTATAAGATAGAACATCAATAGGCAAATCAATAAGTAACAAATTTGTTATCTCACCATGGAATTGCAGCAATATGCTAGCGGCAAGATGGTGGGTGTCCATGACAGCAGGCTCATTGTTCACAGGGCTTTTAAATCTTATAGTATGGAACTGGAGGATGGTTGAATTTTTTAAAGGGGTTATAAGCCTTAGAAATTTTGTTTTTATATGCTCTCCTACAAAGTAAATGCTAGACTAGGGGATACTAATTGTACATGGACACTACTCTTAAATTGGCCTTCAGCAATCAGTATTGCTTGATCTGGTACTGCTAAATAGTGTATCTTATAGTCATTATGGAAGTAATTCATTATGTGCTAGTCAAATTTATTATGCTATTACATACTGAATACAATAATCAACTTTTAATATTAATGTTGAAAGCTGATATAAACTTTTATATTGCAAGAAGTGAAAGCCCACAAGAGCACTGCAAGTGTCCCTAAGCCCACGTTATAAATAGCTCTAATAATAATATTAAATTACAATAACCAGCAGATCCTAATGCAAAAATTCCCTCACTATAAACAACTTAACCAAAATAACCCTCATCCCAAAAATACCTCATACTATTAACCCTTATTCACTTAACCCCATTTACAAAATCCCCCACTATTAAATCCTAGTCCCCATGAGAACAATCCTCCTGTTATTAAAAGTGCAGATAACCTGGAGATGTTAATGCAAACTGACAGTGGTCACCCATGTTACCTGCATGCCGTGTTCTGTTAGATATTACCTGCGCACAGTGTCAGGCTCGTTATCAAATTTTCTGGCAGCTGCAGTTAATGATGAATACCTTGACTGTGAACTTGTAATGTCTTCATAAGCAAGTCAGATACTTTTGTTTGGATAATATCTTAATTCTCCTGATATACTGGCAGCTGTAGAGACTGTGTTGAGCTTTATGACATTGCCATTCTTGTCTTCCCATTGTATATGCTGATTTATCTCCTGCAATTTGAATTATGGGCTTGAGCAAGAATGGGAAATTATCTATAACCAAAATCAATCTAAAGCCAGGTTTTGGACAAAAACTATTTTAGGTCTCAATTTAAAAAGCCATGTAAAGATCACAATCCATAACAATTCCATTTTCTATTCCTGTCATTTCTACTACTTAAATTCTCATTTTGCCCTCATTTACTTGTCATCTTGTTCTGCTAGGACACAGGTTTTCAAACTTGTCCTCAGGCCTCCCCAACAGTCCAGTTTTTTTTGGATTATCTTGGATGAGAGCAGATAAAATAACCATGTTTTCTAATCATCTGATTATTTCACCTGTGCCCTAGTTCAGATATCCTCAAAATGTGGCGTATTAGGGAGGTCTGAGGATAGGTTTGAAAACCAGTGTGCTAGGATAAAGGGCATATAAAAAAGGTCCTGCTTTCAAATTTATATATGTAGTCGTCTTTGAGAATTTTGGGTGGCACAAAATAAATGGACACCAGCAATCTATGTACCACCACTGCATTCAGCAGTTTTATCCACTGGCCTACATTTATAGATGCTATTAAGGTTGCTCAGAGACCTCATTGTAAAGACCAGTTCATGTTCAAAATTCATTGAGCATTGCTTCACCTATATGTTACACAATTTCTATCTATAGTTGTGTGAGATGCCGAATACATGATACATCAAAGGGAACCGCTGGCAACATGGAGAAACAATAATTACAGCTGCAATACGTAGGAAACACACATGCAGAATGGGCTATGGTAATGTTAGTAATTGAAAAATATTTGCATGTCTGTTATGCTAAAGTAATCTCTTTGGACAGAACAAAAGCTGTCTCCAGTGGCTGGCAGTGGGTGCTCCGGGTCCTTCTAGATGCTTGTTTGGGATTTTTCACAGTCTATGCACAGAAATGAGCAATGTTACAACAGGGCTTTACAAACCCAGGCACCAGGGAGCTACTGGTGCTTTAAAATTAAGCTCTGGCTCCCTGGTTTAGACACCTATAGGTGCCCCCTCTACTGGCCATCACCAGCCACACCTAAAATGTAGCACTGTGCAGTTGGATCCTTTCCAGGCAATGCAGCTGTGAAATAGAAATCCAACTTTTATTGGGTCATTATATAATGTGTTTGTGTAATATACTGTATATCATTGGATGGAAAAATGTTTCAAGCTCCAACGTTTCTGGCTTCTAAATTTATGGGCTGACTCCTAGATTTTGAACAAATTTGTTGAGCTCTGGGTTACAAAATAGCTGCTGCGCCATCAATTATGAAAGAGACAAAGGGGGAAAAAAATGTATGAAGTTTTCAAGTTGAGACGTTGCAGCAACTTTTTCCCCAAAATATATTAGTTATATAAACAGGTTTTATTGAACCTAGCTCATTGACTGTTATGTTGTTTTCTTTAATAATGATTACTCATTTTTAAAGTGGTTATTTGTATCAATGTACAAAAAATAAAATAGAGATATGGGGGCCCATTTATCAATGTCTTTCCAACATGATACGTTGTAGCGTATCATGTCCGACAAACATTGCTGAATGCCGACAGCGTACGCTGTCAGCATTTAACATTGCATAAGCGGTTCTAGTGAACTGCTTGTGCAATGTCACCACCTGCAGATTGGCCGCTAGCAAGGGGTGTCAATCAAACCGATCGTTTAGGATCGGGCGGATTGCAGACTGCAGCCTCAGAGGCAGCAGACCAGTTATGGAGCAGCGGTCTTAAGACCGCTGCTTCATAACTGCTGTTTTTGAAGGCTTGCGTGGAAACAGGGGCCTCAGTGGCCATTCAGCCCTTGATAAATTGGCCCCATGCTCTCAACTGAGACAGAACTAAAGCTAGAATTTCTTCCATGCTTGTTCACAAGCACAGTGCCAGTCAGGGTGCAGACTCTGTTAGAACACTATGGGCTAGATTACAAGTGGCTCTGTATTTTTCTTTTTAGTAATCGAAAATTACGCTTGGATTTTCATTTTTGCACTTGCGGTGTTGCGTTCATATTACAAGTTCCAAAAAAACTTATTTTGAGCTAGCGTTAATCCAAATAGTGCTAAAAAACTAATTTAATGTTCCCTGTGCGTGTGCATGTATTTCCCCATAGAGATCAAATGAGAAAAAAAAGAGGAAATGCCTAAAACTCAAGATCGCACAAACTCCATCGCCTTTTCGCATTCCCCATAGAAGTCAATGGAGAGAAAAAAAGTGATGAAAAAACAAACACCCATTGCACATACAACATAGCATATATGCATTAGTAAATGTGAAATATTTACAGTAATTACATAGTTAAAATCTTTATTACATTTGAATATTGCATAAATATGTTTTATCATGTTTTTTATCTGCTTAATGGCAAAGGGATATAATATTGTCCTTTTTTTGGTTGCAGTACCCCCAAAACTGTTTGTTATGTTTTACTCGTTAACAATACATTTTTCAGATTTAAATTTTTTTTGGGGGGCAAATCGTTTTTCACTTTCATGCTATGGCTTTTACCAGCTGATTTGCCAAGAACTTTGTATGCAGTGAGGCTTGGAGCAGATGTTTCTATGCGAACCATACGCTGGTAGGAGGAGCCAAGATCCGCACGGTCGCCAGCCATACCGGAGACACTTGGAGCTGGCAGGTGTACTGCCCGTGTCTGGACCATACCGGTAAGAGGGCTGGCGCACGAGTGAACCAGAGGAAGGTATTCACATCCAGCCGGATCCGCTAAGATCAAGTGACCAAGAGAATATGTGTCACCATGGCAATCATGCGTTGGAAGGAGGAGTCATCTAACTAGGATCCACGAGGACGCCAGTCACACCGGAGGCATTTGGAGTCAGCCTAAGCGCTGCCCGTGTCTTGAAATTCCGGTAAGGAGGCAAGAGGGCCAGTGGACCAGAGAAAAGGCAACATACTTGAATGAGTTCCACCAAGACAGAGGTACTCTCTCACTCCCATTAGCACCTTACGAGACTGTGTGTTACAATAGACTTTTAGCCAGGAGTATATTGTTTTTTTCTTTTGCTGAAAGGGATATAATGCACATATATTTTTATGTTTTTATATGTGTATATATGACTGTAAATACATATATACACATATAAATACATATATGTACACTTATATATTTATATATATACTGTATATATATATATATATATATACATATATATTTATATATATATATATATATATATATATAAATTCATACAAATACATCTTTAGCAATGTATATGTATGTGTCTCAATATTAAGGCGATTTGCCTGCCTTTTTTTTTTTTTTCTAACACCTGAGATCTCCTATTTTTGAGCCTTATAACTTTTTGTGCAATTTTTTTAAAAAATAATGTTAATATGAGTGTAACTGTACGTTGTAATGTATTTTGTAAGTGTTTTGTGCAAGCTTTTAGTTTTGGAAAACAGCTCTGAGATCACAGAAAGGATTAAAGCGTAAAGGGCAATTGCGCTAGCCCAATCGTGATTTCACTTGTTATATCAGTGAAATGAAAATGACTCACAAAAACATGATTACGCTAGCGCAAAACCATTTGCTCCTCACTTGTAATCTAGCCATATACCTTTCACAGAGGAGAAATATCTTGTAGCATATTAATCTGATCCTGCCAAATGACTGTCTAGCCCCGAAATACTAGGGAATTCTCTTCTGAGCAAGAGAAAACAACAAACCCCAGACATATCAGATGCCACTAAAGGGATAGGAAAGTCAAAATTAAACTTGCATGATTCAGATAGAGCATGTCATTTTAAAACACTTTTAAATTCACTTCTATTTTTAATTGTGCTTCGTTCTCTTGGTATCCCTTGTTGAAAAGAATATGCACATATCCTACAATAGTGGGAGCTAGCTGCTGATTGGTGCCTGCACACATTTGTCTCTTGTGATTGGCTAACTAGATATGTTCATCTAGCTCCCAGTACTGCAATGCTGTTCCTTCAGCAAAGGATAACAAGAGAATGAAGCAAATTTGAGAATAGAAGTAGATTGGAAAGTTGTTTAAAACGGTATGTTCTATCCAAATCATGAAAGAAAACTTTGATGTTTCCTATCCTTGGATATCATTTCTATGACGTATATATTCATTTATAAAAGGAAAGAAACCATGTCCGCCGCACATCGATAAATGCCGACAGCATACGCTGTTGGCATTTATCATTGCAATACTGCCCCCTGCAGATTCGCGGCCAATCGGCCACTAGCAGGGGGTTTCAATCAGCCCGATCGAATATGATCGGGCGGATTGCTATATGCCGCCTCAGAGCAGAGGCGGCGTATGAGTTTAGGAGCAGCGGTCTTAAGACCACTGCTTCTTAACTCCTGTTAAGGCTCGCACAGAAACAATGGGAAGAGGGGCCATTCGGCCCTTGTTAAATAGACCCCATAGAATATATTACAGAGTAACTATTTAAAAGGCTTTCTCTGAGAGGGCATGGACTAGGAGCACAAAATTTGAGATTTGTATTTTTGTTTATTTAAGCACATGGAGATAAAATGTCTGGCATAATATATAAAGGTGCTGAGAAGTCATACTCAAATTTGCCAGATAGAGCAATGGCTAAATAAATCATATTTTTGCTATAACATTACCTATTTGGAATATCGTTGTATACTTTTGGTATTTTACAAGATTACAATAAACACACACGTAAATAAAACATGTAAGTCAAGCCGTTCTATTGATTTCTCATCAACAAGAGACCACATTTGCATTTTAAGTGTTATACTGGCAGCCATTTTAAAAAAAAATAAAGCATATCTCTAGTGCCGTCAAATGTTTAACACAATTATGAGGCATCTGTGAAATGTTCCAAGCACATAGGTGATTTCAAGGACTTCAAAATAAGGCAGTATTTTTTTTTTTTCAGCAATGAGTGCACTGTTTAGACTCAACGAGGCATAAAATCTTTTAACATCCATTTATCATGTAGTTATTTTAATGTAAACATTTGTTCATTTAGGTGAAGTGTTTTCATTATTAAACTAATTTCTTCATCTTTCACAAAGAGTGATGAGTTGGAAGGAAAGTACTGCCTGACAAGACACTGAATTCTACATTGGGCTCATTTCGCTGTCAGATATGTCTTCATTAGTTTTTGTCATTCGCTGATGGCAAATGCTGTATAAATGAGATGACGATCAGGTCTGCCTTGATAACACGCCTTATCTCATTAGTTTTCACATCAAAGTTAATCAGCAATGTGAATTGTAATTGCTGGAAGAGACAATGCAATAGATCACTGGGCCCCCTTTTTCTGTATGGCATCTTGAAACATCAGCAGGCTGTTGTGAGTAGATAGGCTGTGAAAGAGAGTGATGTGGAACGCATAATAAGCAAGCTGCTCAGAATTAATGAGCTTACCCAATAAGAAAAGAATAACCAATCAATGTGTGCTGGGCAAATATAATTTAGGAATAATTGCTTGATTGGTTGTCTATAGTATACTGATTTGACCACACACAAGGATTAGGAATTAAGATGTCAGGAAAGGGAAAAAATGGAAATTTGGCAACTGAGGGCATGTCATTTTGTTCATTTTATTTTGTACGTAAAGGAGATATGTCATATGTTATTAACCGAATCTCATAAACATGTTACTTTCAGTTCATAAAATAAGGTTTTTATGCTGGAACATATATATATATATATATATATATATATATATATATATATATATTTGCTTGTGTGTGTGTATATATATATATATATATATATATATATATATATATATATATATATATATATACAGTATATATATATATATATATTAGTGTGTATATATATATATATATATATATATACACATGAACATATACACATATACAGTATATATATATATATATATATATATATATATATACTGTATATATATTTATACATATCTATAGAAACTGACATGCATATATGTATGCATATTTACCTATATGAATAATGTTCTTTATATATATATATATATATATATATATATATATATATATATATATATATATATATACACAGTATATACATATATACATAAATCTATATCTATATCTTTATATTGATAACTATCTATCTACCTATCTTTCATATATCTAACTATACACACAGTATTTATTGTTGTTTTTGTTTTTGTAGCTTAGGTGATGTGATCTTTTGTAGAAAGTTACCAAAAAATATTCAAAGAAAAATAGGGCGCTAGTGTCACAGTCATTGAAATATTAGCAGTGTTTGCTTTCAACAATACACACATGCTTTAGAGACTCTTAGCATCAGCGATTCACATTTAATCATGCACCTTTCTATTCTCCTATCTAAACCACAGAAAAGGTTCAGCCAGAAGGTAAATTTGCTTTGATCTACATTATACCTAATTGAGTCACCAGCTATGTCTCTATCCCAACATCAAGAAATGTGAAAATGTTAGATTATTTCACTGGGGATTAAACCTAATTTTCGCGTGTTCTGCATTAACCTATTAGACTGACTGATCTGCATTGCTAATGTGTCTCAGGCAGCTGTCACTGCTAAAGAAAAACATGATCATGCAATCCTTGTATGAATGATTCCGGCTCTGATTAGTTTTACTGAAGTTAGCTGAGCCACAGTGATAAGGAAGAAAAAAAAATCCCAAGTTGCCAATAGCTTTGAAAATTATCAGGCTGTAGGTAAAAAAAAATGTGTTAGGGTGGCTTCTTTCCGCCTGCTTGGGCTATAGTGATTATATATATGGCTGGGGCTGACATCTTCCCATAATTATGTAGTATATTTCATTGCATTCCTAGAATTTAACCTTATTTAATCATTTAACAATGCCTGAATCCATACAAAACATCACATAACATAATCCAGTTCTATTTGTAAAAGTTAAAAACACAATATTGAATATTTCATGGTAGATTATAGTAATACGATATGTTTTCTAGATTGCATTTTTTTTTTGCCAACAATAGCAATTTTTTAAGCATTTTATATGTGAGCTTTGCTAAGTATATCGATTGGTTTTTAGATACAGAAAGTGAGTGAATGAATGAATTATAAACAGGTACATTTACAGTTTTGCTCATATTTCGAAAACATCTTAAAGGCTGCGTATTGTATAAGCCAAAATGTGGATTTTAATGGCGATTTCATCTATTGCAAATGATATTGTACAAACAACAATAAAAAGGCGTTAAATTGTACTCATTTTATTTTTCTCAATGGTGTTTAACTGCTATGTTGTATTCCCGGACTGGTGCTCATCCTTCGGCTTTGTCTGCATTGTAAGAAGGCATTGCTATAATCTCAAGTCTGTACTTGCTTCTTTCTATCTCTGTGATTTAAATAGGAAAGCAGAGGAAAGCAACAATGGCACATCCCCTTGAGATGTGAAAATTTTTGGAATGAGTTTAGTCTTCTAGCAGTAGAGATGGAAACCAATTTAATCCGATTAGTGCTTCCCAACAATGGATGCCGGTAACCCATTGTGGACAGAAGTCCTTACTTTATTTGTTTCTATTAGTCGAGAGTTATCAGAAAAGTGGAATGTTGCCCCATCTGATTTCTTGGATACTCAACAAAACAAATTTAGAAAATAATCTAGTGTGTCAATATTTATCTCTGGCCTTAATTGTATGTAACGAGGGTTTGTTAAGTGCGTAAAGTTTGGAACATTGGTTTTTGTAGAAGAGCTCTTGATTCTTGCTATTGTGAGTTTATAGTGTGAGTCACTAAAAACATGATAATGCTTAAGAAAGAACTACAGCAGCAAATACACAAAAGAAGCAGCTTAATAGAAATGAGACCTAGAAAGAAAGAAAAACTGTTGTATTTAACATTCGACAGAGCTTGTCAATATTTTGCAAGATATTTACACTTCCTATACCCGTAATTGTAGGCCAAAGTACTGCTCTAGACTTCTTCACATTTACATGGATGGTGGAAATACGCTATATATAAATCCTAAAGGTTTGCGGCTTAAAATGTTCTGCTTCATTCTAATGTAACACATAAAATCCTGAACAACGAATCTCTTAGTTCAGAATACAATACATTGTTCTTTTCATTTCCTGTACTACCAATAAATCTGTTTGAATTGAATCCACACATTCGCCTGGACTTTTAGCTGCTTTCCATAGTTTGCAACAAAATCAGACAGTTCTGTAAATCATTTTAAATAGATCCATTATGATGGCAAATTTAAGACACTAGCTTTCAGAAAATAATTAAACAATCAATCCACTTAAAGCATAGTTTTTTTTAGATTATGTATTCAAATGACACTGTGTTAAAACAAAAAAGAAAAGTAACATTTTGTATAAATTGAGCATCTTTAAATGTTAAAAAAACAAAAAACGAATCATTGAAATGGCAAAATTAAGTAAAAAAAAATCTTTACATAAATAATTATTTTAATTGTCAGTCTATGAACATGTAATTGAAATAGTATTTGATTGACCCTCAGGAATATTTTTAGTATCACAAAAAATTATAAACATTATGCAACTATTGCATTATATCTACAATAAAATGTATGTATCTATGCATGTGTGTGCGTATGTATGCATGTGTGTATATATATATATATATATATATATATATATGTGTGTGAGTATGTATAGATAAATATATGCTACATAAAATGTTGGCACATAAGGTACATAGGGTCATTTTGAAATTGCTTACATTTTATTTAAATTATGAAAAAAATAATAATTAGAAGAATAAAAATATATATATTTTTTAATCACTAATGCAAAGATTGTAAAAAAACAAAATAAAAAACAACAACCCAGAACAAAGACAATTTATTAGTTTGACCAATTTAAATAAACAGAAAGGACATTTTAGTTTGAGTATGGTATAGATATGCCAATATGTACACAAATACTAAAAAGTCTTCTTTGTTTTTGTAATGCTTGTGGGATATTCCTCTATCAGACCAAACTTGGCCAGTAGTCTTCCTATCCCGGCGTCAAGTGGAATGATAGGAAATATTCTAGAGCAGAGAAAGTTTTGTAAAATGAGGTAAGAAGTACTCACAGTAGGCAGCGTAGTCCTTAGCGTCAACAGGAAGGTAATCCAATAAAATAATAGTTCAGGGATAAACCAATAGAATAGTCAGGCAGGCAGAGTTTGGTACCAGTATATAGCAATCCAACAGTTCAGGGGTTAAGCAGGCAGAGTGGTGAGACAGGCAGAGTTCAGCAACAGTATAACAATCCAGTACTTTAGGGGTTAATCAAGCAGAGTAGTCAGACAGGCAGAGTTCAGTAACGTTATGGCAATCCAGCACTTTAAGGGTTAAACAAGCAGAGTAGTCAGACAGGCAGAGTTCAGTAATGTAATAGCAATCCAGTAGTAAAGTACACAGCACCCAGGAGCACCAAAAGCAACACCTATACTTGGGCAATGTAAGTAGAGAACAGAGGTACTTACATAGCCCCAGGTCCTTGTCAAGGAAGAGCTCCAGGAGGCTCAGAGGGATGACGTAGCAGCAAGTGCACTGACTGCATCTGTGGCAACAGCCACAGGAAAGGAAGCAGAGCGGAGCAGCGTGACCGAGCCCCCTTCTCAAAGGGTACCTCTGGGACCCTAAGGTGGCTTGGGGGGATGAGCAGAGTGAAACCTGGAGACCAAAGAAGGAGCATGCACATCAAGGGCAGGAATCCAGGAACGATCTGCCACAGGGTAACCCTTCCAATGCATGAGGTACTCTAGCTGCCTGCGCCTGTATCTGGAGTCCAGTATCTTTGCAACCTCATACTCAGGTTCACCATGAATTAAGAGCGGAGGAGGAGGAGGTCTGAGTCGAGTATATCTGTTCTTGATATAGGGCTTGAGTAGTGAGATGTGAAAGACTGGATGTATGCGCAGGGTTCTGGGTAAAACCACAGGAAACAGTCTTTTAAGGACTTTTTAAGGCCCAATATATCTTTGTCCAAATTTATGACTAGGTTGACGTAGACAAACATGTTGAGTAGAGACCCAAACACATTCTCCTACAGAAAAGGCACGAACAGTAGCTTGATGATGATCAACAATACCTATCTGGAGACAGCTGAACATAACTGAGAGGGAATATGTTGCCAATGAGTAGTGAGGTTAGTAACATGTCGGTCTGCAGCAGGAACCCCTGTTGACTGAGCAGAAAGAGGAAAGACACAAGGTTGGTAGCCTGCTGCGGCTTGAAATGGATAACATTGTAAAGAAGAGTGCCAATGAGTGTTCTTTGCCAGTTTGACTAAGGGCAACAATGCAGACCAATTGGTATAAAGAGAATTAACATGAGTTTTGAGATAGGCTTCAAGATCCTGATTCGCTCTCTCCATCAGCCCATTAGTCTGGGGATGGTAGCCAGAAGACAAGGAAACAGTGGTTCCAATTTATTTGCAAAAAGCTTTCCAAAATGTAGAGATGAATTGAGGACCTCAGTTGGAAACAATGTTCACAGGAATGCCATGAAGTCGTACCACATGTTACAGAAAAAGAGATGATAATTCTTGAACAGACGGTAGTTTAAGGGTATGAAATGAGCAAGTCTGGAGAAGTGATTCACCACAACCTAGATAACCATATGATGATCAGAAGAAGGGAGGTCTACAATGAAATCCATTGTTATGTGTGTCCAAGGTTATTTAGGAATGGATAATGGTTGGAGCAAGCCAGGAGGCAAGGGTAGGGGAGTCTTATTGGCAGCACAAGTCATGCAGGCCTTTACATAATCCTGAGAATCAGACTTCATTGTAGGCCACCATACATGTCAGGAAAGAAGCTTAATAGTTCTTGTCAAACCAGGATGTTCTGATAATTTGCTATCATGAGCCCAGGATAGCACAGGGGTGAATAGGTTCGGAGGTACAAAGAAGATATCAGGAGCAAAGGGGGCTTCAGGAGGCTTTCTAGACTGAGCACGTTGCAATCTTTGAAGTTAAGTTGAGCAACCACACAGGGAGGGGGTATGATGTGTTCTATAGGAGCTTCCGAAGAGTCACTAGACTGAGGGAACTGACGGGAAAAGGTGTCAGCCTTTTTATTTTTATTTCCAGGAAGATAAGAGACTACAAAGTTAAAACGGGAAAAGAATATGGCCTGTCGAGGATTGAGTCGATGAGAAGTCTCTAGATATGTCAGATTCTTGTGGTCAATGAGAATCTGAATGGGGTTGGCAGCACTCTCTAGCCAATGACGCCATTCAGTCAGGGCCATCTTAATGGCTAAGAGTTCACAATTACCCACATCGTAATTCCTCTCAGCAAGAGTAAAGCATTTGGAGAAAAAGGCTACAGGGTGCTACTTGGAGGTTAAAGGATCCCTTTGGGTTAAAACCGCACCAGCTCCTATCTCGGAGGCGTCAACCTCTAAAGTGAACTGCAGGTCAGGATCAGGATGGCGGAGCACAGGAGCAGAACAAAAAGCCTTTTTCAGAAGAGAGAAATCATCCATGGCTTCAGGCGGCCAATTCTTGCAGTCTCTGTTCCATTTAGTCAGCTCAGTAAGTGGAGCAACTACTTGGGAAAAGTTCTTTATAAACTTGCAGTAATAATTGGAAAACCCCAAGAATCTCTGTAGTTCTTTTAATGAGGTGGGTTGAGGCCATTCCAGAACTGCGGTAAGCTTAGAAGGATTCATGGCAAAACCTTTCTTTGAGATGACATAACCAAAAAACTGGATCTGAACTTGATCGAATTCACATTTCTCCAGTTTGGCTCCCAGAGAATTGTCCCTGAGGTGAAAAAGTATGTGTCTTACGTGTTCATGATGCTCTTCCAGGGTGATCAAAGGAATGGGATAGCGATTCTTGATAGTGATGTTGTTTAGGGCTCTGTAGTCAATACAGGGTTTGAGCCCACCATCCTTCTTACCGTCAAAAAAGCCAGCCCCGACAGGAGAAGAGGAAAGGCGAATAAAACCTTTAGCTAGGTTTTCTAGAATATAGTCCTCCATGGACTTGGTTTCAGCTTTGGAGAGTGATAAGTCCTCCCTTTAGGAAGTGGGGCTCCAGGAAAGAGGTCGATTTTGCAGTCGTAAGGACGGTCGGGTGGCAGCACATCAGCTGCTTTCTTTTCAAACACATCTGTGAAATCCGCATATACTGAGGGAACGCTTGAAGGGGTCTGTAGACTGGCTATGGGGATGCGGTGCAGAGGAGTAACCTGGAAGCAGGATGTACCCCAGGAGGCCAACTGTCCCTCAATCCAGTCGAACTGTGGATTGTGTATACGAAGCCAAGGAAGACCAAGGATGACAGGTTGTGCTGGAGAATGAATGACATCGAACTGCAACTGTTCGGTATCAAGGACTCCCAGAGTCAGGGTTATGGGTGCTGATTTGAAATGGATTAAACCTGCTCCAAGGGGAGTGCCATCCAAAGTAGTTAGCTTGAGACATTGCTTTTTCTGCAGAAGAGGTAAATCTGCCTGAATCATAAAACGGTAATCAAGAAAATGGCTTGGGCGTGAACAGAATTCTGAAGGAAGGTCAGGGTAACAGGTAACAGGATCCGAGAAGAGTGAGGGGATTTAGTAGTGACCACGCTTAGATGTACCCTAATATTATCCTCTAAGTATTGGCTTTTACCAGCAAAATATCACAATTCTTGGTGTGAGTTAGAACCACAATAGGAACATAGTCTCAATCTCCTTATTCTCTGACATTCATATTCAGAGGGCTTAAGAGAGGAGAGATCCATGGGTTCCTCTACAGAGGTTATTGGAGGTGCTGAGGGGGTAGAGGATAGTCTAGACTCTAGAGACTAGATGAGTAAGAGGACGAGAGGGAAGGATTCTACGAGTTCTGTCTCTCTCAGCTTGTCTCTACTGGAAGTTAGAATCTAGACTGATACAAAGTGTTAAAAATTCATCCAGGGAAGAAGGAACATCACGATAAGTAAGTTTGTTCTTGATGTGTTCATGCAAACGTCTCCTAAAGGCCACCTTGAGAGCACTGCCATCCCAACTGGTCTCAAGTGCCAAGGTGCTAAACTCGATGGCATATTGTGCCACAGTTCTATTGCTCTAGCGGAGATCTGATCGAGAGAACTCTGCAGCAGAAGCACGTCTGGAGGTCCCAAACACGGAAGATAATGCAGAAATGAAGGTATCAGTATCATTCAGGAATTAAGTGGTCTATTTCAAAATGGGAGAGACCCAGGCTAGGGCCTTGTATTTCAATAAAGAAATTATAAAAGTAGCCTTTGACTGATGAGACTTGAAGGTGTGAGCATTATTGCGAAAGTGCAGCCTGCACTGGTTGAGAAAACCCCTACAATCAGTAGTACCATCATATTTGTCAGGCAATGGTATCCGGGGTATACTTCCAGAAGCAGGGGTAGAAGTTGCAGCACTAGTAGCAGGGACTGGCTGTGTAACAACAGGAGCAGCATTCTTCTCTGCAACTAGTGAGGAGAGCATAGCGGTTATAGCCTCTAGTTTAGAATCCAAATTCTGCAAGTGCATGGTAAGGGTTCCCAGCATCTGTCCTTGAAGAGAGACTGCTCTTGCTACCTCATTTGGGTCCATGGCCAGAATATAATGTAATGCTCGTGGGATATTCCTCTATCAGACCAAACTTGGCCAGTAGTTTTCTTATCCTGGCGTCAAGTGGAATGATAGAAAATATCCCAGAGCAGAGAAAGTTTTGTAAAGTGAGGTAAGCAGTACTCACAGTAGGCAGGGTAGTCTTTAGCGGCTATAGGAAGGAAATCCAGTAGAAAGGCAGTTCAGGGGTAAACCAATAGAAGGACCGACAACAGGCAGGAGTCAGCAACAAAAGGAAATCCAGTAATATAACAGTTCAGGGATAAACCAATAGAATGGTCAGGCAGGCAGAGTTCGGTACCAGTATAGCAATCCAGTACTTTAGGGGTTAAGCAAGCAGAGTATTCAGAGAGGCAGAGTTCAGTAACGTTATGCAATCCAGCACTTTATGGGTTAAACGAGCAGAGTAGTCAGACAGGCAGAGTTCAGTAACGTAATAGCAATCCAGTAGTAAAGTACACAGCACCCAGGAGCACGAAAAGCAATACCTACACTTGGGCAATGTAATTAGAGAACAGTGGTACTTACATAGTACTAGGTTTGTGCCAAGGAACAGCTCCAGGAGGTTTAGAGGGATGACGTTGCAGCAAGTGGACCCAGAGCACCGTTGCGTCCATAGCAACCACCCCAGCAACCGGAAAGAGCCGACTGTGTACATGGCAGCAGCCACAGGAAAGGAATCATATAATACAAATTTAAATTGTAGCTATTTAAATTTGTATTCCTACATATACTTTTTTTTTTATTATAGCTATGTATCAGAGAATACAAATTAAGTTTTGGAGTTTTAGGTTCCTTGAACATTTAAATTATGTTGCGGGTCGTTTTTAGGGCCTAATAATATAAACCTCTCCGCTTATAGACGAGATGATATAAAATCATCCTCCAGCACTGCAAAATCCCTAATGAAATTCTTAAAAGGCAGATTTTGCTTTACTTCTCCATGAGGTGTTCCCTGCATTTCTGTATGTGAAGTAGAAACAAGCCCAGTGTAATATAGCACTGCATGAAAGTTCTGCTGCTTTTACACTTTGTGTATTATATATTACTTTAGATGTCAGATTATTTTATATTAAATTTCAACTTTGCATTTTCTATTTTGTATTTAGTGTATTTAGGATTGTGATTTCACAAATTCTGATGATTCTTTCACAGTTTCTTTGTAATTTTAACAACTTACACTTATGCTTTGCATAGTTATTTCTATCTTTTACAAATTACATTGCACTTTGCTTTTCTCCTTTTTAAAATAAAGCTGAAAAACTGACAGCTTCAGTTTCCCAGAGAGCTTTATTATTCTATATGGGCCCGATAAGCAGATAAGCAAAGGTTCTCCAGATTGGAGAGAAATTATAGTGCAGACTTCACAGAGGCTGAACACACTGAATTCTATAAGAAAAAGGGCAGAACCTGGAAGTCCCAGAGAGATGAGAGATGCCTTCCATAGAAAGTAATGAGGCTCTCTGGGATACAGAATTTCATAGGGGAGAGAGAAGTAAACGGGAGAAACCCTGGGTCTGATATACAGAGGCCTATTTATCAAGCTGCCAACCGCAAATATGCTGGAATTCCGCAGCGTAATTGTGGCGAGCCTGATTCGAGCCATTTATCAAAGCCTACAGACCGGCAAAAGTTGAAATCTGTGACATAACATACGATCCGCCAGTCTCAATCCGACACAGATTGATGCTTCTGTCATTACAGATGTTCTGAATACAAATTCGGCACTATTTGACACCTTTTGCCATTTATCAAATTTCTAACAGGTACGCTCGCCATTATTCCGGCCCAGCGTACTTGGTTTTCAATCCGCCACCCTGGAGGCCGCGGATGCCATAGGAATCAATGGGAGTCTGAAAGCAGCGAAAGCTTATGTTCGATGCTGCCAGATATCCCATTGATTTCTATGGTAGAATAAAAGTAACGTTTACGCCTAACACCCTAACATAAGCCCTGAGTCTAAACACCCCTAATCTGCCGCCCCGACCCCGCCACAACCTACATAATGTTATTAACCCCTATTCCGCCGCTCTCGGACCCTGCCGCAACCTAAATAAAGTTATTAATCCCTATCCTGCCACTCCCGGACCCTACTAACACTAAATAAATATATTAACCCCTATCCGGCCGCACCCGGACCCCGCCGCAACCTAAATAAAGTTATTAACCCATATTCCACCGCTCCCGGACCCCACCGCAACTAAATAAAGCTATTAACTCCTATCCCACCATTCCCCGACACCGCTGCAACTAACTAAATGTATAACCCCTATCCCTCCTCTCCCGGAGCCCACCGCAACTAAATAAATGTATTAACCCCTAAACCCCTGGCCTCCCACATCACTACCACTTACTAAACCTATTAACACCTAAACCGCCAGCCCCTCACATCGCCATAAAATAAATTGAGCTATTAACCCCTAAACCTAACAACCCGCTAACTTTACATTAAATATTAACTCATTCCTACCTTACAATAAATTTAAACTTACCTTTAGAATTAAAATAAACTATATTAAACTATTAATTAACATACCCTAACTATTATACTAAAATTACATTAAACTATATTAAACTATTAATTAAGCTACCCTAACTATTATCCTAAAATTACATTAAACTACAAATTAAATTAACTATATTACATATTTAAAAACCTAACCCTACTCAAGTTATTTAAATCTACAAGTTACACAAAATAAAAAACACTAAGTTACACAAAATAAAAAATAAATTATTGCTTAATTTAGTTCATGGCGATGTGGGGGGCTGGCGGTTTAGGGGTTAATAGGTTTAGTAAGTGGTAGTTATGTGGGAGGCCAGGGGTTTAGGGGTTAATACATTTATTTAGTTGCAGAGGGGTCTGGGAGCAGCGGGATAAGGGTTAATAACTTTATTAGAGTTGTGGTGAGCTCCAGGAGCGGAGGGAGAGGGGTTAATAACTTTATTAGAGTTGCAGTGGGCTCCGGGAGCGGAGGGATAGGGGTTAATAACTTTATTAGAGTTGCGGTGGGCTCCAGGAGCAGCGGAATGGGGTTTAATAACTTTATTTAGTTGCGGCGGGGTCCGGGAGCGGCGGGATAGGGGTTAAACATTTTAGTATAATGGCTGTGTTTAGTGACAGGATATAAATAAAGTTGGGGAAAAGCCGAATAGCAGCAAGATCGATGGCTGTTAGTTAACAACAGTCTGCTGCTCATCGCCCCGTACTTGGTGCGCAGCTTTTTGACAGCTTTTTTTATAAATATAGACAGCGTATTCAGGTCCGCGGCCGCTATGTTAGGCGATGTTAGGCGAGCGTATTGGTGCCGGGGAAAGCAGCATAGTTGACGGCTTGATAAATATCCCTCAAAGTCTCATTTTGCAGCAAATACAAATTAATATGACTTTTTTCAGTACAATTTCTCTTGCTTTTGCCTATAGTTTAGTATATATTACTTTCTGTCAGTTAAATAAGTGTATTGTGAATTTTTAGATAATTCAGTGAGAACAGCTTGTTTAAATTGCTTACATCATTTTACAAGAATTGTGAGAGAGCATCAGACATATATCTCTTGCCCCTGCTGCTTTCTGAAGCTCTGTTTTTTTTACAAATTAGGAAATAAAAGTTGCAATGTAAGTTTTAAAAGATACAAAGAAATATACCAAGTTTCCTAATTTGTTAAAGTAACAGAGAAAATTTGAACATAATTATTTTTTTTTTAAAAAAAGTACTGCTGGATCTAAATCTAAAGTTATTAAAATAGAAAAGCACAACGTGTAAGTGTAAGTGTAACAAAACTCTCATATCATGCAGTGCTATATTGCACTGGGCTTGTCTCTGCTTCACATACACAAATGAAAGAGATCTTGCATTTACTGAGTTCAGCCCCTGAGAAGTCTGCCCTATAATTTCTACAAGGAGAATCTTATGTCATCATAGCCTTAGTGAGAAACCCACACTGTTTATATTTTTTTCAGCAGACCCAAAGGATTTAAACTATACCATTATATATAGTACTGTGCAAACGTCTTAGGCTACCATTAGATTTGTTGTTTTAGCAATGGAAAAATGACCAAATATAATTATTTTTCAGTCTCTTTATTAGAATACAACCAGAAAATACAGTATATTTGAATGCAGTATTAAAATACAGAAAAAAACAAAACAGCTTAAATAGATTTAAGTAGCAAGTATTTAGTGTGGCAGTAGTAGAAAAGAACTGAGGGATTAAGGAGTTTAAGGAGATTAGGGAGTGTTATATTTCACACTTATATAGAGCACACACACGGTGACCTGCTGCTGCTCTCCTTCCCCAATATTTGCTTCAGGGTACTCAGTTTACCCTGCTCCAGACGTTCTATTGTCCCTTTAGCTGGAATTGTGTTCTGCAGTGCAGAGGGGCTCTAGGATCCACGATCTGTTCGCCCTCCTCTCACTATGTTAGCATCTCAGCTGTTCAGGTCCTCCACGTGCGGCGTTCACACACACCATGGATGACATCGTCGTTGGGGGAGGGGTTAGGCATAGCGTGCAGGTGTTAAAGAATTACCAATAAAATTGCTGTTTTATACATATTTGGAAGGAGTCGATCATTCTTTTGATCTTCATTCTATTTAGTGTGACCTCTCCTTACACTTGAGAAAAAGCAGGAAGCTCGCACTCGTAAACCTAAATGGAATAGAGCCCTAAATAATGTCATTGCCTATACCTGTATTTGTTCTTCTATTTCATGTCAAAATGACTGCTGTGAAAAAGGTATATTACACCAGGTTTGTGCAAGACATGCTTGAGCATTACTTACACATGTGGTATGAGTTGAATTCATTGAAAGCTTGCTAATAAGACCACATTTCAATCACATCATTCCATTCAAAATGCCAAAGATCACAGAATTTGACAAACATAAAATCATACTTTTGGATCAGCAAGGCCACTCTCAAAGGGAAAGCAGCAAACAAACTGAATATTCAAGATGTGTTATTCAAGCTGTTATAAAGAAATTTGAAGAATCAGGAAAGGTCAAGAATAAAAAAGGACTGGAAGGCCAAGAAAACTTTCAAAATCTTATGAGTAGTTTCTCAGAGTTTCTTCTTTGAGAGACCAGAAAAAGGGTAGCAGCCATTTAAACACTTTTTCGGAAGAGGAAAAGGGTGAAAAGGCTAAGATATGCTAAAGCTCAGCTCACAAAGATTGGAATGAAGATTAGTGGAAAAGAGTACTTTGGAGTGACAAACAAATCCAAGTTTGAAATTTTTGGGTCCAATCCGACAATATGTGAGAAGAAGAGTTGGAGAGAGATGAAAGAAAGAGTGCTTGTAGCCTTCAGTAAAACATGGTGGAGGATCTGTCCTGGCTTGGGGTTACATTTCTGCCAGTGGTGTTGGCGATATTGTCCGAATTGATGTGATCATGAATTCTGAAAAGGACAGACAGGTTTTAATTCATCAAGCCATTCCTTATCGGGAATGGATTTATTTTTCAGCATGATAACGATCCCAAGCACACTGCTAATGCAGTGAAATCATATTTTGAGAGAAAAAAAAGCTGATAAAACACTCACAGTCATGGACTGGCCTCCACATTGTCCAGACCTGAATATTATAGAGATATTATGGGATCACCTGGACAGAGAAAGAATTCAAAGACAACCTAAATCTAAAGAAGAATTCTGGGAAGTGCTGAAAGCAGCCTGGTATAATATACTAGAAGATTGCTTCAGAAAACTTCAGGACAGTCTCCCCAAAAGAGTTCAAGATATGCTTAGTGCCAAGGGAAGTCTCACTAAATACTGACTTTTGCCTGAAGAAGCCGTTTTGTTCTGAAAATTTAGTTTTTTTACATTTTGTGTACATATTTCCTGTATTTTCTGTTTGTATCTTAATAACGAGACTGAAAAATTAATATGGATGGTCATTAAATTTTGCTAAAACAGCAAATCTAATCATGGCCTGACTTTTCTGTGTGTGTATGTATATAATATATATATATATATATATATATATATATATATATTATAAATCAAAGTTTTTTATTAGTATAGTCATACACTAATAATAATTAAACATCACAAAAAATTGTCTCCAAAAACAATACACTTTGAAGTAAATGTACCAAATTCCATATTATCTTCACAACAATTAGCAATAAATACATAATGTATATATGGAATCGTGGAAACTAGCTGTAAAACATACATGTCAGATCAGAGTTATAACATGACTTAAAGATATGGGTGACATATAGTATAATGATACCTTAGTGTTTTAACTTATATATCAATAATATGGTGGTATCTCTTTATCCTTGCATACTGCCTACTAGAATGATATAAGCTAATAAACTACTTAGAGTAATGACATACAATTTGAAAAGAGGGATACATTTCTTTGCAAAAAGGGAGGAGTACCACCTATTAATACTGCAGATAAATATAAAATACTCCAAATCTCATATTCTTCTAATAAAACTACTCTGCGAATGAGAAAGTCCTATGTTTGTAAGGGATGTGAGGAGGAGTTACTAAAATACATAAAAAGCCCAGGGGGTTTCACTCAGTGCTCATGTGCCTAAGTAATGACCCAAAAGTTGGTGAATTTGAGATGGGCTGATAGGTCACCTCTTCTAAGAATATTAGAATAATAGGAGAAATTAATGGGGAACATACTAGTTCCCATTGGGACAAGGCAAAAATTAATGAGATAGGTGTCCCCAGGCAGCATACCATATGAGACAACAATTAGCCCTAGTGTAACATATATAGTGTTCTTGTTGTCAGGCCCTAGACCTACACATTTCAATCTAATGTCCTATGTATTAAGAGCCTAGCTAGGTAGCTCAGGGCAACCTGTGTATACCTTGAACCAGTAGCGCCAACATACTAGATGAGAAGATACACAGTATAAACATATCCATACAATTAATAAGATAACTCTAGCAGATTTCCCCCTATTGCATTGATTTCTGACCCCTGATGATCAGTAGGAAGAGAGCCTAGGATCTTCCGATCACAGGGGATAACTGGCTTAAGTAACAAGTAGCATCACGCCAGAATGCCTATTAGTGTAGCTGCTGCACTGGGCTATAAAACTTGTAAAAATTTTCAACAATTAGATGAATAAGAAATATAAACAATAGAGTGCATCAACGGTTATGAAATAACGAATAAGGTCTAAAGAACTCTCTATAACTGTAAGTCCCAATAGTAACATATCAGGTTTCAGAGCCAACACATGAAGAAGTCTAGCGGGTAACAGGAATCGGCACAGCATCTGCACCTGAAGACACACCACACTATCCAATCCCATATCGGAAATTACTCCATTGATCGCCATTATTGTTAACCCTATCCTCGATAAGGTAATGTCCAATGTCCCTTCTAAGGTAGTAAGGAGTTTGACACTCCATACACAGTAATGTTCCTACCATATGATTGTCGATCCAAGACTGCAGTTCAGGTGATAAAGCTGGCCGGGACTCACACATCTCCCCTATTAGCGATCGCTTGTTGTGGCTGCTCTGTGACAGGCTATGAACCAGGGATCCGGTCAAAGGTAATTAGATACTGGAATCCGATCCTCTCACCTCTTGGATAGCCACTGACCCCTCATCATCTCCGGGGGGACCGGCCGCATCCCTCCCCGATAGTTCTAAGGATGATGGTTCATTCTTAAAATCGAGAATCAGAGGTGGGTGTTGTGTAAGCTGCTCTGCATATCGGATCCCATCACATCCAACTGCCAGACCTGAACTACGCTGTACAATATGCTGGCTTGAATCTGGTCTTGAGACTATATACTGTAGCTGCCGTAGAGTGCCTGTAACCTCCTCACCAGCTCCCGGAGCTTCCTGCAGTAGGTCCTGCTCACTCAGAACCGCCCTGAGTGTGCCTCTGAGATCAACAAATCCATGATCTATTTGTCGCCCTAGAGCCTCCAATTTAGCCCTTAGAAAGTCACTTGAGCCCTCCATGTTGACAACGGTCTGACAAATTCTTTTTTATGAGATATGTAGCAGGTTAATACTGCTCTACTCGGATAGCTGGAATATCCGAGGGGAGAAATGCTTGGGTAAATTTATGTTGCGGCCTATGCCCTGATCACATTCACATGAAGTTCTGCAGGTAGGATCATAAAACTATTAATGTCTTTTAGCTCCACGTCTTCTACTGGATTCGTTCGTGAATTTGCAGGGCTGAATGTCGAATCTAGAAGAAGATAGGCGACAATTTGACAAATTCTCTTGAGGAGCTTCATTTAATTGCTGCTGATCATGGCCGTGGCAAACCCCGCCCCCATATATATATATTTATATCATTATAAATATATATTTCATGAAATGTTAAAATCTACAATAAAGTATAGTAAAGACATACACAGTCTGAAAGGATATGTGATTACTTTTCTAAAAGTGTATCTTGGAGGGTTTGTAGGAGTTAAGGAGAATGAGATTTAGGGGGGTGGGTTATATGCACCCCCTATCAACCTCCCTTCTCCTATTCAATATCCATTCCTCTATAAGGTTTCATGGTCTAAGTCAGGGGTGCAAAACTGGCGGTCCGCAGGCCTCATGCGGCCTTCGACCTAATTTTGTGCGGCCAACGCCACCTCCATGAAAAATAATAATAATAATATGCTTATTACTTAAAGAGTGAGTGAGCTTACTGATAGGGATGTGCATATGTTAATACCCCTTAGTCTTTAACGAGTAACATTATTATTATTAAAAAGAAAAAGGCAAACACAAATACAGATAAGTGCATAATGATTTATTTAACACATGCAGCACTTCTTTATATGTGTTCATTACTATGGCAGCACTGATTTCACGCATCATTTCTGTCCATTCCTTTCCATAATTTTCTCTTCAACTTAAATCACATACTTTTATGTATTTATTTTATATTATATACAACAGGTCTGTCACTATATAAATAGTGGGTCGCTATGCAGACAGCATTGTGATCCACTATATACAGGTGAAACTCGAAAATTTGAATATTGTGCAAAAGTTAATTTATTTCACTAATGCAACTTAAAAGGTGAAAATAATATATGAGATAGACTCATTACATGCAAAGCAAGATAGTTCAAGCCGTGATTTGTCATAATTGTGACGATTATGGCTTACAGCTCATGAAAACCCCAAATCCACAATCTCAGAAAATTAGAATATTGTGAAAAGGTGCAATATTCTAGGCTCAAAGTGTCCCACTCTAATCAGCTAATTCAGCCATAACACCTGCAAAGGGTTCCTGAGCCTTTAAATGGTCTCTCAGTCTGGTTCAGTAGGAATCACAATCATGGGAAAGACTGCTGACCTGACAGTTGTGCAGAAAACCATCATTGACACCCTCGATAAGGAGGGAAAGCCTCAAAAGGTAATTGCAAAAGAAGTTGGATGTTCCCAAAGTGCTGTATCAAAACACATTAATAGAAAGTTATGTGGAAGGGAAAAGTGTGGAAGAAAATGGTGCACAAGCAGCAGGGATGACCGCAGCCTGGAGAGGATTGTCAGGAAAAGGCCATTCAAAAGTTTGGGGACTTTCAAAAGAGCCACCACACACAGACCGATCCTGGACATGGGCTTCAAATGTCGTATTCCTCTTGTCAAGCCACTCCTGAACAACAAACAACGTCAGAAGCGTCTTACCTGGGCTAAAGAAAAACAGACCTGGTCTGTTGCTCAGTGGTCAAAAGTCCTCTTTTCTGATGAGAGCAAATTTTGCATCTCATTTGGAAACCAAGGACCCAGAGTATGGAGGAAGAATGGAGAGGCACACACTGCAAGATGCTTGAAGTCCAGTGTGAAGTTTCCACAGTCTGTGTTGATTTGGGGAGCCATGTCATCTGCTGGTGTTGGTCCACTGTGCTTCATTAAGTCCAGGGTCAACGCAGCCGTCTACCAGGAGATTTTGGAGCACTTCATGCTTCCTTCCACAGACGAGCTCTATGGGGATGCTGACTTAATTTTCCAGCAGGACTTGGCACCTGCCCACACTGCCAAAAGCACCAAAACCTGGTTCAATGACCGTGGGATTACTGTGATTGATTGGCCAGCAAACTCGTCTGACCTGAACCCCATAGAGAATCTATGGGGCACTGCCAAGAGAAAGATGAGAGACATGAGAACGAACAATACAGAAGAGTTGAAGGCCGCTATTGAAGCATCCTGGTCTTCCATAACACCTCAGCAGTGCCACAGGCTGATAGCTTCCATGCCATGCCACATTGAGGCAGTAATTGCTGCAAAAGGGGCCTAAACCAAGTACTGAGTACATACAGAATGCATGCTTATACTTTTCAGAGGTCTGATATTGTTCTATGTACAATCCTTGTTTTATTGATAGCATGTAATATTCTAATTTTCTGAGATTATGGATTTGGGGTTTTCATGAGCTGTAAGCCATAATCATCACAATTATGACAAATCACAGCTTGAACTATCTTGCTTTGCATGTAATGAGTCTATCACATATATTAGTTTCACCTTTTAAGTTGCATTAGTGAAATAAATTAACTTTTGCACGATATTCGAATTTTTCGAGTTTCACCTGTATAATGCATAGGAAATGTTATACTATGCTCATGCGTATGCTAAACTGTGAGTGCGCCCGGAACAGGGCTATTATAGAAAAAAATAGTATGGACTCTGTGAGAGAGCAACCCGATGGAGTGTCGCCTTCTAAAAAGCATTAGAGCACATTTCATCAAGCCAGAGTAGGTTAATTATTAGTTACAGAAAACAATATTTTGAAATGTATACAGTTATAGCAAATGTCACTGCTTTGTTTAGCAATGACAAGATATGTAGGTAGTGTGCGGCCCACGTGAGTTGTACTTGTATGAAAAATGGCCCGCAACTCAAATGAGTTATACACCCCTGGTCAAAGTGATGTCACCATACCCACATGTGGTAACGTCACTTACTCTCCTGGAATTCCCCAACTGAGGCCTAACCCGATTCCACCTTGTAATCTGCCTAACACTGCAGGGGGACTGCAATCAACTTGAAAGCAGCCCCCCTTAGATGACACGTGGTTGTCATCCATGGTTAAGAGGATACATATCTATAGTTTAAACATTTAGGGCCCGAATTATCAGGCTCGCCGGAAACAGCAGTTATGAAGCAGCGGTCTAAAGACCGCTGCTCCATAACTTGTCCGCCTGCTCTGAGGCTGCGGACATCAATCCACCTGATCCTATAAGATTGGCTGGTTTACACCCTCTGCTAGCAGCAGATTGGCCACGAATCTGCAGGGGGCAACATTGCACAAGTAGTTCACAAGAACTGCTTGTGCAATGATAAATGCTAAAACAGCATATGCTGTCGGTATTTATCGATATGCGGCGGACATGATACGCTGCATCGTATCATGTCAGCTTGCACTTTCATAAATCGGCCCCATAATGTCAGATTACAAGTTATGCACTAAATGATTTGTTCGCTTGCAAACACAGCTAAAAGTAAACTTTTGATGCGGGTGGTTTAGAGCTGGTATTACAAGTTGAAAGTAAATCGTTTGTGTAAGAGCGAAATCTGAAGCGGGCTAACATCTGGAATTCGGATATCTTGACCGCGTTATATTCTTCTCCACATTGACTTCAATGGAGTGTGCTGAAGAAAAAAACAAAAATATTTATCGCTTGCTAAACCGCCAGACTTACAGTGCTAAACCTGAAGGTAGCTGTAAATATTTTACATTCCACTGGAGGGGAGCTGGGAATGGCACTGGACATTTGAAGATTCTACTTCAGATATAGTTTAAAAAAATATCAGATATGTAGTCTCTTGCAAACTAAAAGGTGGTGAGAATGTGTCAAAATACACAATGCACATTATTACCCTAATATAAAAACATATGGATATGAAAATAGAAGTGTTTATAAGATACTATACACTAAAAACAAAAGAATCTGATTTGTATTGGCTACAATATTTAGGGCCAGATTAGAAGTAACACGTTATTTAGCGCTTTCGCTCCCTCACAAATAACGCTGGAAGTAAACGTGTAATATAAATTGAAAGTAAATGTTTTGCATGTGAGTAAAACCTGTTGCGCACTAAAATTTGGACTTCAGATATTGCAACAACTTTAAATTGTTCTCCGTATAGACATCAATGGAAAGCACTGATGGAATAAAAAAAAACTAACACATCGCTCGCAAGCTAACCCAACACCGCATTAGACCTACAGCTAAACCTGAAGGTAGTTCTAAATATTTTACATTCCAAATGTTCTTCAAATAGAAGAAAGTGTTTTTTTAATAAATATAAATATATATATATATATATATATATATGATAAATGTTTTGTAATTTTTTTATAATATATATATATATATATATATATATATATATATATATATATATATATATATATATATATATATATAAATATATATATATATGAATATACAGTCGTATGCAAAAGTTTAGGCACCCCTGACAATTTCCATGATTTTGATTTATAAATAATTGGGTGTTTGGATCAGCAATTTCATTTTGATCTATCAAATAACTGAAGGACACAGTAATATTTCAGTAGTGAAATGAGGTTTATTGGATTAACAGAAAATGTGCAAAATACATCAAAACGAAATTATACAGGTGCATTAATTTGGGCACCATTGTCATTTTGTTGATTTGAATACCTGTAACTACCTAGCACTGATTAATTGGAACACACAATTAGTTTGGTGAGCCCATTAAGCCTTGAACTTCATAGACAGGTGCATCCAAACATGAGAAAAGGTATTTAAGGTGGCCAATTGCAAGTTGTTGTTCTCTTTGACTCTCCTCTGAAGAGTGGCAACATGGGGGCCTCGAAACAACTCTTAAATGACCTAAAAAACAAAGATTGTTCAACATTATGGTTTACAAAAAGCTATTGCAGAGATTTAAGCTGTCAGTGTCAACTGTGAGGAAATGGAAGACAACAGGCACAGTTCTTGTTAAGGCCAGAAGTGGCAGGCCAAGTAAAATATCAGAGAGGCTAAGTCAAAGGATGGTGAGAATGGTCAAAAACAGTCCACACCTCCAAAGACCTACAACATCATCTTGCTGCAGATGGTGTCACTGTGCATCGTTCAACAATTCAGCGCACTTTGCAAAGAAACTGTATGGGAGAGTGATGCAGAAGAAGCCTTTTCTGCACACATGCCACAAACAGAGTCGCTTGAGGTATGCAAATGCACATTTGGACAAGCCAGCTTCATTTTGGAAGAAGGTGCTGTGGACTGATGAAACAAAGTTTGAGTTATTTGGTCATAACAAGGGGCATTATGCATGGCGGTAAAAGAACACAGCGCTCCAAGACAAACACTTGCTACCCACAGTAAAATTTGGTGGATGTTCTTTCATGCTGTGGGGCTGTATGCCCAGTGTCGGTACTGGGAAACTTGTTAAAGTTGGGGGTCACATGGATTCCACTCAATATCAGCAGATACTTGAGAATAATGTTGAGGAATCAGACACAAAGTTGAAGTTACGCCGGGGCTGGATATTTCAACAAGACAACGACCCAAAACATTGCTCAAAATCTACTCTGGTATTTATGCAGAGGAACAAGTACATTGTTCTGGAATGGCTATCCCAGTCCCCAGATCTGAATATCATTGAAAATCTGTGGGGTGATTTGAAGCGGGCTGTCCATGCTTGGCAACCATCAAACCTAATTGAACTGGAGAGGTTTTGCAAGGAGGAATGGTCCGAAATACCTTCATCCAGAATCCAGACACTCATTGCAGGCTATAGGAAGCGTCTAAAGGCTGTTGTTTCTGCTAAAGGAGGCTCTATTGATGCAATATTTCTGTTGGGGTGCCCAAATTTATGCACCTGTCTAATTTCGTTTTTTAATGCATATTGCACATTTTCTGTTAATCCAATAAACCTCATTTCACTACTGAAATATTACTGAGTCCTTCAGTTATTTGATAGATCAAAATGAAATTGCTGAGCCAAACACCCAATTATTTATAAATCAAAATCATGGAAATTGTCAGGGGTGCCTAAACTTTTGCATACGACTGTATATAGGTATTAACATATCTACAGATATATACAGATAACAATGGTATGGTAGACCGAGCACTTGTGGATACGTCTTAAACTCTGTTCCAAAAGACCTCTAGTGGACTTGGATAGATAACAGATAAGTAATATGTGTAAGTGAGCGCTACAAGTAGAAAGGCTAAAGAGGATACGATAAGGGTTTTACTTTATAGCAATTAGTTAAAATCAAAAGACATAACAATCAATGTTAAAAAACTTCATTGATCCATGATATACATATAAACAGTAAAAAACAGTAAGAAAAATAAAAAGCAATTAAATATTCACAATGAGGTAGTCACGGCATAGACCATACTGTGGTTATGTACACAAATGTGACACTTCGAGGTAATGTACAGAAATGTAACAAATATATGTTTAACATACAATGTGTAAATAGTAGTCCATGTCTGTATAAATGTTTCAAAAAGGTGACTTCAAGATAGAGGTAGGAAAATATTCAATCTATTATAAAGGAACTTAAAGTGTGTCAAGTGGTAGAAAAAGTTCACATAGATTCCGTGTATTTGTGTTATAATTCCAAATGTTCAAAATATCCAAAAAAAATGTATTCCATTAAAAAGAACCAAAAAATATAAAAATATATATGAATAAATATATGAATATTAGTGTAAAAAATCCAAAAAGTGAAAAGTTGATAAATCAATAAGTGATAACAACAATCTCCTGATGTGTTTTCAAAAGAATAAAAATAATGAAAATCTTGCAATAGTGAGTTTGAATAGAGACGATTAGGCTGGAAACTTGGTTTCTTAAAAGATACCAAAAGTGATATCAAAAGGTGATAACAAAAAAATACAAAAAATACAATATCCTGAACCTGTAAAAAACAAAAATAACAATAGTGCAATAAAGTTTATAACACCTTTAAGAATATTAAAAATAAGCTCACCAGTAGTATGCCAATGCGTTTTGGCCTTTCCCAGGCCTTTTTCAAGACTATACTACTTTGTGTCTACTGGGAGCTTATATAGGGTGAAAGCTAAGATCAGTTGTGTCTGTTTTGGCGTATTAGGAACGCCCCCTTCCTGTTTATGCTGATGTCTTCTGGGTATTTTCTTAAAGGACGATTGTTTACTTATAAAGTAAAAAGTATATAGTAATAAAGGCTATTTGTGAGGTTAATGATCCCATATGTAATGTAAGTTTTATGTGGAACACCAATATGCTTATCAATCCATTATTTGTTTTTTGTCCGTATTTAGCACAATGTCATTTCCGGTTTCAGACTCGTGACGTCACTTCCGGTTTCGGTATGACTGGATGTTTACTTAAACTGGGCTTACAACTGTGTATAGGATCATAATATCTATAGATGACTCACCAGAGCTATATTATACAGATGAATACAAGGTGTATATGTTCTTTGATGATTGATCCACTATCAGTTTATGTTATAACCGGATGTGTGTAGAGTGCTAAATGTCGGAAGAGGAAATGACTAAAAAAGTATTTTTATAGAGGATATGTTTAACTTCTATGTCTACATATGATGTTCATAATGGAAGAAAAAGATGGATTTAATAATAACGTGTGAAACACCAGTACAATTGGTGTAACATACAATTGAGCTAAATCAGCCAAGTTAACGATAATATGAAGGAACATATAGGTGAATAAAATATGCAAACAAATTATTAAAAGTATATACTTAAGCCTGAGCAGCAGTGGGACAATTTCAAGTATACAAACATATCATTTGATAATCTGCTAAGTGACTAACCTATTGAACACTACAATAAGTACACTTTAAGTCACATACCTCCACTTCATAAATTATGGAGTCCCTCCTAACAATAAGGAGAGATATTACACTAGACATTTCTACATCTACAACAAGTAATAATCAGACTGACCCCGACAGATTAGATATTGCTTCCATCGTTAGAAATTTGGAAAAGCTTTTAACCTCTGAAGTTAAATACAAGGCCGAGATCTCCTTCCTGAATAAATGTCTGGAACTTGACATTATCCCCAAAGGCCTTAGCAAAAAAAAAAAAAAGACTGCGCCTTCCAACTAGCTGACCCAGAATTCTCAGACAAATGGGTCAATATACTTATGGAAACTCATTAGACTCATCATAGAATACAGATCCTCACTGATCACTAAGTTAGATAATGATATTAAAGATGATGAAGTCATGATAACTAACATTGACGTAACAGAGTCTGAATCCAAAGAAATAGAAAGGAAAGATAATCTGGTCAAAAGAGTTACTAAAATTAGGGAAGATATAATACAAAAAAAGACAAAGAAACTTAACAGAGAATTAGATAATAGAAAACAAAACGATCCAAGCAACATGCAGACAGAAGACAAACCGACTGACAACCCAGTAGATTCTGATAATTATACACCACACAATGATATTAGAAACGTAGATACAGGAACCCCTAATACTTGGACAGAGGTTAGACACAATAGAAGACGACAAGATCACCATTCTGATACACACAATTATCAGTACAGGGGACAAAAAGGCCATTACCCCCTCAAAGGAGAGTATCGGGGAACCAAGGGCCATTTAGAAGGAACATCCAACATTACAAAAGAGATTGGGATGACACATATGAGGGAGGACAACGAGACTACAGGGGGAATGCTCATAGACAATATGAGCAGAAACTAGACAATGATAATGAATATAATAACTACTCTCATTATGAAGTAAGGCCACATTACCCTAATTATAACGATAGGCCATACAAAACTTATTATCACAATAGACCCTATCAGAGAAACTTTCACCATACCCAAAATTATCAAGGGGAGTCAAGATCATCCCCATTGAGAAACGCTCATGAAAGAAGGACGTCTTTCTCCGATCACAGACCAGAGCCACATGGCTATGAGAGAAGAAATCCTAATTATAGAAACCGATATAAAAAATACTATCACTACACACACAACCATCATAAGAACTCATACCAGAGACCCAATTAGAGAGAACAGCTTCCATATAACTCTAATAGATTCAACAATATGCAACATGGGGTTAACCAACAACGGAACCATGATATAGAACAATGTCACCATAGCCCGATACCCCAGATTCTTAAGAATAAAATGAACCCTGCCAGCATTCAAGTCTCAGATCTAGACCATGTTTTTTAGGGGCAAATCCCCAACTCCCCAAAGAAAAAGAGAAAGAACGGACTAGACTGAAAAGGAAAAATATAGATTCAGAAGAACCGGGAAGTCCCACCCTGAAAAGAAAACCCATAGAGGCAAAAGAGGGGGTTTCAAACTAAATAAACATAATAATGAACGACAAAATACCCACAGATCTTAGCTTCCCAAGAAATAAACAGTAACCAGTTGACCATCCCGAAAAAAACGAAAGGGATAGTCAATCTTAGTTCTACAATCCTGTCTGAGAAGGAAGAATCAGTACTAGCGTACAGCCTGAGCTTTGCTCTTACGAAAGGAATGGACAAATTCCAGACCTTCATCAGTATCAAAGAGTTTGTCAGAAGACTGACATTGAAAAGATACTTCTCAAGATCATCTATCGAACTAAATCTAACACAGCCAAGACAACCCATGGAGGACAGATTCGCACACACAGATCTAAAACCTAGATCGATCTTCTACCCAGTCAGTAGTAAAGGCAGTGCCATTGAAATGTTTGAGTCTAACATATGCCAAGACATCAGAAATTTGAGCTCCGGAAAGCACAAACGTATGAAACACAATTTATCAAGGTCTCAAATAGACACTACAAGAAAACTTGAAAAGAACAATGATCTGACGATCAAGCCAGCAGACAAAGGTGGTGGCATAGTCATTATGAACAGAAGTGACTACGATGGAGAATGTAAAAGAATCTTGTGCGACTTTCAAAAACTTTGCAACAATCCGGTGGCTAGATATAAAAGGGAACTAGAAGATTTGATAACAAAGGCCAAAACACAGGGAATACTCAATGAGAAAGAGTTTAACTATATCAGGGTATCACATCCGATAACCCCAATCTTTTATGAACTTCCCAAAATCCACAAATCCCTAGACAACCCCCCAGGAAGGCCCATTATATTGGGAATAGGGTCCATATCCAGTAACCTTTCTTAATATGTGGACAAGAATCTCCATAAGTATGTAACCAATCTTCCATCTTACTTAAGAGACTCCACCCAAGTTCTAGCAACATTGGACAAACTAATCTGGGATAAGAAGTATATAATGGCGACATGCAATGTCACATCGCTTTACACAAGCATTCCACATGAAGGAGGCATTGAGGCTGTGAACCGCTTTCTCGAAAAAGCCCCAGAAGTACCTGACGAACAACGCTAGTTTATACTAGAGAGTATAAACTATATTTTAACCCACAACTATTTTTTTAACTACAACATTTTCTATCAACAACTATGTGGGACAGCAATGAGGACCAGGTTTGCGCCGAGCTACCCTAATCTTTATATGGGCAAATGGGAACTGATATTTTGGGACTCATGCCCAGCCAGCGCGGACCTGGTCCTATACTCAAGGTACATTGATGACATTCTGATAATCTGGAGGGGATCATTAGAGGATTTAATCTATACCATCGATGTGATGAACAAAAATTCGATGAATTTGAAATTTACGTACATATACAGCTATAATAAGACCAATTTCCTATATCTGACAATCGAAATTATAGACGGCAAAATTAAGACATCGACCTTCTTCAAGGAGTTCGATTGTAACAATTACATACACAGTTTAAGCTGTCATCACCCCACCTGGAAAGCAAATATTCCGAAGGGGCAAATGTTAAGGGTGAGAAAAAACTGTTCTAACCCCGGAAAATGGGAAGAACAAGCAACCATATTAAAACAACGATTCCTAGAAAGAGGATACACTAAAGAAACCCTGGATGAAAAGATTGAGGAGATTAGGAAAGTCGACCGATGTGAGTTTATTAAATATAAAGACAAGCCGACAATGAGGTTGGAGGAAAACACCATTGATGTGCCAATGATAACAGAATACTGTGCTAACAAACACATTATAGAAAAAATATTTAAGATACATTGGTCACTCCTTAAAGAAGATGATGTAATTGGTGAAAAATGTACATCTCAGCCAAGGTTCATATACAGAAAAAATAACAATTTGAAAAATATGTTAGCTCCAAGTATCCCGAAACACAGGACACAAAGTCTCACAAATTGCCAAGGCAAACCAATAAAATGTTTTTTTCCTTGCCTGAGCTGTAAGGCCTGCAAAAGTGGGTTAAAAACTAATCATTTTTCATCATATCACAAGAGAGACCAATATAAAATCCAAAAACTTATAAGGTGCCACGATAAGGGGGTAATATACCTGATACATTGTACTTGTGGCTTACAATATGTGGGACAGACATCAAGAACTCATATACTATGTATTGAGAAGAAAAATACTGAAACCCTACTGTACAGACACTTCTCTACAAAACACAGTGGCAATATTAAAGACTTTAAATTCTTTCGAATACAAAAGGTGAATAAGAATTGGAGAGGAGGCGACTATGAGAATAGGCTACTCTTCAACGAATCCAAATGGATCTTCACACTCGATTGTCTTTATCCAAAAGGATTAAACCACAAAGAAGATCTCTCACATCTCCTGTACCTGAGAAAACAGTAGACTAGCCCATCGAGTTATTCACATTAGGATCACACATTGACCGCATGTGTTTTCACACTAGCTCTCATTTTTTGACCCGAGGTGATAAGAAGGACAAGTGTACATAGATATATTTTCTGACTATTTTGAAGAATCATTTTGGATTATTTTTACTAATTGATAAATCTGTCAATTCATCTCACTCCCTTATTCATGTTTTTAAATACTTATCAAGTCCTGATCCACATTTACCACTATTTTGTATATATCTATAGTATAAGTCTCCCCTCTTTATACTAAGTTCCAATATCCTTTTGAACAGATTTGATCTATCTCGAATTAAGAAACACTAGTATAGAGCCATCATAAGCCTTCATAGACCGAAATACTTGTAAAATACCTACTATTCTGAAAGTATAATCATACAGACGACTGACATCTATGCATACCCATTATACTGTCTGACTTCTACCTACACTGTCTGATATTCAGATTATCCCACATGCTGCAATTTACCAATGGTCTCCACTAGCATTATAGCCTGATATCTTATTTGGAATCTAGCATTTAAGACCACATTTTTTCACACACTTTTTGTAACTTTTGATAATTTTGGACCCTACAGGCTGCCCGGTTTTAAACAACATATGTCTCTGATCAATGTTTTTAACACTTTGGTACCCAATTGTTTGCAACTCTTAAATATATACTTTTAATAATTTGTTTGCATATTTTATTCATCTATATGTTCCTTCATATTCTCGTTAACTTGGCTGATTTAGCTCAATTGTATGTTACACCTATTGCACTACCATCTGGTGTTTCACACGTTATTATTAAATCCATCTTTTTCTTCCATTCTGAACATCATATGTAGACATAGAAGTTAAACATATCCTCCATAAAAATACTTTTTTAGTCATTTCCTCTTCCGACATTTAGCACTCTACACACATCTGGTTATAACACAAACCGATAGTGGATCAATCATCAAAGTACATATACACCTTGCATTCATCTGTATAATATAGCTCTGGTGAGTCATCTATAGATATTACGATCCTATACACAGTTGTAAGCCCGATTTAAGTAAACATCCGGTCAAACCGAAACCGGAAGTGACGTCACGAGTCCAAAACCGGAAACTACGTTGTGCTAAATACGGACAAAAAACAAATAATGGATTGATAAGCATATTGGTGTTCCATATAAAACTTACATTACATATGGGATCAATAACCTCACAAATAGCCTTTATTACTATATACTTTTTACTTTATAAGTAAACAATCGTCCTTTAAGAAAATACCCAGAAGACATCAGCATAAACAGGAAGGGGGCATTCCTAATATCTTTGGCGCCAAAACAGACACAATTGATCTTAGCTTTCACCCTATATAAGCTCCCAGTAGACGCAAAGTAGTATAGTCTTGAAAAAGGCCTGGGAAAGGCCGAATCGTGTTGACATACTACCGGTGAGCTTATTTTTAATATTCTTAAAGAGGTTATAAACTTTATTGCACTATTGTTATTTATTTATTTTTTTTACAGGTTCAGGATATTGTATTTTTTGTATTTTTTGTTATCTTTTGATATCACTTTTGGTATCTTTTAAGAAACCTAGGCCTAGATTAAGAGTTTTGCGTTAGAGGGTGTGTGGTGCTAACAAGCAGTTTATGCTCTCCGCTCACTTACAGACAGCGCTGGTATTACGGGTTTTTACAAACCCGGCGTTAACCGCAAAAAAGTGAGCGTAGAGAAATATTGAGCTCCACATCTCACCTCAATACCAGCGCTGCGTACGTTAGCGGTGAGCTGGTAAAATGTGCTCGTGCACGATTTCCCCATCGGGATCAATGGGGAAGAGCCGGCTGAAAAAACACCTGCAAAAAAGCAGCGAAAAAGCTCCTAATGCAGCCCCATTAATTCCTATGGGGAAATAAAACTTATGTCTACACCTAATACCCTAACATGAACCCCGAGTCTAAACACTAATCTTACACTTATTAACCCCTAATCTGCCGCCCCCGACATTGCCAACACCTACATTATATTATTAACCCCTAATCTGCAGCTCCGTACACCGCCGCCACCTACATTATACTTATGAAACCCAAATCTGTTGCCCCCAACATCGCCGACACCTGCATTATATGTATTTACCCATAATCTGCCGCCCCCAATGTCTCCGCAACCTAACTACATTTATTAACCCCTAATCTGCCGCCCCCAACATTGCCGCCACTATAATAAATATATTAACCCCCTAGTTAAATTTTATAAATTATAAAGTTATTAACCCCTAAACCTAAGTCTAACCCTAACCCCCTAACTTAAATATAATTTAAATAAATCTAAATAAAATCACTACAATTAACTAAATAATTCCTATTTAAAACTAAATACTTACCTATGAAATAAACCCTAAGCTAGCTACAATATAACTAATAGTTACATTGTATCTAGCTTAGGGTTTGTTTTTATTTTACAGGCAAGTTTGTATTTATTTTAACTAGGTACAATAGTTATTAAATAGTTATTAACTATTTAATAACTACCTAGTTAAAATAAAGACAAATTTACCTGTAAAATAAAACCTAACCTAAGTTACAATTACACCTAACACTACACTACAATTAAATTAATTACCTAAATTAAATACAATTAATTACAATTAAATAAAATTATCTAAAGTACAAAAACAAACAAACAAACACTAAATTACAGAAAATAATAAGGAAATTACAAGATTTTTAAACTAATTACACCTAATCTAATCCCCCTAACAAAATAAATAAGCCCCCCCAAAATAAAAAAAGCCCTACCCTACACTAAATTACAAATAGCCAATAGGACGCCAGCTCAATCCTATTGGCTGATTGGATCAGTCAATAGGATTGAACTTCAATCCTATTGGCTGATTGCATCAGCCAATAGGATTTTTTCCACCTTAATTCCGATTGGCTGATAGAATCAGCCAATTGGAATTGAAGGGACGCCATCTTGGATGACATCATTTAAAGGAACCTTCATTCTTCTTCTACCGGCTTCGTTGAGGACTTCAGCCCGGTTGGGTAAAGAAGTCTCCTGGTAAGGTGATCTTCAGGGGGTTAGTGTTAGGTTTTTCTAAGGGGGGATTGGGTGGGTTATAGAGTAGGGTTGGTTGTGTGGGTGGTGGGTTTTAATGTGTACTTTGGGGCAATGCCCCGCAAAAGGACCTTTTAAGGGCTATTTGTAATTTAGTGTAGGGTAGGGCTTTTTTATTTTGGGGGGCTTTTTTATTTTGTTAGGGGGATTAGATTAGGTGTAATTAGTTTAAAAATCTTGTAATTTCTTTATTATTTTCTGTAATTTAGTGGGGTTTTTTTTTGTACTTTAGATAATTGTATTTAATTGTAATTAATTGTATTTTTTTTAGGTAATTAATTTAATTGTAGTGTAGTGTTAGGTGTAATTGTAATTTAGGTTAGGTTTTATTTTACAGGTCAATTTGTCTTTATTTTAACTAGGTAGTAATTAAATAGTTAATAACTATGTAATAACTATTGTACCTAGTTAAAATAAATACAATGTTGCCTGTAAAATAAAAATAAACCCTGAGCTAGATACAATGTAACTACTAGTTATATTGTAGCTAGCTTAGGGTTTATTTTATAGGTAAGTATTTAGATTTAAATAGGAATTATTTAGTTAATTGTAGTAATTTTATTTAGATTTTTTAAAATTATATTTAAGTTAGGTGTGGTTAGGGTTAGACTTAGGTTTAGGGGTTAATAACTTTATTATAGTGGCGCGACGTTGGGGGCTACAGATTAGGGGTTAATAAATGTAGGTAGGTGTCGGCGATGTTAGGGACGGCAGATTAGGGGTTAATAAAATGTAACTAGTGTTTGCGATGCGGGAGTGCGGTGGTTTAGGGGTTAATATATTTATTATAGTGGCGGCGATGTCCGGTTCGGCAGATTAGGGGTTAAAATATTTATTTTAGTGTTTGCGATGTGGGAGGGCCTCGGTTTAGGGGTTAATAGGTAGTTTATGGGTGTTAGTGTACTTTTTAGCACTTTAGTTAAGAGTTTTATGCTACGGTGTTGTAGTGTAAAACTCTTAACTACTGACTTTTAAATGCAGTACCAGTCTTGACAGGAGAGGGTGTACTGCTCACTTTTTGTCAGACTCGTAATTCCGGCGCTATGCAAGTCCCATGGAAAATATAGGATACGCAATTGACGTAAGTGTATTTGTGGTATTTCCGAGTCTGGCAAAAAAAGTGAGCGGTACACCTGTACCTGCAAAGCTCGTAATACAAGCGGGCATTAAAAAGCAACGTTGGGGGGGCGGAGCCTGGCCACGAATGCTGATGGCTGCACACTGAAAGTGCTCTGATACCCATACACTCTCAGCATAAGGCTAAACATAGCAAATAGCTCTGATTTATATATAAATAAGACCCACTAACTCAGAATATAAGACTGCATCGGCTCTCAAACTTTTTTTCTTGTTTTTTTTTTTTTACAACTCGCAGCGTGACCTCCGGATGGGAAGCGTGGTGCAAAGTGAGGCCTACAAGAAAGGGAAGTTGGGAGCACCGGTCTCAATTACCTTGCGCACCAACTACAGAATAGCGCCTCACGGCTGAGAGCCCTGACCGCAACAGATATACCGGACTGTTGGGGGGTTATCAGTACCCTTTGACTTACAAGCAGACTACAGAGGCCCTCACAGGAAAACGAGCAGAGGCACCGGCAGAAGACGGAACGCAGACGGGGCCCGCAGGTGCAGCTCACTGACAGGCTTAATCCAGCTCCGGACCTTGAAAATCATAAGAGGAGATAACTCGCTCACAGAAGGTGGCAAAGAACTGATATACGGTGAGTCGCATCTGTTAACACTGGCTGCACCGGGGCCTTGCACCTTAAAAGCCTAACGTCATTTACAATAAAACACAGAGGTGGGATACTAAAGGGATGCTATAACAAGAGATACCCATATATATTGGGCTACAAAAGGAACACTGGGGCGACACAGAACTAAGCTGGTAAACAAGGAAAACCAGGGGAATATAGGCCCATATTTGAACATTCCACGTTATTATTTATGCTTGCACGTGGCCTCTGGACCTGCTTCCCGGTTACAGTCCCCACATCTGCCTACTGAATAGACACCACGCAGGGCCATCAGCGTAGCATAATCCTAGTACTGGTGAAATATGTCAACTAAAAGAGGGCCCAAACCACAGAAAGCCTTACAATCAGCAAGCATGGACAACTTTTTAATATCAACAGACTCAGGACAGGGTTCACAAAAAGACCCTTCAGACATGTCTAACACACAGGATACTTTACATCACTCTAACTGCGACCCTAGACACTCTGGATATGTCACAAAAGAGGATATCAGACATTTGTCTTCTAAAAATGACATAAAAGCAGCCATCATAGAAATGAAAAATATGTTTGGGGAACTTAAAAAGGACATCGCTAATATTGATCATAGGGTCACATTAGTAGAAGAATCGCAAGAAGCACTGCGTTCAGATGTGCAACAAAATGCCAGCTGTGTGCAATCACAGGACGCCACCATCCTTAGCTTAAATGAACGGATTGAAGACCTAGAAAATAGGAGTCGTCGGAACAATCTAAGAATTAGGGGTGTACCGGAAACTGTAGCCCCAACAGAAATAAACGACTACATACAGAGACTCTTCAAATGCATCAAAGACAGCTCTGGGGAGGATGCCATACATGTTGAAAGGGCCCACAGAGCCTTGAGGCCAAAACCACCAGCAAGGGCACCTCCCAGAGACATTATTGTTAAGCTCTTATCCTACAGAGATAGGGAAGATATAATTCGACACGCCAGAAACCGACAACCATTAATGCATGAAGGAGTGGAGATTCAAATATACACAGACTTATGCCCTGCTACCCTGCAAAAGCGAAGAGAGATGCGCTTCATCACACTAGGCCTTAAAGATCATAGGATCCCTTACAGATGGGGCTTCCCGACCTGTCTAATAGCATCTAAGGATGGGACCACAGCTACATACCGCACGATAACTGATCTTCCTGCCTTCAATCAAGCTCTTGGAACTCAAATCAGACCGCTGGGCCCTGCAGCAGAGCCACTACCCATGAGAGAGAATCGTAGAGAAGTGGAGGGCCCCCATGGTAGAGGGCTCCCTTGAATATGCTGCCCCCTTACAGGGGAGTCACACCATGAGCACCTTGATAGAACTGCTGAGTCTCCAGTGATTTGGAGGCGACAGATGCCACATCCAACCTACACCTTTCTCACAGGACAGCTAAGTATTTGAATATATACACTGTTTAACTTGCCTATGTCTTATGTTCGAGGTCTGCTTTTGAAGACCTTGCAGTCACAAGATCTATTTATTGCAGTTATGTCTAGCTATAAACATTGGAATCTGTTGCTTAAAACCACCTGATGCACTATACAGGAATAATTGAACACTCCTGACATTTATAGGAGAAAGATGGACAAACCCAATACATCACTGAACTAAATATTGTTGGGACACTACAGAGTTAGCAGATCTTGTGTTATAAGCTTCAGAAATGAGATACACATTGTTACTGTTTTTGCTAGATTATTTCTGATTGTTTATGTATGATAGCTTATAATGTAAACATATTCCTTATTATTTGCCAGTTAAGTACATTGGAATTTTATCTTTACTCATCTATTAAGCGTTAGTGATGGTTTATGCTTTAGATTTATTCCGGTGGAAGCACCGCTGAAGCGCAGAATGTTGTGGCTGAACTCATATTTAGACACTAGCCCCAGACACAAAGATAGTCTTAATTACACTCAGATATGACTGGATGCCCCTTGGAATGTACCACTGTATAAATACATATATAGCCACTGTTAAAATCAAACTGTCATAGGACAATGGAGATAATAGAATCATAGGGAGCACACCTACTTCAGAACTTTGCATAGCCGCCCTCAAACTTGAGCCTCTTCACGCAGGCATTGACCACAAACTTAAAGCGGTATGCTTATACTCACTAATTGCCCTCATACTATAACAAGACACATTAGACCCTACAGAGATGTTATTATATAACTACATAACAGAATCAGTAAGAACCCATATGCCCCACCAAGTTCTTCTTAAAATGAACCAAAGTACACCACAACGCCTACTACCTCATGTACTTAGATGAATCACTCTATACTGCTAACTGGCACTCAATATAGCCCCAAAGAACAGGGTAGCACATCTTTGAGTCAGCCACTCATACATAAAACATAACTAAAAATAGATAAGTCGCTGAGTTAAATACAGTTAATGATATAAGTTATGCATATTGAATGCTATGTTTGCCTACAATTCACAATGTTAATAAGAATAATTCGTTTGCTGAGAGTGTAGGGGTCGTTACCCCTGTTGTTTGTCTATCCCAATTCTAGTTGGATAGAGTTCGACTTTACAGTCATTCTCTCTACTCTACCCTTTTTTTTTCTCTTTTCCTCTTTCTTTCTTTTCCCTTCCTTCTCTCCTCTTACATTCCTTTAACCTATAATATAATTTCTCATACATTGCAAAACCCTATTTCTTCTATTTTTACCTGTTCTTCCTCTCCCTCTTCCCTGCTTGCTTTCTAAACAGACCGCATAAGGTCATCTCCATAAACTAGATTTCCCTTCACTTACCCACTTTCTCTCCCTATCCTTCCCCTTCTCCTCCCCTCGAATCTTCATCTTCACCTACCTTTTACTCTTCCCCCTACTCCTTCTTCCCCCCCTTTCCCCCCCCTTTTTTTTTTTTTTTTTTTTCCCCCTTCTTTCCTCTCCCCCCCTCCCTTCTCTTGACTTGAGCAACGTTAGGTCACCAACCAACACAATGAAGAACATGAGGGAACACACCTTAGATTTGGTCACTATCAATGTGAAGGGATTTAATAGTCCTGGAAAAAGATCGATTGTCACTAGAGACTTACATAGAATGGGAGGTGATGTTGTGTGCCTCCAGGAGACGCACTTCTCTAAATTTAGAGAACCTAAATGGTATAATAAACAATTCCCAACGGCTTATTTTGCTTCCAGCCCCATCAAAAAAAATGGGGTGGGGATCCTCTTTCGAGCAGGGGTGCCTTTCCGGATGGAGCAGACCATAAGAGACTCAGAGGGCAGATACCTGATTTTAATTGGCACCTTGTATGGCAGATATTTGACTCTTGTCAATGCATACTTTCCAAACACAGCACAAGATACTTTCTTTAGGAAGTTAATGAATTAAATTCTAGAGACTCAAAAGGGAACACTCTTTTTAAGTGGCGACTTTAATATTTCGTTCTGCCCCAGGCTGGATACATCAGACGGACTATCCAGCGCTAGACACAAAGTGGTTAAACAGATAGCTAGATATTTGAGAGATCTGGTTCTCCATGATGTCTGGCGCACAATGCATCCTAATACTAAAAACTACTCCTTTTACTCCCATCCCCATGGGAAATACACCAGAATCGATTACATCTTTACCGATTCTACAGGACTTTCCAGCATTACCGGCAGCAGTATAGGTCAGATCACTTGGTCTGATCATGCCCCGGTGAGGTGTACCGTCAAATGGCCTGAGATGCCGATCACTCCATTCATTTGGCGCCTGGATGAATCCCTGTTGGATGATCCCCTATTAAGACAGAAATTGGATAACACCATAGATGAATACTTTCGTAATAACTCAGGAGGCGACCAATCTGACACGACAGTCTGGGAAGCACATAAATGTGTTTTAAGAGGAGAACTGATTAGACATGTATCAGCGCTCCGCCGAGAACAGAAACTGCGCTACAATGCGCTGCTTGAGAAAGTGACACATGCCGAAACGAAACATAAAGAAAGGCCGACTGACATGGCAGCGCAGACTGATCTTAAAGAAGCTAGACTGGCCCTATTGCAACACCTCCAGAAGGAGCAGCAAATTAAAGCCTTGAGGCTCCGACAGCATTACTTTGAACAGAGCAACAGGGCAGGGAAATTCCTTGCACGAGCGCTGGCTCGCCAACGGCTTCGGACTTATGTCTATGAAGTCAAGGACCACCACGGTGATACACACCGTGAAGGACCTGCTGTAGCAGACACGTTCTGTAACTTCTATGAAACCTTATACAATCTACATACAGAGGAGCCAGCAGAACCAGACCAAATTCCCGGTACTACCCAGGAAAGAAATATCTTATCCTACCTACAGAGTATAGATATGCCATGCTTGTCTCGGGAAGAAACGGAGCAACTTGAAGCACCGTTCACAATAGAAGAGATCCAGCGAGCAATTAAGCTCCTTCCGGGAGGCAAAAGCCCTGGGCCAGATGGCTTTGGCATGCGCTACTACAAAACATTTCGAGATAGATTAGTACCACACTTACTGACAGTATTTAACCAATTGTCAGAAAATCCCATCCTCCCAAGCTCTATGCTTGAAGCACATATCTCAGTTATCCATAAACCTCCGAAGCCTGAGAACCTGCCCAGCAGCTACAGGCCAATTTCACTTCTTAACTCGGATGTAAAAATCCTAGCAAAAATGATAGCCAACCGCCTTGCTAAACTACTACCACAACTGATCTCTACAGATCAAGTGGGATTTGTCCCGGGCAGAGAAGCTCGGGATAATACCCTTAGAGTACTGCAGCTAATTTCTTATGCAGACCTCCACTCAGCTCCGTTGGCACTTGTGTCCACGGATGCTGAGAAAGCATTTGATCGGGTAGGTTGGTTATTTATGCAACACACATTGGCAAAACTGGGATTTGGCAATGGCATTATAAATACAATCTTTGCGTTATACTCAACACCCAGCGCTAAAGTGCGGGTTAATGGTATGCTCTCAAGACCTTTCAGGATATCTAATGGGACGAGGCAGGGATGTCCACTGTCGCCCCTGTTATTCGCCCTCGTAATCGAAACTTTGGCTTGCAGAGTTCGCAGTAACTCTGACATACAGGGACTGGTTGTAGGTAATAAAGAACATAAGTTGGCCATGTATGCGGACGACGTTCTTGTAGTGTTGTCGGATGTATCTAATTCGCTGCCAGCCCTATTAAGGGAATTCGCAGCATTTGGTCAAGTATCGAACTTCCAGCTTAACCTATCCAAATCCGAAATCATAAATATAACAATTCCAACAGATACCTTTGACGGAGCTTGTGATAAATGCCCACTAAGTGTGGCGAAACATCGCTTAAAATACCTCGGGATATTCCTGACCCCGACGATCTCTGGCATGGTGGATATAAATTATAAACTAATTAGAGACTTAGTGACAGCTGATATGACCAGATGGAGTAATAAATCCATCTCGTGGATGGGCCGTATCCATGCGGTCAAAATGAACGTCCTACCCTATCTTATATATCATGCAGGTACTTCCTCTCGCAATGGCATTACCTTTTATCCACCAGATTCAGTCAGAAATGGAGACATATATCTGGAAAGATATAAAACCTAGAATCCGGAAGGAGACAATGTATCTACCCAGAGATAGGGGAGGGGCAGGAGTCCCTTTACTAAAGGCTTACTTCCAAGCAATAATGGTCCAGAGATTGGTTCATTGGTGCCACAACAAACCAGATAAAGCCTGGGTAGAGCTAGACCGAACGCTTCTACAAAGGGGAAATATAGGCACACTAGCTTGGATATCAGCAGAGAATCGTACACCCCTGATCAAACAATACCCCTTATTGAAGGATGTGTACAGCACGTGGGACTCATTGATCAAACGAGACAGACGCATCTCATCCGTCCCGTCCCCGGTAACCCCAATTTTCGATAACCCAGAAAATGCCTTAGCAAATAGAATACAACCACAGGAAAACACATACACTCTGGCTGATGCTGCTATATCTAACGCTTTTCATCAAGGCAAGATACTGGCCCAAGATAAGCTAAAAGAGTGGGATGCCTGGCTGTTCTCCTCTTGGTTTAGGGTAGCACAATTTCACCATTATGTGAATGGACACAAAGACAAATCCCTCTTCACGAGAGAAAAAACATCACTGGAACACATCTGCACAGTGACCCAAACACCTGGCCACCTGATATCTCGCCTTTATAAATTATTGCTCACAAGCAGTGATGAGCTCATACCTTCCTACACAAAAGCATGGAGCGCAGATCTTAATCTAGACATAACCTCAAAGGACTGGTTGCAGATTTTTAATACAGCCAAAACAGCCTCAGTCTCGATGAGATTACAGGAAATGCACTTTAAATTCCTAAGCCGGTGGTATCTAACTCCACAGAGGTTAAGTAAAATTTACCCACAAATGAGCGGAGATTGCTGGAGAGGCTGCGGGGAAACCGGCTCAATAATGCACATCTGGTGGACATGTCCACGTATACAGGAATTCTGGACAAGAATGTTCGCCGAGTGCAGCCGGCTTCTTGGGATCATATTGCCTCCAAACCCAAACAATTTGATATACCATGCTCTTCCCAAGATAGCAGTAGAAGCGAAACGTAAGTTATTTCTAGTAATGCTAAACGGAGCTAAAAGCTTAATCCCGAAACACTGGAAATCTCTTAATGTGCCAGACTTGAATGAATGGAAAAATGGAGACAAAGACCTGCTTGATCTGGAGAGGTATCACTACCTCAAGATTGGAAAACTTGTATTACATGAACACATGTTAATGATCTGGGAGGGCAAAATTGTTTGAAAGCCTAATGGGACCTAAATCAATTTGACTGATATGAAGTGCTGTGTCCTGGTAATGTACATGATAAGCTATTAACGAGGGGACAAATGATTAGGGAAGCATAGGGATAATAGCCTTGGAATGATCCCGGCTCTGAAAATGAACCACTCATAACGCCCATCCATACCTCTCCCCTCACCCATACACCACTCCCCCTCTTTTTTTTTTTTCCTTCTTCCCCAATCCCTAACTGCTCTCCTCCTTCTCCACTACCCCTTACGATGCCTTTTCTTGTCTTCTCTCATCTTTTCTCACTTATAAAAGGTATGACCTCATACCTATAGACGTCTTTATAACTTGACCAACAGATATGCTATACAGCGACGCTGTATCATACTATGCAATTAAATGTGACCTGTGTACCTGAAATATGTTTTTTTTACGCACAATTGGAGATATGTTTGCACTGCATTGTATTTTCCAGATGATATCTCTGTAATGTTTGTCTTACAAATGCATTTACTGTCTCACTGTTTGTCTTTTAACACTGGTCACTTAATAAAGCTTTATTGGTTTAAAAAAAAAAAAAAAAGCAACGTTGGGACCGGCCAACGCTGCTTTTTAAGCCTAACGCACAACTCGTAATCTAGCCGCAAGTTTCCAGCCTAATCATCTCTATTCAAACTCACTATTGCAAGATTTTCACTATTTTTATTCTTTTGAAAACACATCACTTTTTTTATTTTTTACACTAATATTCATATATTTTTTTTATATTTTTTTGGTTCTTTTAATGGAATATTTTTTTTCGGATATTTTGAACATTTGGATTTATAACACAAACACACGGAATCTATTCCATCAAGGAAAAACTTTTTCTACCACTTGACACACTTTAAGTTCCTTTATAATAGATTGAATATTTTCCTACCTCTATCTTGAAATCACCTTTTGGAAACATTTATACAGACATGGACTACTATTTACACATTGTATGTTAAACATATATTTGTTACATTTCTGTACATTACCTCGAAGTGTCACATTTGTGTACATAACCACAGTATGGTCTATGCCGTGACTTCCTCATTGTGAATATTTAATTGCTTTTTATTTTTCTTACTGTTTTTTACTGTTTATATGTATATCATGGATCCATGAAGTTTTTTAACATTGATTGTTATGTCTTTCGATTTTAACTGATTGCTATAAAGTAAAACCCTTATCGTATCCACTTTAGCCTTTCTGCTTGTAGTGCTCACTTCCACATATTACTTATAGATATATATACATACATACATACATACACACACACACACACACACACATATATATATATATATATATATATATATATATATATATATATATATATATATTAAGAACACATTACAAAATATTAAAAATTATTAAAGTTTATTTTTCAAGTTTTAAGGTATTTGAGTGGAAAGGGCTGAAAAGTGTGTGTGTATGTATATATATATATATATCTTACATAACTTTAGCACTCCCTGTAGGGTGACAATAGCCAGTCTCCAAACACACTCCAAAGAAATAACTTGCACCCGGTTTCTTCAATAAGGATGTCACCACTTTATTCACATATTGTGGTACACTTCACATCCAAAAACATCCAACGTTTCGGTCCTCCACCTGGGACCTTTATCAAGGATACAACACAACCTTAAACACCCACATTAAATAGTATTCCACATAGGGATCTATACACACTTCTCATCTGAAAATCACCAAACAGGAACAGCAGGCACCAACTTCTTGTGATGACATCATCACAAAATTAACAAAAAAGCTATTAAACTAAAGTTTAGAAAAAAACTACTGAAAACAAATTTCCACATCAAAATAAACATCAGGAAGGCTAAATCGCAATCTTGTGCTACATATTCTATGCATAGATCATCCAAAAATAAAAAAATAAAAAACGATCCATCATCATGGCAACAGAAAAAAAGTCAAGTTACAAAACAGGAAGTTGCTGCCTCCTGTCCCTAGGTTATTTACATATATACACAAAAGTACTCAATTTAAGTACCAATCAAAATCACAGTAGTGTTAATCATACTCCATAAAATACTGAGCACATTACTTACTAATTCTATCTCACACTTATCCTAACTGATTTGAGTAAGATGACCAGGAGATATGGTCTAAGATAAAACTTAAGCACATAGTTAATGCAATTAAAGAAAACAAAAACAAACAGCAACTAAATTATCTTTCATCCAAAAAACATGAGAGCCAGACTTGCTTATTGAGACCCCAGGGTGCCATTGTTTGCAACTTATAAATCCACTCAATCTCTCTTCTGAGTAGTAATTTATTCACATCCCCACCTCTGGGGGTCTGTTGACTTGATCTATAGGCATATAGCGAAGGTCAGCGACCATATTTTTCTCTTGCAAAAAATGCAATGCCACCGGCTGGTCACTCTTTCCTTTCTTCAGGGCTTGTCTTATGCTTGACCAGTGATTGGCTATTCTGTCCTTCAGGGGGCACTCTGTTTTGCCTACATAGGTAAGGCCACATGGGCATTTAATAATGTAGACTACCATCTGCGAAGAACAGATTAATATATGCTTCAAATAAATCATTTTGCCTGTCCTAGGTTGACTGAATGAATTGCCCACAATAAGGCTGTTGCAGGTTATACATCCATCTGATCTATGGCAGTCTGGTTTAATATCCTGACGTCATAACTTTGAATAGGGTCAGTTCGAACCAGAAGGTCCTTCAAACTTTTTCCTCTCCTATATCCAATCAGAGGGCGGATTTTGAAAAAACCCTTCAGAGAGTCATCTGTAGATAGAGTGTCCCAATACGTGTATATTGATTATTTCATCTGCTGAGTGACTAAATTAATCCTAGGGGTAAAGACACTCCTTATTCTGGCACTCTCAACACTTTTTACTGAAAAGCCTCTATTAAGGAATTTGTTGGTCATTTCCTCTTCCCTAACCTTAATCGGTCCCTCATTGAGACAATTCTATTGATCCTTGAAAACTGGCTAATAGGTAACTATTACTATCACTATTGGATAGCTTACCATACTGTAAAATTTTCTAAATATATCATTGAAAATATCTATATATTTTACAGTATGTTTATTCATTTTTAATAATTTACAGGGCCGCCACTAAGTGACTAAAATGTTTATGCACTTTATAAGTGTAGTCAAACTTGGAAATGTTGTAAAGTTACAGTAGTAACACACAAACACAGGAACACACAGACACACTCATACACTAAAACATATACTCACACATAAGGATTCACATATAGACATAAGGATTCACATATAGACACTCTAGCAGACACACAAAGAAACAAAGAAACACACACAGACACAGACACCCACACAGACACTCAGCACTTGTTTACATTGACCTGACAAGTAATAAGGTAGACTACAGTTTTGTTTTTCTAATTATCTTTTTGTCAAGGAAGATGCCAACTATGTGATGACAACAGCATGCAGTGGCTGAAAGGAAGAGCCCTGAACCTAAGTGGTGGATTGGTGACTTCGGGAAAGGTCTCATTAATCTCAAAGTCTGTAGAAAGATGTGAATAATCAGTAGTAAGGTCAAAATGTCCTAAAAAAGAACAGGCAATGAACACATACAGACACTCAAACACAAACTTGCACATACACCCAAGGCAACACTTACAGAGACAGCCTCAGAAAACACACACAGACATACACACTCACAGGCACCCACAGAAAACACACAAAGACATACACAAACACATACAAAATATTTTTTTTTCTTATGGATTGGAATAATGTTGAAGTTATTTCAGTGTGAACTCACTTTGAAATAAAAATATTTTTTTTCAATAGCTTGGGATGAACACAGATTTGAATAGCAATTTGTGTGGCTTTTCTCCTAAATTTGAATCAAGATCTGCATTTGGAGCTTTTTTCACAATAGAATGTTCTTAATATTCTGTTTGTCAGGTTCTATGTCTCTGGGCTAGATTACAAGTGGCGAGCTATTGTTAACGTGAGGAGCAGAAAAACTTGCGAGATGGCAGTTTTTATTGCACTCTAATTATTATTATTATTATCAGTTATTTGTAGAGCGCCAACAGATTCCACAGTGCTATAAATATAGAGGTGGTATACAAGATAACATTTATGGGGTTTAAATGGGTAGAGGGCCCTGCCGAGAGTTGCACTGTTGTTGTCAGCTCTTATGAATGGGATCTGCAAACAGCTGGGCTCATAGGCTTACATGCTAAGGGGGTTTAAGTGGATAGCAAAGGAGGAGAGGAACTGGGGTTATGAAAGTTTAGTGTAGGTTGAATGCATCCCTGAACAGTAGAGTCTTTACGGGAGAGCTTGAAGCTTTCAAAACTAGGGGCGAATCTTGTGGAGCGAGGCAGAGAGTTCCACAAGATAGGTGCCAGTCTGGAGAAGTCCTGTAGATGGGAATGTAAAGAGGTAACAAGAGAGGAGGAGAGTAGGAGGTCATGAGCAGAGCAAATGGGACGGGAGGGAGAGTATCTGGAGAAAAGGAGGTGATAGATTTCTGTCTTCCTGCAACCTTATAGACTATTTTACTATGCTATGTAATGTCATACATGTTCCTTATTGGATGTGAAACATACCCTCAGGAATTGTTGAAAATATACATCTAAAAACAAAATCATTTCACATTGTGGTTGAAATGTCTAGTAAAAAATACCAAAGAAAACAACAGTACAAAAAACAATTGCACTCTTTTTATCAGCATATATAGATTTTTAAATTATTCTTTAAATCAAATTATTTCTATAATGAACAGTCAAAGGCCATTTAAGACTCTCATTCTAACTTATGTTAGTACTGTTAGTAAGTTAGTACTGTGTTTAATAGAATAAAAAAATGGGAAAAAGTATACCCACTTAATAAAAGAAGATGTCTTAAGGCGTCATAAGAAAAATGGCATTTGGCTTTGCAGTGGCCCTAGTTGGCTGTAAACCTTTGATAAATTGTAACCTATGTCTTATCTGCCAATTAACTAAGATAACAAACTGCTACATAAATATTGTAATTCTGACATCTTATTCCAGGATGTAATAGGATGTAAATTGCGCAGGGAATTGTAACAGTCCCACTGACAGACAGTGGACAAGATACCATTCATATAGTGCAACGATGAATACAGACAAATAAGCATTTCTTTGTAAAGATTCAGAGACAAATATTAGGAATTAACATCATCATTAAGGGCATTCTATTGTCACACTATTAAAAAAAAGTTGTAATATTCTATTAATATTTAATTCTGCTAATATATCTTGAAAAGAATACATTTAAAAACATGCAAAATTACTTGTGTGCTAATTATTCTGTGCTGTCTGTCATGTGTGAATTTTATATTCCTCCTGTGACCTTTGGGTTTAATAACTTTACATTATATCCATTGACCTGGAATAAATTAAAGTCAGTAGCACTCACTTAAATACTGAATTTCTAAGCCTTTATAATGTGACATTTTCTCATATGTAATTTCCGATGGATACTCTCTTGTAGTTGTTTGGGCTTGTACACTGTAAAAATTAGTAGCTATATTGGTGAATGAGTGTCCTCCATTTTTCATAATTTTCCCCCCTCTTAACCCCATTGGACCCGGTTGTCCTGTATGAATTTTAGCTCCAAGAGTAATAATTTATAAACTACACAGGGAACGAAACATTAACTATATCAATAGAAATAGCTAGATGCTGTCATTTTATTTTTAAAAAATGTTAAAGCTTATTTATTTGGCAAATCTAAAAATGAGGCAGTCGTGTTTTTCTGCTGTTTTTCGTCTCCTGAAATGCCTTTTTCGATGTTACATGATTTACAATGCAAACAGTAACACCATTCTCTTATTTGAAAAATATCGGATCAGATATGGAAAAGTCGCCCATACAATGCATGGATGGGATGAACTTTGGCAATGACCGACATAGGGCCAGATTACAAGAGGCGCACTAACAGTTAAGCGCAAGCGAAAAGGGGTTTATGGCAGGTGTTTGTGCGTGTTGGGTTTAGCGCTCGTATTTCAAGTTAAAAGTAAACATGCAATCGGGATCTACACTAGAATGATTACCGCGTCCTCAGAGCTCTAGTTAAATGCTTTGCGATACAAAAAGTGAAACAAAATACATCAAAAATACTTTACAAAGTACAGCTACACTCATAATAACGCTAATAAACATTATAAAAAAAAATGCACAAAAAAGGGCTCAAAGATATGCTGTCTCAGGTGAAAAAAGAGGACTGCAAAGGGCTTTAACGTAGAGATTCATACATATGCATGTCTAAATATGTATTTGTATGTATATATATATATATATGTTTATATGTGTGTACATATGTATTTATATGTGTATATATGTATTTACAGTCATATATACACATAAACACATAAATACATATGCACATATTTATATAGACATAAAGAATTGCATTGGAGCCCTTTGCAGTTAAGTAGATGAAAACATGCAAAATCATATTTATGCAATATTCTTATTTAATAAAGATTTTACTGTAAATATTTCACATTCCAATGTTCTGCACATAGCAGAATATGTTATTTGTATTTATAAATATAGATATATATATCTGTATATATCTATACCTATTTATAATCGTATATACTGTATATATATATGTGTGTGTATATAACTATATATATATGTGTGTGTGTGTATATATATATATATATATATGTATATATATATATATATATATATGTGTGTGCAAAAAGATATGTGTAGGTATGGTGCTGAAGGTACACCCTAAAAATAAATCTAAACAAGAGTGTAGAACTTGCTGCCTTCGAATGCCTATCCAGTGTGAAATGTGCCCCCAAGAACTATTCACCTGATAGATATAAAATGTAATACAAGAAGGGAAAGGGGGAGAGGGAATATATTCAAATGGCGCAACACTCTGGAAAAGAACCCAATATAAAGTGTATTTTTTGTTTAGGGTATAAGAGGACCGTATGGTATAATGTAAGCGCTGCTAGCAAGTGGATTAGCACAAAATAATGATGATGTTGTGAAAAAATAATTAATTAATATTGATAGTTTTACTCCTGCAGATGTATGTAAAATTTAAGCCTCACACATATTATGCTATGGGGTAATAATAACAAATGATGTATTAGATCAATGTAACCATATAATTATGCTAGTGTTAATAGTAGTATAGTTGCCGCAGAACTACTGAAATGAATTGGTCATATAATAAAACAAAAAACATATATAGCAGAAATAATTATAATAGTAACACTCTACCATACACAATATATACTAGTAACTGTGATCTGGCTGAAGAGCTTGCTGAAATGATTAGATAAAATCTAGATTTGAATATAAAAAGCAACAAAATGTCTATGCAGATATGACACAAAAATGTTATTGTGAATGTCCAATAGCAGATGGAAACTCCTATAGATATATATAGATATAATGCAAATCTAATAGGCAGGTCAAAAGGTAGATCCTCGTTCCACAACGTTCCCGTTGGGAGTCTACTTACACTCCTTTACCTCAAACACATGAGGTAAGTGCCGCGTAGTATACAGATAGGTCTCCTTCCCGGTATCGGATGCAAGATGGAGGAGTGTCTTCTTTCAATACTGATCTCTCTTTCGCTCTTTCCCGTATTAATTGCAATCATATAAGAGAAAGGACATACAATAGTGCAACACTGTATAGAAATAAAATAAAAAAGGACATTAAATAACTATTTATATGTATAGTATATATCAGCAATCAAATACTGCTTTAAAAGCAATTTCCATGCACAATAAATAAATGCTTTCAAAATAATATAAATCTGCCATTTTTAGCAACATTTGTATTGATTTGAAGTCCATGACATTCTCATTGAAAAGCTTATCTTGTCTACATTTCTTTTTAATATTTTGAGACAGATTCCACTGTTAAACCAATCACTGTGTAGCACTCTGGGAGCAGTTGAAAATTCACAAAATGCATTAAAGCAAGCAAAATAAATAAGGAAAGTTAAAGAAAAGATTTTATTCACTTTATTCTATGAAATACATTAAGCAGGGCCATTAGTGACCATATGGCCTGTTTACGATACCTCTTTTCTGTACAGAAACATTTACAAACTTGGAATTAATATGCAAAGTTTACAAAAATGATGCCATTTTCTTTTTGTCATTATAATAATGTATGATGAAATACTATTTATTTCTGATTCAGACTATGGCCCTGATGGTAAAAGCATTGTCAGACACACGGAAAGTATATTCTAACTCAATGGCAAAGTTAATCATAAACAACTGGATGTCAAAGCCCTTTAATTTGTCATGAGGTACTAGACAAGGTTGCCTTATGTCACTGGTATTATCCAATCTTATTTTAGAACTCTATTAAATTAAGGGAATTAATACAATTAAAGTGTCCATTTTTTGCAGATGAATTGCTTCATGTAGTTTACCTTAGTCTATTCACCACATATTAGATTTTATAGAATGATATGGTTTGGTTTCAGAGTATAAAATAAATGTTTCAAAATCAAAAATGTTGTGATTAAAAGATAATCAGGCAATTCACTATTGATTTGCGGAATCAAGTTACTTAGAATAATTGGGTCTCAATATATACTCCAATCCAGCTGGTATAAAGAAAACATCTCCTCAATTTAGCAGGAACTAATACAAAATGAAAAACATAAATGAAAAATTGGATGGGTGTTCCAATTACACTATTTGGTAGAATACCTTTGTTCAATATGTTTATTTTACCAAAGATTTTATATGTGTTACAAATGCTGCCTAAATTGATTAACATTAGAGATTAAGCCAAATTTAATCATGCATTGATCATATTTATATAGCAGAAAAAGAAGCCGAGAATTCACTGAGAAGTTATACCAACCATTAAGGGTGGGGAGAACCTCCTGAATTGGAAAATATATTATTATGTAACTTTACTTAGATACCCCTTTGAATCATTGGCAAATGAGTTTTATCTGTCTGTAAAGGAACTTGAGGAATCTTTTCATTTATCCCCTTTTTGGCTGGTATTTATCAATTGCCAGATGGACAGTGTTCCGCAATGTCTGCCCAGGATCGTATGTGGCATCGCACTAGATTTTTTCAATCATCCCGGGGTGAACATACCCGGGGTGATTTAATCCACCAGATAATAGCTGGTGTACTGGTTAGGAAGCTTTGGTCTGATGACCACTGCTTCATAACTTTCGGCTGCAGGCTCGAAGCCTGCAGCAATTGGCCCCCAGAGCAGCATACACAGTTTGATAAATGGGGACATATATCTCTTATCTGCAGTAAAATCCAAGTGGAACGTTTATTCAACCATAATTATGAGTAAGTCACAGATTGAAACACCTGACATGTTTCGCACAGGCATACCTGCGCTTCATCAGAGGTGATTGATTCCAGGTAACATGTAACTATTTAAAGGCTGAGTGGACCAATCAGAACTATGACCGGTGCATTCACTCCCCCCTCTCCAGTTTGTTAACCCTTAGACGGCTTTTCATCATATTTAAGTCAATTTAGTCTGCCAGTGAGTGCCAATGGGATTAGAAGGGGGTAATGAACCAGGGGGTCAGAGGTTAATGAGTAATACATAAATGTATACATTGCATTCAAATCATATATATAGAATTATACATAAATTATAAAAAGATTTGTATATAAATAAATAATACAGAGTGCATATGTTCTTATGCAGGAGCGCTATCTATCTTGTACATATTCACATGTAAAAATGAAGAGAAGCATAAATAGCTAATATATTTTTTAGTCATTCTGATGCGCTCATATATCTCTTTTCTATTACATGCAACATATAGTGACTTTGATACAAATCTGTGATCTCATCCTATGTTCAGAAAAATGAGCCTAGCTTGGTAAAAGGTGAATAAACTTCTGGGCATAGATTACAGATTCTCCAGATATTTACCAAATAGAGATAACCCTTATTTCCTGGCAGGCAATTTATATACTAATTTTAAGTATTGGGAAGCAAAAGATATTAGAACTATAGAGTTGTATGGAATTTTCATCTAAAAAAGTTTTTGCATTTAGTACTTGGCAAAAATTATGTAAGTTTCCAGACTCACATAAATTTTACTTTTTGCAACTAAAAATTATATTTATCAAGTTATTAAACTATCGCCTAGATTTAGAGTTCTGCGTTAGCCGTCCAAACCAGCGTTAGGGGGTCCTAACGCTGGTTTTGGCCGCCCGCTGGTATTTAGAGTCAGTCAGGAAAGGGTCTAACGCTCACTTTCCAGCCGTGACTTTTCCATACCACAGATCCCCTTACGTCAATTGTGTATCCTATCTTTTCAATGGGATCTTTCTAACGCTGGTATTTAGAGTCTTGGCTGAAGTGAGCGTTAGAACTCTAACGACAAAACTCCAGCCGCAGAAAAAAGTCAGGAGTTAAGAGCTTTATGGGCTAACGCCGGTTTATAAAGCTCCTAACTACTGTGCTCTAAAGTACACTAACACCCATAAACTACCTGTGTACCCCTAAACCGAGGTCCCCCACATCGCCGCCACTATAATAACATTTTTTAACCCCTAATCTGCCGACCGCACACCGCCGCAACCTACATTATCCCTATGTACCCCTAATCTGCTGCCCCTAACATCGCCGACCCCTATATTATATTTATTACCCCCTAATCTGCCCCCCCCAATGTCGCCGCAACCTACCTACACTTATTAACCCCTAATCTGCCAACCGGACCTCGCTGCCACTATAATAAATGTATTAACCCCTAAACCGCCGCACTCCCGACTCAAAAACCCTATAATAAATAGTATTAACCCCTAATCTGCCCTCCCTAACATCGCTGACACCTAACTTCAAGTATTAACCCCTAATCTGCCGACCGGACCTCACCGCTACTCTAATAAATGTATTAACCCCTAAAGCTAAGTCTAACCCTAACACTAACACCCCCCTAAGTTAAATATAATTTAAATCTAACGAAATAAAATAAATCTTATTAAATAAATTAATCCTATTTAAAGTTAAATACTTACCTGTAAAATAAACCCTAATATAGCTACAATATAACAAATAATTATATTGTAGTTATTTTAGGATTTATATTTATTTTACAGGCAACTTTGTATTTATTTTAACTAGGTACAATAGCTATTAAATAGTTAATAACTATTTAATAGCTACCTAGTTAAAATAATTACAAAATTACCTGTAAAATAAATCCTAACCTAAGTTACAATTAAACCTAACACTACACTATCAATAAAATAATTAACTAAACTATCTACAATTATCTACAATTAAATCAACAAAACTAAATTACAAAAAAACAAAGACTAAATTACAAAAAATAAAAAAAGATTACAAGAATTTTAAACTAATTACACCTACTCTAAGCCCCCTAAAAAAATAACAAAGCCCCCCAAAATAAAAAAATGCCCTACCCTATTCTAAAATAAAAAGTTAACAGCTCTTTTACCTTACCAGCCCTTTTGCGGGGCATGCCCCAAAGAAAACAGCTCTTTTGCATTTAAATAAACATACAATACCCCCCCAACATTACAACCCACCACCCACATTCCCCTAATCTAACCCAAACACCCCTTAAAAAAACCTAACACTAAGCCCCTGAAGATCTCCCTACCTTATCTTCACCACGCCGGGTATCACCGATCCGTCCAGAAGAGGGTCCGAAGTCTTCATCCTATCCGGCAAGAAGAGGTCCAGAAGAGGGTCCGAAGTCTTCATCCTATCCGGCAAGAAGAGGACATCCGGACTGGTAGACATGTTCATCCAGGCGGTGTCTTCTAACTTTATCCATCCGGCGCGGAGCGGGACCATCTTGAAGCAGCCGACGCAGATCCATCCTCTTCTTCCGGCGACTCCCGACGAATGAAGGTTCCTTTAAGTGACGTCATCCAAGATGGCGTCCCTCGAATTCCGATTGGCTGATAGGATTCTATCAGCCAATCGGAATTAAGGTAGGAAACAGCCAATAGAATGCAAGCTCAATCTGATTGGCTGATTGGATCAGCCAATCGGATTGAACTTGAATCTGATTGGCTGAAGTGTTTCCCCATAGGAAACAATGGGGCTGCGTTAGGAGCTGAACGCTGCTTTTTTGCAGGTGTTAGTTTTTTTTCAGCTCAAACTGCCCCATTATTTCCTATGGGGATATTGTGCACAAGCACGTTTTTTTAAGCTGGCCGCGTCCGTAAGCAACGCTGGTATTTAGTTGAAGTGGCGGTAAATATGCCTGTACGCTCCCTTTTTGGAGCCTAACGCAGCCCTTCAGAAAACTCTAAATACCAGCGTTGTTTAAAAGGTGCGGGGGGAAAAAAACATGCGTAGCTAACGCACCCCTTCTAATGCAAAACTCTAAATCTAGGCGTATGTATGCAGGTTTGGCAGGTTTATATTCTTTCACATTTACTTGAAATTATCTTTATCTATAGTATATAAAGGGTTCAATTATATGAATCAGATAGAGTGATTAATAAAATGGTCAGTAAGTGGGCAGAGGCACTCAAGATTAATCATGCTGAATTAGAGATGTGCATGATCGAAAAATTCAGTTCGGTTCGGATCGATACAGAGTTTTTCGAATTTCGGTTCGGATCGATTCGAATTCAGAAAAAATTCGAATGAATTTGTTTCGGATTCATTTAGGATTTATTCGGATTAGAATAAATTCGGCCGGATTCGGTTCGATTCGGAAATTCAGAATTTCGGTATGTGTTAGGTGGGATATGCTGTGTATTAGTATTATGTACTGTATATTAGGTGTAAACCATAGCAGAGTGATATAACCTAATATACTGTACAATACTAGTGTAATCCATGGCCATCCGAATTTACCGAATAAATCTGAACTAATTCGGTAGATTCGGCACTATTTTAATTCGGAAATTCGAATAAATCCGAATCTCCGAATTTACCGAATTTTCAGAATTTCCGAATCGATCCAAAATGAATCGCACATGTCTAATGCTGATGTAATAGTGGAGAGAAGTCTTAAAGGGAAATAATACCCAAATGTTGAAGCACTTGAAAGTGATGCAGTATAGCTGTAAAAAGCTGACTAGAAAATATCACCTGAACATCACTATGTAAAAAAATAAAGATATTTTACCTCAAATTTGCATCTGGCATGTGCAGGCAGAGTTATTTTATTTCCCTACATATTTTAATTGAAGTTTACTAGGGAATCTCGTGGGGTTTCAGTGAAATCTTATGTGGTCACAGTAAAGCGAAGCATGACTTCAGCACTGCTGATGTTGATGAGTTTTTCAACTTGCAGCTGGACAGTTGCTGAAGAATAAATGTTCACTGAGCACTTACTATTGTAAGCAGAAGAAATGTTAAAGGTCAAATATCTTTCTTTTTTACATTGATATTTTCTTCTCAGCTTTTTACAGTTATGCTGCATCACGTGATTTAGCATATAAGTATTATGTCCACCAACATCTCCAGTTATCTCAGATCTCGGCGGGGGTGTATTTAATGTGTATTACATAGACTGCGTTCACTAACACAAAAAATGGTTTCTGTGTAGCAACACTTCAAATAATACAAAAATTAATTTTAGGTTCACTAAACTAGATTTCTCGCAAGGAGATTTTCGCCCCTGAAAGCTGGCGAGAATTATACGGCTTAAAAGCTATATCTAACATAGGGGACAATGCTAATCTTAAAATTAGAAACAGTAGCTGCAACTTTTTTTTAACTTTGCACTTAAAAAAAAAAGCACTTTGGTAAAATTAGATAGTTGCAGCTACTGTCTTCTATGATATAATAATATCACAAACATGAAATCTTCTTGCTAAAAAAAAAGTACAAAACACACAAAAAGCAGGAAAAAAACTTTTTTTTAAATCACAAGACTTAAAATACATATTATAGCATTATACAACAAAATACATAAATATACCCACATCCCTACAAGGAGGGCTTTTTTCTTTGTTAGGTTACTTTAGTTTTAAGATAGAGTTAATTCCAAAACACAGAATAGCGGTTTGTATGTAAGCACTTTAATTATAATAATGATAATGAAGTATAATTAATGCTTTTTTATTTTATTCTGTATTCTGTGTTAAATCGAAAACATATATACCCAGCACTCTAAATAAATATGCTAAATGTATTTATTCACATAGATAAGTGCCAAAAGGCACATCATATAAATATAACAGTGAGGGGCCCCGCTCATTCACTCAAACCACACTCACATCCACAGGCATAAACTGAAAATCTCCAAGGCGTCCTAAGAGGACACAAAATCATCACAAAAAAGGGGGTAGATGCAAAAACATCAAAAAAATGTCTCTGTGACAAAAAGAGGTTGTCACAAATTTTCATCCCCTTTAAGAGAAATCAATGCAAACTGTGTCCTTGCTGTAAACTTCCACTACTCACATATTTGTGAAAACGCCAGTGGTAATACTTATCACTGTTTTTATACTAATAAAATGTTTCACAATACAAAGAGAATTAGAACCTCTCTATAAAGACGCTGCAATAAAAGCACTCTTGAAACTGTAAACCCTCTTCCTAATTGTCACACTCTTTTTTTCCGCGAGTTAGAAATGGTCATATATGTAGTACTTCAGAGCACAAATAATCCAATGCATTTCCACACCACATTGTTTCCTCATTAACCGCTCAACTCCACACCGCCCCTGCATAGCATATCACCGTTCACATTTCAGAGGACAAAGTTAATAGTGTAGGAGGTTTACATTGTGATGGGGCTTGTGGTGGTTAAGGAGTTAATATTGTAGGAGGTTTACTTTGCAATGGGGATTTTGTTGGTTTAGGGGTTAATAGTGTAGGAGGTTTACATTGTAATGGGGATTGTGGTGGTTTAGTGGTTAATAGTGTAGGGGAATTATTGTGATGGGGTTGTGGTGGTTTTAGGGGTTAATAATGTAGTGCTGAGTAGGAGGTTTATTGCGTTTTTCTTTTTGCATTAAAAGAATAAACCCTGTATTAATGAATTTTGTTAATACATTCTTTCATTATTTTTTTAATTCATGTAGGCTGTAGTTTGTTTATTCTTTGTGTACTGAATGCACAAATTAGGCAATGTGGATAATTTACATTACATCTTCAATGTAGGCGAGATGTATAGTGAAACACCACTCAACGAGATTGTCTTCAAACACTGATTTCAGCCCTTTTTTAAAACTTCACTGGCAATCTCGATCGAGCAACTGATCCACATCGCTTTTAACATCAGGGTTATAGTATTTAAATTAGTAAAAAATAAAAATATTACAAACCTAAAGAAAAAATGTTACAGCATTCTGGGTATACTTGAAATGAACATAAAACCCCTATTTTTTATTTTGTGATTCAGACATAGCATTTCCAATTTACTTCTATTATCAAATTTGAATAATTTATTATGGTATTCTTTGTTGAAGAGATATCTAGATAGGTAGCATCCACATGTCAGGAAACAGTGCTGCCCTCTAGTGCTCTTGTAAATGTATTACATCCTTCCAAAACGGCTGCCTAAAGTGCTGCAGACACGTGCATGCTCCTGAGCTTGCTTCCTGGTTTTCAACAAAAGATACCAAGATAATGAAGAAAATTTGATAAGAGCAGAAAATTGGAAAGTTATTTAAAATAACACACTCTTTCTGAATCATGAAAGGACAATATTGGATTGCATGTCCCTTTAAACAAAATAAATGTCATAACAGATATCTCACACAAACATTCCACTACATTTCGTATAGGATTCTGTGGGATTCAGTCAAGAATATTACAGTTACATAGTTGTTACTTCCCTTTCTTCTTTATAGTTTTCCAAAATGATTAACAATTTTACTGATCCCTAACTTTAATGTAGATATAAATGCAGAGATCCGAAGGCTTGTTCCCATGCACCTGTATTTGAAACAATGTCAAATTAAATTTACATCTTAATTTAGGGGGTTTGTTATAGATTAAAAATATGGAGTTCAACTATAATATGGGTCCCTAAAACCTTATCAGTAATGTTAATAATAAACACCTAAAAATATATTAATAAAAGGGTAATGCCACAATTTGCCCCATAATGCCGGGTTCACTTCTTCACCCTTGCCAACACAGCTAATTTGAATATTTATTATGGATTTATAAAAAAAAAATAACTTTATTTTTTTTTTTAACTAATGGAACTTTAAATTGTAAAAAGAGAACCGTAGGCACTTTAAAGAATATTTTTAGAACATTATCATCAATTTGGGCACACACTATCAAAAAGGTTTGCCCCCCCCCCCCTCTTAATTAGGTTTTAGGTTTGGTTTTGGTCAAGGTGAAACTATAAAGATTCCTGGATTCTACCACTTTCAAAATAAATGTAAATCATTTCTTGATGAACACACTTGTTAATTTAATACTAGTAATTACAAATATATTAACTATTGTTTCAGTTATTAACATTTTATAGGTTTTGTACCTATCTTGGGCTGAATAAGCACAGACTCTATCCACTGTCACCTAATTAAAACAAAGCATATCCTCCTGTACATGGTCTGAAGAAAGGTTATTAAGAGAAATAGGTAAGGGACACAAAAAAAAAGACTAATTTACCATTTACTACTGTGCATCTGCCTTTGCTATAAAGGCTTAGGCCTAGATTTGGAGTTCGGCGGTAGCCGTCAAAACCAGCGTTAGAGGCTCCTAACGCTGGTTTTGGCCGCCCGCTGGTATTTGGAGTCAGTGATTAAAGGGTCTAACGCTCACTTTACAGCCGCAACTTTTCCATACCGCAGATCCCCCTACGCCATTTGCGTAGCCTATATTTTCAATGGGATCTTTCTAACGCTGGTATTTAGAGTCGTTTCTGAAGTGAGCGTTAGAGCTCTAACGACAAGATTCCAGCCGCCTGAAAATAGCAGGAGTTAAGAGCTTTCTGGCTAACGCCGGTTTATAAAGCTCTTAACTACTGTACCCTAAAGTACACTAACACCCATAAACTACCTATGTACCCCTAAACCGAGGTCCCCCCACATCGCCGCCACTCGATTAAAATTTTTAACCCCTAATCTGCCGACCGCCACCTACGTTATATTTATGTACCCCTAATCTGCTGCCCCTAACCCCGCCGACCCCTGTATTATATTTATTCACCCCTAACTTGCCCCCCACAACGTCGCCGCCAGCTACTTACAATAATTAACCCCTAATCTTCCGACCGCAAAGCGCCGCCACCTACGTTATCCTTATGTACCCCTAATCTGCTGCCCTAACACCGCCGACCCCTATATTATATTTATTAACCCCTAATCTGCCCCCCTCAACGTCGCCGACACCTACCTACACTTATTAACCCCTAATCTGCCGAGCGGACCTGAGCGCTACTATAATAAAGTTATTAACCCCTAATCCGCCTCACTAACCCTATCATAAATAGTATTAACCCCTAATCTGCCCTCCCTAACATCGCCGACACCTACCTTCAATTATTAACCCCTAATCTGACGACCGGAGCTCACCGCTATTCTAATAAATGGATTAACCCCTAAAGCTAAGTCTAACCCTAACACTAACACCCCCCTAAGTTAAATATAATTTTTATCTAACGAAATAAATTAACTCTTATTAAATAACTTATTCCTATTTAAAGCTAAATACTTACCTGTAAAATAAATCCTAATATAGCTACAATATAAATTATAATTATATTATAGCTATTTTAGGATTAATATTTATTTTACAGGCAACTTTGTAATTATTTTAACCAGGTACAATAGCTATTAAATAGTTAAGAACTATTTAATAGTTACCTAGTTAAAATAATAACAAATTTACCTGTAAAATAAATCCTAACCTAAGTTATAATTAAACCTAACACTACACTATCAATAAAATAATTAAATAAACTACCTACAATTACCTACAATTAACCTAACACTACACTATCAATAAATTAATTAAACACAATTCCTACAAATAAATACAATTAAATAAACTAGCTAAAGTACAAAAAATAAAAAAGAACTAAGTTACAGAAAATAAAAAAATATTTACAAACATAAGAAAAATATTACAACAATTTTAAACTAATTACACCTACTCTAAGCCCCCTAATAAAATAACAAAGCCCCCCAAAATAAAAAATTCCCTACCCTATTCTAAATTAAAAAAGTTACAAGCTCTTTTACCTTACCAGCCCTGAACAGGGCCCTTTGCGGGGCATGCCCCAAGAATTTCAGCTCTTTTGCCTGTAAAAAAAAACATACAATACCCCCCCCCAACATTACAACCCACCACCCACATACCCCTAATCTAACCCAAACCCCCCTTAAATAAACCTAACACTAATCCCCTGAAGATCTTCCTACCTTGTCTTCACCATCCAGGTATCACCGATCCGTCCTGGCTCCAAGATCTTCATCCAACCCAAGCGGGGGTTGGCGATCCATAATCCGGTGCTCCAAAGTCTTCCTCCTATCCGGCAAGAAGAGGACATCCGGACCGGCAAACATCTTCTCCAAGCGGCATCTTCGATCTTCTTCCATCCGGTGCGGAGCGGGTCCATCTTGAAGCAGGCGACGCGGATCCATCCTCTTCTTCCGATGTCTCCCGACTAATGACGGTTCCTTTAAGGGACGTCATCCAAGATGGCGTCCCTCGAATTCCGATTGGCTGATAGGATTCTATCAGCCAATCGGAATTAAGGTAGGAATTTTCTGATTGGCTGATGGAATCAGCCAATCAGAATCAAGTTCAATCCGATTGGCCGATCCCATCAGCCAATCAGATTGAGCTCGCATTCTATTGGCTGATCGGAACAGCCAATAGAATGCGAGCTCAATCTGATTGGCTGATTGGATCAGCCAATCGGATTGAACTTGATTCTGATTGGCTGATTCCATCAGCCAATCAGAAAATTCCTACCTTAATTCCGATTGGCTGATAGAATCCTATCAGCCAATCGGAATTCGAGGGACGCCATCTTGGATGACGTCCCTTAAAGGAACCGTCATTAGTCGGGAGACATCGGAAGAAGAGGATGGATCCGCGTCGCCTGCTTCAAGATGGACCCGCTCCGCACCGGATGGAAGAAGATCGAAGATGCCGCTTGGAGAAGATGTTTGCCGGTCCGGATGTCCTCTTCTTGCCGGATAGGAGGAAGACTTTGGAGCACCGGATTATGGATCGCCAACCCCCGCTTGGGTTGGATGAAGATCTTGGAGCCAGGACGGATCGGTGATACCTGGATGGTGAAGACAAGGTAGGAAGATCTTCAGGGGATTAGTGTTAGGTTTATTTAAGGGGGGTTTGGGTTAGATTAGGGGTATGTGGGTGGTGGGTTGTAATGTTGGGGGGGGTATTGTATGTTTTTTTTTACAGGCAAAAGAGCTGAAATTCTTGGGGCATGCCCCGCAAAGGGCCCTGTTCAGGGCTGGTAAGGTAAAAGAGCTTGTAACTTTTTTAATTTAGAATAGGGTAGGGAATTTTTTATTTTGGGGGGCTTTGTTATTTTTTTTAGGGGGCTTAGAGTAGGTGTAATTAGTTTAAAATTGTTGTAATATTTTTCTTATGTTTGTAAATATTTTTTTATTTTCTGTAACTTAGTTCTTTTTTATTTTTTGTACTTTAGCTAGTTTATTTAATTGTATTTATTTGTAGGAATTGTGTTTAATTAATTTATTGATAGTGTAGTGTTAGGTTAATTGTAGGTAATTGTAGGTAGTTTATTTAATTATTTTATTGATAGTGTAGTGTTAGGTTTAATTATAACTTAGGTTAGGATTTATTTTACAGGTAAATTTGTTATTATTTTAACTAGGTAACTATTAAATAGTTCTTAACTATTTAATAGCTATTGTACCTGGTTAAAATAATTACAAAGTTGCCTGTAAAATAAATATTAATCCTAAAATAGCTATAATATAATTATAATTTATATTGTAGCTATATTAGGATTTATTTTACAGGTAAGTATTTAGCTTTAAATAGGAATAAGTTATTTAATAAGAGTTAATTTATTTCGTTAGATAAAAATTATATTTAACTTAGGGGGGTGTTAGTGTTAGGGTTAGACTTAGCTTTAGGGGTTAATCCATTTATTAGAATAGCGGTGAGCTCCGATCGGAAGTTTAGGGGTTAATAATTGAAGGTAGGTGTCGGCGATGTTAGGGAGGGCAGATTAGGGGTTAATACTATTTATGATAGGGTTAGTGAGGCGGATTAGGGGTTAATAACTTTATTATAGTAGCGCTCAGGTCCGCTCGGCAGATTAGGGGTTAATAAGTGTAGGTAGGTGTCGGCGACGTTGTGGGGGGCAGATTAGGGGTTAATAAATATAACATAGGGGTCGGCGATGTTAGGGCAGCAGATTAGGGGTACATAGGGATAACGTAGGTGGCGGCGTTTTACGGAGCGGCAGATTAGGGGTTAAAAGTGTAATGCAGGGGTCAGCGATAGCGGGGGCGGCAGATTAGGGGTTAATAAGTGTAAGGGTAGGGGTGTTTAGACTCGGGGTACATGTTAGAGTGTTAGGTGCAGACGTAGGAAGTGTTTCCCCATAGGAAACAATGGGGCTGCGTTAGGAGCTGAACGCTGCTTTTTTGCAGGTGTTAGGTTTTTTTTCAGCTCAAACAGTCCCATTATTTCCTATGGGAGAATCGTGCACGAGCACGTTTTTGAGGCCGGCCGCGTCCGTAAGCAACTCTGGTATCGAGAGTTGCATTTGCGGTAAAAATGCTCTACGCTCCTTTTTTGGAGCCTAACGCAGCATTTGTTTTAACTCTCGATACCAGAGTTAAATTTATGGTGCGGCCAGAAAAAAGCCCGCGGAGCGTTAACAGCCCTTTTACCGCCGAACTCCAAATCTAGGCCTTATAGTGTTCCATTTCTATATGAAGGACTTTGTTGAAGAGCTAATATCTCTCAACTGGAATGCTTGTAAGTTGACTGACAACCCACTGCTAACCTCATCTCTCTATTCAGTAATCCTACAGAGGTATAAGCAGTGCAACAATAGCCAGATTCTAATTGCTAATTAGGTAAATAAATCCAAAAACTGTCTAATATAACCCTGCATATTCTACAAAAAGTACATTATGTTACAAGGTACAGTATATTATTTTGCTTTAATAAAAAGGAAAGTGTAATATGTTTGCTGTAACACTAATTATTTGAAGTTAAAACAATAACATTCTAATTACTATATTTAAGAGTAAAAATGCAAATGCTATTAGTGGACTGATTGCTGATAAGCCTGCTTTTGTACTTTGCTTTAACCTCTATTAGTGAGGATTATGAGGACATATCCACATTGGCATTTTGTAAGTGTCACTATGACAGCACTTTGCTGCACAAATGTCTGGCTGTCAGAGAGAGGTTTATCACTAGTTTTTTTTTTTCCTCCGAATGCAGACTAATAAGCCCAGAAATTACAATTGCCTCCCTGCCGAATCTGTGATAGGCGGAAATAATGATATCAGTGCCCTGCTAATCTTCTTGCCTCTCCGCTTGCCACCATCCTATTGAGTCACCTGTCATACTCCGCTTTGATGAGGCGAATTCAATCTCTCAGCTATAATGACAATGGAGTCATTTTAATGTTTAGAAATGATTATGTGAAGGTTTCTCTTTACTCTGCCTTGGCAAGCAAGTCAGGTTAATGTTCACTGTGCGACTTGCTCAAGCTGTTTCGAAGCAATGCTGTATTAAGTAAATATTATTACTGCTTATTGGGATTTGGGAGGTATTTATTGCAAATGAACGCTAACATACATATAGTGATACATAGGAATACATTTTGTTATCTTTTTATATGAGATTATTATTACATTATTATATTATTTGTATGTATCTATGTGTGTGTGTATATATATATATATCCATGAAAAAACTTGCACTCTCTGGGTTTAAGAGCTCTAAAACGTCTGATGCTCTTAAACCCAGAGAGTGTGAGTTTTTTCATGGATTTATATCCATTATCTGCACCATGGTCATTATGAACTCTAGTATGTGACAGTGCTTTTATATATATTTATATATATATATATATATATATATATATATATATATATATATATATATATATAATATATATAAGTGTGTGTGTGTATATATGTGTGTGTGTGTGTGTGTGTGTAAATATATATATAATATATATAAGTGTGTGTGTGTATATATGTGTGTGTGTGTGTGTAAATATATATATAATATATATAAGTGTGTGTGTGTATATGTGTGTGTAAATATATATATAATATATATAAGTGTGTGTGTGTATATATGTGTGTGTGTGTGTGTGTAAATATATATATAATATATATAAGTGTGTGTGTATATATGTGTGTGTGTGTGTGTAAATATATATATAATATATATAAGTGTGTGTGTGTATATGTGTGTGTGTGTGTAAATATATATATAATATATATAAGTGTGTGTGTGTGTATATATGTGTGTGTGTGTGTAAATATATATATAATATATATAAGTGTGTGTGTGTATATATGTGTGTGTGTAAATATATATAGAGATGGATTTGTGAGAAATTCTGTGTTTATGAACACTATAATGTAATCTATCAATGCATTTGTTAAATTTATTGGAGCATTGGAATATTAAATGAGCGGATAACTATTGTAAGTTTATATTGTTGGTACACATTTTAAGCCCCAATTATGATTTCTTTTATTTTTTTCCTTTTAAAAGTACTTTTTATATATTGAACTTTAAAGTGAATATCATACTTTAATAATGATTGAATATGTATGTTTTAAATGTGTTTCACATTTTGTAATTCTAGTTGTAAAGGGCATTATTTTTATTTTCATTTCTACTTTCCTGTGCTAAGTGTGCCCTGCATGTGGGACAAAAGCAGAGCTGAATACAGGGACCTAAGCAGACTTGTGAGCTATGTGGGTCCTGATTCCTCCACTTATGGCAGCCTGGGGGGCAATTGCCACCCTTGCCCAGTCTGATCCTGTAATATCCTCTGAAAAAGGGCTATAAAACAAATCTCAGGAGCTGTAATAAATGAATTACATACACATTCTAAATTTATCTGCCTCTATATATCTATCTTGCCATCTTCTGTATTGGCCATCTGTGTATGCACACATTAAAGAGTTGTGTGACCTTGCAGCTTTATATGTTTGTTTGTTTTTTAAAGCTTTATTTATGAAAGTCGGTAGGACAAAATGCAGAGAATTAACAAGATCAGCAATAATAAGATAACAATGATCTCCTATTCTCTTCTTTACTAAGAATAGAACTAAAGTCTATATATTTTGATCTACTAATTTCATGAAGATCAGTACAGGAGTTTTGTCAGTAGCACTAGTAAAAATTAATGACAGATAAAAACAAAACAAACAGGGCAGGTGCTAAGATTTTTGGCTACACAGGCAAAAAAACATTTTGCTGCCCCCTCGTATAAATAATATATCCTGCCATTACTGCTTCTTAACAAAATGTAAGTAAAGTGTTAAACAGCTATAGATAACTATTTTATCTATGATACAGATAATAGATTTCTGATATCACATCAAGTTCTTGACTGTTAATCTGATTTATTAAAACTATAACCGTTATAATGATTAATTTCTGCATGACATAACGTACAAAAGTGGTGGCTCTGCACAACTTAGCAAATCAGTGGTGTCTTTGCATAATGAATCAAAATGTGATGACAATATAGAAATGCATGAACCTGGAAGCAGGATGACTATTGCAACTACACCGATACTCGAATGTCTAACATGAAAATGTATCAAGCTGCAGGTGGACAAGTTCTCAAGCATATAATCTGTCCACCCACAATTGTCACTTGGCAAAATGTAAGACTGCAGAAGAGCTCTGTTGTTCAGTCCTTTCCCTTGCTCTAGGACGACCAATTGCATGAGAGCAGGGCCTGTCAATCACCCAGAGCAAGCGAGTTTGAGGTGTTTTATCTCACCCAAGATAAGAAGCAGAGATTGTGTCTTACATTTGTGTTTGCAAACTCACTCTTGCAAGTTCTCAAAAGCTGCAAATGCATCTTGATACATTTGCAGGGGGGTATTGCAAATGTCAAGGAAACAGTACAACTCCCACTATATGGTGATGATAATGAACATTTATACCAGGAGCGGAACTACCATTGATGCAGCAGGTGCTCAAGTGTTGGAGGATGGGGGGAGGCATAGCAGCCTGTCTTTACATAGGGGTGTGCAGAATGTGTATAAACCTAATGCAACAGAGCCGTCTATAAGTGCAGGTTGCAAGTCCATCTTATCTATACTATACATCTATACTCAAAATCATTATACAGAGCAGCATGTCTATTATTACTATTGCTAATTACTGAGTTACCCCCACTGCACTATATGATAATGCAAGGAATCTATAAACTAGCAAACAGGCTGCATTGTAATGTTGATCATGAACAATCTGTGATGCATAATGATGCTGAACATTTATACATGAAAATGAACACACTGCACTGTAAAGTTATGCCAAGTATACACTGAAATATGACATGTTGTGCTTAAATTGTGGCCATTCATACACTTTAATGTATAGGTATGCACGTAGAGTAGACAGATGATAGATATGTGGTACTGCGCAATAATTACTTTAAATAAACAGATTTGATAGATAGATAGATAGATAGATATAGATAGATAGATAGATAAGACATTGTGCATGATATTTTGCAGCATATCAAAAGTTGGAGGGTTGTTAGTGCTTCTACAAGTGCCCATCAGCCCCAGTAATAACCATTAGGCTATTGATGGAGGCGTGTCCCATTGCTGTCATCAGCTTCAGCAACGTTTATGAAGACTGCTGAAGATTTGCAGCAAATGTATGGACTGTGCAGTGAGATATTCCAGCTGTTCTAGATGATGGGAGACTCCTCCCATTCTTTGTTCCCCCCACATATGGCCCCTACTATTATTGCCAAAGTAGGCAGCAAAATAAATAAATATCACCTAGATTACAAGTTTTGCGCTATAGAGGGTACGAAACAAACGCAACAAAAGTTGTATTATTTCACTCTCCATAGCGCTGCCATTACGAGTTTTTGAAAAGCTGCCTTGTGCATGGGAAATGGTTGCGTTAAGCTCCATACCGCACAAAATACAAGCGCTGCTTTGACGTGCACGTACACGCTTTCCCCATAGACTTCAATGGGGAGAAAGTGTTAGAAAAAAAACCTAACACCTGCAATCTCGGAATGAAAATCTCCGTAACGCAGCCCCATTGATATCTATGGGGAAAAAAAAGTTAAGTTTAAACAAAAATTTAGAAAAGAACTTCAGCAAGCCTCCAGACATAAAAGTCCATATACTTTATTTAAATGACAAGAGCATAAAAAAACTGGTATAAAATCATACTCTCAGCTGGTAATAAACATCTTACGCGTTTCGACAATGTGCCTTACTCATAGACATGTTAGTTGAACACCAGCCAGAGCATAAATAGCCCTAGGCTAATTAACTAATCTAAACCTGCTGAGAGATTTCTTAAAGAGCTGACCGTATCCACCTTAAAGAAACACTATGGTTTCTTGAACATTAAGTTTATCTTAATAATGTATATAGTAACTTTATAGTGCAATTATCTGTGCTTTTTCAATACTTTGCACAAACAAACTAATTGGGCTTAAACAATGTGGTTAGTACCTACATATATTGTCGAATGCGAACAGAGAAACAATGTATATATATATATATATATATATATATATATATATATATATGAAAAGTAGGTGACAAAACAGGCGCACAGGGCACACTATATTATAAGGCAGCAATGGAGCACTAAAGGAATATCGCTAGACCGCTGCACTGGGTTTCATTTGTGCAGCAGTCTGTTCCTTATGCAGCTCCGTGTGAAAACTCCTGTGTGTAGTGCTGACGTTTGGCGGGGCGGAGCCTAACGCGTTTCGTAACCAATGGGTTACTTCATCAGAGGTGTGGGCCGCCCCCCTACTTAGAAGTATTTATACGCTTAGACTGAGGTTGATTATCCTCCTACTTGCCCCCTGGACGCCATATTATTTGTGGGCAGCATGTATTTTCCAATAGCCGTGTAAGGGCTTCATTTAAATGGAACGTTGCATGAATTATTTTCCTAATATAGCATTTAAACCAGTGTGTATGTCGTTATAGAATCTTTTTTAAGAGATAAAACATTTGCTGCATTCTTTTTCTTAGAAAAAAAACCCCCCATATATACAATGTAAATGACTGGGATCGTTATACCTGCACCAGTCAGACAAAAATTCTCTGTTTATGCAGAGATGGGGATAAAATGAATATATACACATTAAAAGCGCTATACAGATAAAAATAATAATAATTATAAATATTAATATCCCAGAGCAGCTGAATAATAATCAGATGTATAAAACACTTTAAAATACACCAAAAATGATCTATACATAAAGTGCTCATAATAATTAATTAAACAGATGAATAAGTAGTTATTAACAAATGGGTCACTAATAGTTTCAGAGATCTTCTATATATAAAAACATAAATAAAAACCTCTATAAAAATGCTGCCAGATCAATATCTCTGTTTAACCCCTTTGGTTCTAGAGTTTCCAATTTGTGTATCCAGAACGTTTCTCTTTTGCGCAGATCTAGAAGTTTACTACCTCCTCTTTTTCCTAAGTGTACTTGTTCTATGGCCTTGATAAAAAAAATAATTTTTATTCTTTCCGTGTACCTGTGTAAAATGGTTTATTAAGGGTTTTTTTAAAATTCCAGCCTCAATATTTTTCATGTGTTCCAGGCAACGTATTTTGAGACCCCTTGTAGTGCGACCAATGTATCTCTTGGGGGTACTACAGGTACATTCTAACATGTACACTACATGATCTGATTTGCAGTTCAGTAGACTTTTAATGGGATATTTCTCTCCATTTTTATCACACTCAATGTATTTGTTAAACCTTTTATCTCTGTGTGTATGTGCACAGCAGACACAGTTTTTTTCTCTGACATTTAAAGAAACCTTTTATATCCATAACATGACCTTTAGTGTTTGTTTTCTTAGTTGTTTGTGTATCACTAGGTGCAAGAAGATTTTTTAAATTTGTGTTTTTCTTATACGTGATGTTAGGTTTGTTGCCTATGGTATCTTTTAGTATTGGGTCATTCTTTAATATGGACCAGTTTTTTTGGAGAATGTTTTTAATTTTCCAGTGACCCTCATTGAATGTGGTTACAAAGTTTATTCTATTGTTTCTCTTCTGGTGTCTCCCTTGTGTTTCATCAGTTATGTTGTCAGCTGATGATTTGATTTGCGGTTTATTTCTATGTACAAGTTCCTGTCTATCTAGTTTCATAGCTTTATCAAATGCCCTTTGTACCTTTTCAGTTGGATAATGTTTTTCTGCAAATTTATTTTTCAGATGTTCTGACTCTGTTACAAAGGTGTCGATATCTGTGCAGTTGCGCCTCAGTCTCTGAAAATGCCCATATGGGATATTTTCTATCCACTTAGGGTGGTGACTACTTCTTGCATCTAAATATCCATTGGTATCAGTAGTTTTCTATATGGTTTACTAGAAATTTTTCCGTTAGAAATGTACAGGGTGACATCTAGAAAGTCAATAGATTCTCCTTCTAGTCTATCAGTAAATTTGAGATTCATACCATTGGCATTTAGCTCTTTAACATATGTATTCCATGCATCGGCTTCTCCGTCCCAGATGACCAAAATATCATCTATGAACCGATGCCAGAATATTACGTTCTTGTGTTTAAATTGTGAACCTTCGTATACCATATCCTCTTCAAAAGCCCCCATATACAGGTTCGCAAAGTTGGGTGCGAATTTGGTACCCATTGCAGTCCCTGTACTCTGCAAATAATATTGCCCCTCAAATTTAAAGTAGTTGTTAGAATATATTTAATTGAATCTACTATAAAACTTCTTTGAATAGGGGGAATGAGGTTAGCTTTGTCTAATGCTTTTCTAATGGCGTTGGTCCCACATTCATGTGGGATTGATGTATACAATGCCGTGACATCAAGTGATGCCCATTTATAAGTAGGCCTCCATTCTAAACTCTCTATAATTTGTAAGAGATGGGGAGTGTATCTCAGATATGATGGTAAATTTACAACCATTGGTCTTAAAAACAAATCTACATACTCTGAGAGGCGCGATGTAAGGGAGTCTATCCCCGAGATAATTGGTCTACCGGGGGGTTTATCAAGACTTTTATGTATCTTGGGTAAATAGTAGAATATTGCCATTTTTGGTTCATCATTAGCTAGATATTTTCTCTCTCTTTCATTAAGTACCCTCTTTTGATATCCATTATTTATGTGCTCCATATATGATCTTAACAATATTTGGGTAGGATCCTTCCTTAAGGTGAAATATGTGCTAGTATCTGAGAGTTGGAGTTTAGCTTCCTCTAAGTAGTCTGTTCTATTTAGAAGTACAATCCCCCCTCCCTTATCGGCCTCCCTGATTATGACCTGTTCATTATCTGTTAGCGATTTCAGAACTTCTTTTTCTTTTAAACTCAAATTATGGTTGTTTATCTTGTAGTTATTACATAGATCCATACATTCTTGGATGACCTTATCTTTAAATAGGGTAATGTATTTCCCTTGTGATTGCACTGGGAAAAATATAGATTTCGGTCTTAGACCACTATTGATTATACTTGGTTCCCAAATTGTCTCTTCATTTAGTTCCACTTCTGCCTCAACAGAGAGTGGAAAGTCAATTTGGAGGGGATAATTATTCCCACTTTCCTTATCCAAATCAATTAATGCCTCTAGTGTTTCCATATCTGTTTGGGTTAGAGTCTCTGTACTATGTGACTTTTTTCTTTTTCGAAATGTCTTACTAGTGTTCATTTCCTTATGACTTTGTTTATATCAATAAACAGATCAAATGGATTTGGTTTTTGTGTCGGTGCAAAGGACAGCCCTCTTTTTAAGAGGTTAGTCTCATCCCAGCTAAGTATATGTGTAGAAAGATTAAAGATTTTTATTGTTTCTTCTTTCAGTGCCTCATTTCCCTGCGTCTTTTTAAGCTGAGACTTTCTTCCAGCTCTGCACCCTCTTCTTCTTCCATTTGTCTTTTTCCCCTTCGCCCTTCTATGTGTGTGCGTGGTTGTCGCCATTCTGGGGGTGTATGTTGTGGGGGTATTCTGTCCCTTTGTATTTCTAACACTCTTGGTTTGTCTGTGTGATGTCTGTCGTGAAAATCCTTATTGTAATAGTTGTTTCCATTTCTGGAATTATCATTTGAACTGGGTTCCCAATATTGGTCTACATGTTCCCAATGTCCCCTTTTTTCTTTGTAATTTTCATTTCTCATCGCATGGGAATTGTGATCCCTATTGGGTATAAAGTTATGCTCACTTCTACCCCTCCCATAGTTGGTGTTTCCTCTATAGGAGTGATATGATCCATATCTATTTCTTCCTTGAGTGTTGTTTCTATAACCTGCATGTTGGTATTGGTTATCTCTGTTTACAATGTCAAACCTATTCTGTCTAGGAGTAGGTTTGTTTGGTGGAAATTCAAATCTAATATTAGATGGCCTAGGTGTCCCTGACCCTGGCCTTTTGTTTCCTTTTAAATAGTTGTTTCTAGTTACCTCAGTATATAAGGTGTTATCAATGGTGTTGTTTATCAGCGGTGTATTTGGTGTATCATTACCTCCCGGTGTTATAGGTGTAAAGGGTACATCAGTTTCAATTTCAATATTACCTGTCTGTTCACTGGCTTTTCTTTGGAGATCACGTTCTAATTTTTTCTTTTTCTTTAGTTTTAAATCCCTCTCCAATTTACTGAATCTGTCCCTTATGTTACTGTCTAGTTTATCATAATATGTATCTCCTTTAAATGGTAATAATAAAGCTCTTAACTTCAAAATTTCTGCAGTGACTTTTTCTAAGTTAGCCTCTCTGAATCTAATTATGATTCTGATAAGTTTATTTGAGCTTTCCTCTAGAACTGATTCCCATTCAGTAATGAGTTCTATATCTGTGCTGTTAAATATAGCTGTTTTAGTTAACATTAAGCCTTTAGGTATTACACCAGCCTTTAAATAGGTTTCCAACCCTATTATATCCCACCAATTCTTGATTTGAATCTTACTCAATTTCTCTACTTGTTTGAATAGTTCTTTAGGGTTTACTGGTTTTGGAACACTACTATTAGTGGCAGTTTCCCCTTGTAGATCTACAGACAGAGTTCTCTTTCTGCTATTGGGGTCAAAATAGACTCCAAAGTTACATATAGATGTATCTTCAGCTGCTAATGACATGGTATATGAGTAGGGTCACTGGTACCCAAAAAAATTTACCCAAATAAATGTACAAATAGTAAACAATCAGCGCTTGAAGGGTATGAGATATCTGTTTGTCTAGATATATAATCCCATCTATTATCCAGATTATATATGTGTATATAAGATTACTACAATTTCTGTAACCAACAGTCTCATGTATATAAAGATGGTTAGTCTATGGAAATATAAAATTTCCTTATAATAAACAGTACAGGTTCCCGTGTGCTTTGAATGTATGGCAGCCCGTCTGGAAATAAAGGTGATCCCCCGCTGGGCGAGGTTCCTCTTGTTTATCTGAAAAGTAGGTGACAAAACAGGCGCACAGGGCACACTTCGTGTAATACGTTCTGGTATTGAAAAACAGAAAGAATGTGAAAAATCCACGCTCACCTGGTGTATCCTCACAGTATGAGGTATTTAAAGAGCCTTAGTGTTAGTGAAGTCTTCCTCCTCTTGCTTCTCTACCTCTCCACGATCCCAGAGTGCTTGTGGATCTTTCCCCTATTGCTAGGGAACTTTGTAGGACCAAAGTAGATGATATTTGAAGGAGAGGGAATGGGGAAGACCAATGTGTTTTTATCACATAAATACTACTAACACAATGAAAAAGTAACACCAGATTTATTGTAAAATATAAAGTGTAGTAAAACACCTATTGCTCAGATAGGCACATATAATAAGATAACAATTGTCATAAAAGAATAGAGAGCCGTAGTCGGTACCGGTAACAGGATCCTGTGTATGGACCTTACAACCCGGTGTTGGCTAATTTGCTCTCCACAAGATAAAATATAATATATATTATAAGGCAGCAATGGAGCACTAAAGGAATATCGCTAGACCGCTGCACTGGGTTTCAATTGTGCAGCAGTCTGTTCCTTATGCAGCTCCGTGTGAAAACTCCTGTGTGTAGTGCTGACGTTTGGCGGGGGCGGAGCCTAACGCGTTTCGTAACCAATGGGTTACTTCATCAGAGGTGTGGGCCGCCCCCCTACTTAGAAGTATTTATACGCTTAGACTGAGGTTGATTATCCTCCTACTTGCCCCCTGTACGCCATATTATTTGTGGGCAGCATGTATTTTCCAATAGTCGTGTAAGGGCTTCATTTAAATGGAACGTTGCATGAATTATTTTCCTAATATAGCATTTAAACCAGTGTGTATGTCGTTATAGAATCTTTTTTAAGAGATAAAACATTTGCTGTATTCTTTTTCTTAGAAAAAACCCCCCATATATACTATGTAAATGACTGGGATCGTTATACCTGCACCAGTCAGACAAAAATTCTCTGTTTATGCAGAGATGGGGATAAAATGAATATATACACATTAAAAGCGCTATACAGATAAAAATAATAATAATTATAAATATTAATATCCCAGAGCAGCTGAATAATAATCAGATGTATAAAACACTTTAAAATACACCTAAAATTATCTATACATAAAGTGCTCATAATAATTAATTAAACAGATGAATAAATAGTTATTAACAAATGGGTCACTAATAGTTTCAGAGATCTTCTATATATAAAAACATAAATAAAAACCTCTATAAAAATGCTGCCATATATATATATGTTTATATTCCCTATACACAAATATCCAAAAACCTAACTAATGTAAAATCAATATTTCATTGGAAGTTGCAGACACATTTGTAAGCACAATATGGTTATAAGATTAGAGTAAAAAAAGTACTCCTTATGCACTAATTATTATTCTTAGTAGTAGGAGAATAAATATCAAATAAAATAATATTTTATGATTACACTTCTGGCATTAATATGGGGACTAGACATTATACACATAAAAAGTGATGAAAGATAGTAGAGGATACTATTCAGTAGTTAGCTACTATATACATATTGTCATGTTATAACAATCTAGAGATCGCACAGGGGCTAGCTTTATTGTCTATGCCAGAAATTAATAATGTCACCATCAATATTAAGACCCTAAGGCCTCCTTGTTTTCAGCTGGAAAATCCAGAAAGCCTCTCTGTACAAAGCCTACTGGCCCTATCTCCTCCTCTCAATGAGGGTCTAGTCCTCTCAATAACTTGCCATTTGAGAGTGTTTACATTTTGGTTGTGTACCTGAATGAAGTGACGTGCCAGTTCAGAGCAATCATTGTTGTTATCAATATTATTTAGATGCTCTCTCACGCGTGATCTGGCTTTCCTTGTAGAACACCCAACATATTGTTTCTCACACAGGGTACATTCAATCAAGTACACAACATGTGTTGTTCTGCAATTCGTAAAATCTAGGTTAAACCTAACACCCTAACATAAACCACTAGTCTAAACACCCCTAATCTGCTTCCCCCAACATCGCCAACACCTACATAATGTTATTAACTCCTAATCTGCCATTCTTGATATTGCTGTTACCAAAATAAATTTATTAACCCCTATTCCTCTGCTCCCCGACATCGCCGTCACTAAATAAAGTTATTAACCCCTAAACCTCTGGCCACCCACATCACTGCCACTAAATAAACCTATTAACCCCTAAACTGCCGGCCCCCACATCGCAACAACCTAAATTCAACTATATTAACCCCTAAACCTAACCATAAACCTAATCGTAACCCTAACCCTAAACCTAACACCCCCTAACTTTAACATAATTAAAATAGACCTAAATTAAAGTTACAATTATTAACTAAATAAAAACTTACCTGTGAAATAAAAATTAAACCTAAGCTAGCTACAATATAAATGATAGTTATATTGTAGCTAGCTTAGGTTTTTATTTCACAGGTAAGTTTGTATTTATTTTAACTAGGTAGACTAGTTAGTAAATAGTTATTAACTATTTACTAACTACCCAGTTAAAGTAAATACAAACTTACCTGTGAAATAAAAGTAAAACCTAAGCTGCCTTACACTAAAACCTAACATTACAAAAAAAAAAAACTAACATTACAAAATTAAAAAACACTACCATTACAAAAAATAACAAACAAAATTACCCAAAACAATAAAAATTATTCCTATTCTAATATCCTGTTAAAAAAACACCCCAAAATAAAAAACCCTAATCCATAATGAACTACCAAGGGCCCTTAAAAGGGCCTTTTGTAGGGCATTGCCCTAAAGAAATCAGCTCTTTTTAAAAAAAGAAAAACAAACACCCCCTACAGTATACAAAACCCCACCCCCCAAACCCACAAAATAAAAATAAAGTTAAACCTAATCTACCCATTGCCCTGAAAAGGGCATTTGTATGGGCATTGCCCTTAAAAGGGCATTCAGCTCTTTTGCTGCTCATTAAAAATAAAAATAAATGGCTAATCTTATAGAAAAAAAACACCCAAAATAACAAACGAATTATACAAAATAATAAAAATGATTCCTATTCTAATACCCCGTTTTAAAAAACAACCACCCCCAAAATAAAAGAACCCTAATCTATAATAAACTACCAATATCCCTTAAAAGGGCCTTTTGTAGCACATTGCCCTAAAGAAATTAGCTCTTTTGCTACAAAATAAAAACAAACACCCACTAATATTACAATGAATGACGTCACTTAAAGGTACCTTCATTCTTCAGTCGCCGTGGAAAGAAGAGGATGCTCCGCGTCGGATTTCTTGAAGATGGACCTGCTCCACGCCAGATGGATGAAGATAGAAGATGCTGTCTGGATGAAGACTTCTGCCCATCTGGAGGACCATTTCTGCCCGTCTGGAGGACCACTTCTGCCGGTTGTTTTTAGGGCTTTGGCCTGGTTGGATGAAGACTTCTCCCGGTAAGGTGATCTTCAAGGGGTTAGTGTTAGGTGTTTTTAAGGGGGTATTGGGTGGGTTTTAGAGTAGGGTTGGTTGTGTGGGTGGTGGGTTTTAATGTTGGGGGGGATTTGTAATTTTTTTTACAGGTAAAAGAGCTGCTTACTTTGGGGTAATGCCCCGCAAAAGGCACTTTTAAGGGCTATTTGTAATTTTGTGTAGGGTAGGGCTTTTTTATTTTGGGGGGGCTTTTTTATTTTGTTAGGGGGATTAGATTAGTTTTCATTAGTTTAAAAATCTTGTAATTTGTTTATTATTTTCTGTAATTTAGTGAGGTTTTTTTTGTACTTTAGCTAATTTTATTTAATTGTATTTAATTGTATTTAGTTTAGGGAATTAATTTAATTATAGTGTAGTGTTAGATATTAGTGTAACAGGTTATGTTTTATTTTACAGGTACTTTTGTATTTATTTTAGCTAGGTAGTTTATTAAATAGTTAATAACTATTCTACCTAGTTAAAATAAATGCAAACTTGCCTGTAAAATAAAAATAAACCCTAAACTAGATACAATGTAATTATTAGTTATATTGTAGCTAGCTTAGGTTTTATTTTATAGGTAAGTATTTAGTTTTAAATAGGAATAATTTAGTTTATTATAGTAATTTTATTTAGATTTATTTAAATTATATTTAAGTTAGGGAGGGTTAGGGTTAGACTTAGGTTTAGGGGTTAATATGTTTATTATAGTGGCGGCGACGTTAGGGGTGGCAGATTAGGGGTTAATAAGTGTAGGTAGGTTGCGTCGACATTTGGGGGTGGCAGATTAGGGGTTAATAAATATAATGTAGGTGTCGGCGATGTTGGGGGCAGCAGATTAGGGGTTCATAAGTATAATGTAGGTGGCGGCGGTGTCCGGAGCGGCAGATTAGAGGTTAATAATATAATGCAGGTGTCGGCGATGTCGGGGTGGCAGATTAGGGGTTAATAAGTGTAAGATTAGGGGTGTTTAGACTCGGGGTTCATGTTAGTGTGTTAGGTGTAGACATAAATTTTATTTCCTCATAGGAATCAATGGGGCTGCGTTAGTGAGTTTTATGCTGCTTTTTTGCAGGTGTTAGACTTTTTTTCAGCCGGCTCTCCCCGTTGATTCCTATGGGGAAATCGTGCACGAGCATGTTACACCAGCTCACCGCTGACTTAAGCAGCGCTGGTATTGGAGTGCGGTAATGAGCAAAATTTTGCTCAGCGCTCACTTCTTGTATTTTAACGACGGGTTTGTAAAGACCCGTAATACCAGCGCTGTCTGTAAGTGAGCGGTGAGCATAAACTGCTCATTAGCACTGCATAGCCTCTAACGCAAAACTCGTAATCTAGCCGAATGTAAATATTTCACCACCGTGCAAAACAAATGCCCCAAATATAGCAAATGAATAAAAGGTGCAAACATTCTACCTTTTACTCCTTTTCTGTATTTGGGACATTTACTTTGCACAGTGATATATATTCACATTTTTGTTTGGTGGTATTTTATTTTATTTGTGGAATCATACTGTATGGTTATTTATTTTGTATTGATTGCTATATAGCTTATATTAGTTAGTGATGTTTTATATGTATTTGTATTTTATACTGAAAGAGGATAACACGAGCAGAGAAAAATGGTTCACATAAAAAGAGTGAGCAAATTAACTGTTTTAAACATTTCAGTTCTAGCTCATCTGAAATCTACATTTATTTTGTGCTTATAACTGCAGTAATGGTATTGAGCTAAATTATGTCAGGGAAGACATCAAGTATAAGCCAAATATATGAAGACAATTTCCTATGTGACAATTTCCTATGTGCCAATTGCTGTTTCTGATACTTAGCGCTAAAGGTGATCTTTCAAACTATCCTTGCTATAGTATTAAGTAAAGTGAAAATGGGTTTGAACAGATTGGGAACAAAAGATAATGTTCTTATGAAATTGTACAGCTGACCTTTAATATCATACATTTTGTCTAAGCCATATTTAATGTAGCTGAAAGTAAAATAATCCTGAGCAGTATTCTAACACTGGCTCACATACCAGTACATTAAAGTTTGCCATTCAAAAACTTTGTATTCAACTCATATAATGTATGACTTCCTCTTCTATGTCATTTCATCTATTAAAAGTGCCACCATTGTATTTATTTAACATGACACTGCATTCATTTGTTTTTTTGTCATTCCATATAGAATACTATCCAAATATATACTACATATTGTTTTTTTCCTTTTTTTTTTTTTCTTGTTGCATAGGCAGACTTAAAGGGACATGTTGAAGTATTAGAAAGTCATGCAGCATTGCTGTAAAAAGCTGGCTAGAAAATATCACCTGAAAATCTCTATTTAAAAAAGATATTGTACCTCAAAAGTGTACTCATTGTAAAGGGACTTTGAGCAGCTAATCAGGATGTAAGAAAGCGTGCATCTGGCATGTGCAGGCAAAGTGAGGACAAAACAGTCCAGCGTGTGAACAAATAACAGTTTGTATAACAAACTGTGGATTCCTCTGTGAAAAGGTGTATGTGATAGTTACAACCTTCACTACTGCAAGGCTGCACTTTTTATGGACACATTTGTTGCTGATTATGATATATGCAACTGTATTAATCTAAGCTGTACCAAACCCTGTACTGGTAGCGACCTGACTTAACTGGGGGTGTATATAGATACTATGGGGCCTATTTATCAAGCTGTCAACTGTGCTGCATTCGCCAGCACCAATACGCTCGCCTAACATCGCCTAACATCGCTGCCGCGGACCTGAATAAGCTCTCCATAGTTAACAAAAAAGTTGTCAAAAAGCCGTGCACCAAGTACGGGGCGATGAGCAGCGGAATGTTGTTAACTAACAGTCATCGATCTCGCTGCTCTTCGGCTTTTTCCCAGCTTTATTTGTATACTGTCACTACACACCGTCACTATACTAAACTGTTTAACTCCTATACCGCCGCTCCCGGACCCCGCCACAACTAAATAAAGTTATTAACCCCTAAACCGCCACTCCTGGAGCCCACCGCCACTCTAATAAAGTTATTAACCCCTATTCCTCCGCTCCCGGAGCCCACCACCACCTACATTATGTTATTACCCCCTAATCTGCTGCCCCCTACATCGCCGCCACCTACATTATACTTATTAACCCCTAATCTGCCACCCCCTATACTGCCGACACCTACATTTTACTTATTAACCCCTAATCTGCCACCCCTATACCGCCGCCACCTACATTATACTTATTAACCCCTAATCTGCCACCCCCTATACCGATGCCACCTACATTATACTTATTAACCCCTAATCTGCCACCCCCTATACCGCCGCCACCTACATTATACTTATTAACCCCTAATCTGCCACCCCCTACACCGCCACCACCTACATAAAGTTATTAACCCCTAGACCGCCAGCCCCCCACATTGCCAGAAACTAAATTAACCTATTAACCCCTAAACCTAACAACCCGCTAACTTTATATTAAATATTAACTCATCCCTATCTTATAATAAATGTAACCTTACTTTTAAAATTAAATTATAATAAAATTATATTAAACTATATTAAATTAATAATTAATCTAACCTAACTTTTAAACTAAAATTACATTAAACTATATTAAAATAAAAATTAATCTAACCTAACTTTTATAATAAAATTACATTAAACTACAGATTAAATTAACTATATTATATAGGCCTTTTGCGGGGAATTGCCCCCAAAAAATCAGCTCTTTTACCTGTAAATTAAAAAAAACAAACACCCTCCAACATTAAAACCCACCACCCACACAACCAACCCCCCAAATAAAAACCTAACTAAAAAAATCTAAGCTCCCCATTGCCCTGAAAAGGGCATTTGGATGGGCATTGCCCTTAAAAGGGCATTTAGCTCTATTGCAGCCCAAACCCTAATCTAAAACTAAAACCCACCCAATAAACCCTTAAAAAATCCTAACACTAACCCCTGAAGATCGACAGTTTTGAAGATTCAACATCCATCCTCCAAGAAGCCGGCAGAAGTCTTCATCCAAGCAGCCGAAGTCTTCATCCAAGCCCGCAGAAGTCTTCACCCAGACGGCATCTTCTATCTTCATCCATCCGGAGCGGAGCGGCTCCATCTTCCAGACATCCGACGCGAAGCATCCTCTTCTTATGACGTCTTCTTCCCGAATGAAGGTTCCTTTAAATGACGTCATCCAAGATGGCGTCCCTAAAATTATATATAACGTCAGGCATTAATAGTATAGTATACAAGTGGTGAGTGTATTTACAGTACAGCACTTAGGCCCTTTCTTAAGATAATAGTAACAAGCTCAAGATACATAAATCAATTAGATTGCAATAATATGTAAAACAATAACAACTTATCTAATTAACAGATCTGCGTCTCCTTTTAGGCAGTTACCATAGGTATAGTAGAATGGGACATTAAACCAGTACCTAGGTTGTCACGGGCATAGTATGTAATAGATAAGTATGCATATACAAATATCTATCTTTGACACAGTATTACTAGCGCTATATACATGGGTTAAATGGGTAGCTAAATATAGGTATGATATACCCCCTGCGAACCAGCACTAGGGAAGATGTTGCTAAGTGAGATAGCCATATGTACCCCTTATAATTATGACATACCCAAAAACTAATGTAGCCCACTCCTACGTGTATAGTGATTGAAGTAATGAAAGTAATGAAAGTCCTAAAGATGTGCCTGTATAATTAATGAAAGTCTTAAAGATGTGCCTGTATAATGAATAATAAACTTAAGTATATATAATCAAGGTGTCCAAGTTAGTTGCGTGAAAAACCCGTAATAGTATGATTACTCACAAACAGAGTTATAAGACATAATAAACTAAAGAAAAACAATAGTAGGAAATGTCCAAGCAATCCATATAGACCAAAATTATTTAGATCAGATATAGTTGAAGACGTCTCACAATGAAAAGTAAAGCTTATATATAGATGGGAGTAATTAAATAGACACTGTATACTCATGGGATACCAACAAACATTACTGTCTATAAGGAGTGGGAATTAATGGTAAATGAAAGGCCTCTAGGTATAAGAATAAACAACTGTCTTCCTTATATAAGGAGCTATAGTCGTCAACACTGAACAGTTATAAAATTTGGGCCGTACAGTCCAGATGCATCACCCACACATAGAACAATAAGAGAACCCCAATGAGGGAGTAACAGTATTTATATAACCTGCAGCCTGACCTAACCTATATGTCTAATGAGGGGAGAGGCTAGCAGCTAGAGTATACAAGTGGTGCATAATTTCCACATGTAAATCATAACATAAACAAACATGTCCTGTGACCCTCAACATTAACTGACTTTGCATGTAAAATACCAGGATGGCCATTCTAGGACCGTCAAAATAACAAAAGTTCAGCATAGTAAATTTATTTTCATAAATATAAAGCAAACGTGAGAGAGGTCTCTGTCCTGATGATTACGTATTCATAAAGTATATTGGTGTATGCAAAGAGATTTGGGTCAGAGGAATCAGGATAAAAACAAGGGCTACTATAATTATGAAGTATGGTGTGTTTCACCTAATATGAGAACGAATAAAATAAAAGAGTGTATACATCCCAAGCTTAGGCCCTCTGTGCTAAGTTAAATTAAAGTCCCCTGCTAGGAAGTACATGTGAAACTTGGAAATATGGATTTTAGCGAGTTGGCACGCTATAACTACTACAGTATCACTGTGAATCCCCTAACAACATCCGATACTCTAGTTGTAAGAAAAATAGGGAGAGGAGGTTTTAGTATAAATATAGACCTATCAAGTATCAAAAGGGATATACATAACTAGTGCTATGAAAAATTGGCAGCAATATGCTGAGATAATAGCGTATGATAACATAGAAAATCTAAATATAATGCTGATAAGCTTTATAAGAAGCAATGTAATGATGAAATACAGTGAAACCGGATCTATCACGTACCTGTGAGCATAGAGAGTTTTACATGAGAACTTATCTTGAAACTTCATGTAGCAGAGTTCTGATTATCCAAAGCAAACCAATCCAGGTAGATGCCTAAGCACTTTAGTCAACTTAATAGAAAAACAGTTCAGTATCACGAAATTAAGTGTACAAATACAGGCTATTCACCATTATGCACTTTGAGTAGGATGGATAGCTATATAGAGAAATTATGCCTAAATCACTAGCTTAGCAGATATGGGATACTATGTATGCAAAGCTTTAATGGTAGCTTTTAGATATCAAGTTATCTACTACAGGAATACTACAGTATGCTGCTCCAGCCGCAAGCAACACACTCCCACATTTAATATGATAGAGCAAACCTGTCTAGCTTAGAAACCCTAGTTTGCAGGTTACTAGTGGTAAGGTTATATCCCATATGTACAACTCAGTAACATCTTTAACGTGCAGAAGATAATACCTGTATGCTTTGAAGAAGTAGATATATGACATTGTAACACTAAATAACATTTCAAAAGTGAGCTGTCATTAAACTAGCATAAAATAGTAATTAAACAGTAATAGTATTCATAACATATGCAAACGAAAGGTCAGTTGTGAGTGGGAGCGGAACGATTATAAAGCTCAACCGTAGAGTGAGTAGAATAAATCCACAAATTGGGAGAACTAAACATCAGACATTATAGCCATCATCAATATAACCGTTAGGATATCAGTGTCACAGGGGTATAGCTCCAAAAGTAAACAAAGTGCCCTAAAAAATATCACCCAATGCCAGTCTTAAAGCAACATATAAACAGTGGTGATACAGACAAGGCAAATCGATGTAAATGCTGCAGTAAACCCAGCGACGTCATTAAACTGAAAAAGTCCCAGATTATCAGGTCCCAGTGGCTGTATGTTTTGCATGGAAAGTCTGATGTAAGACAGGCATCAGAATCATTCCAAGAGACCTCCTGAGTCAACAGACAAAGATATTCTTCCTTCCCCAGCTGATCCTCTAATACATTATTTCCTGTGGGCTGAATCATATCGTAAGAGTAAACTGAAGTATCAGGTGGAGGCCCATTATCATTAGGCTCTGTCCCATGTTTCTCGTAGCAGCTTTGGACTGGGCTGGGATCGGACCTCAGCTCCTGTATTAGATCGTTGTACTGGGACTCTAATGTGGCAATTAAATTGCGTATCGCTTTGCTTATGCATGCTTCCATATTTAGTGATATATAAGGTAAGCTGGATCATTAGTGTGAGTGGAGAGTTGTTTCTTACCCGGTATATCGAGGGAGGATTATGTTTAGACTCCATGTTGTTCCAGTAAGTGAGTAGAGTGCTGAATAGAAGGACTCACATAGCATGTAGCGAAGTGTCAAGAATCCAAGATGGCGACTCGCTCCACTGCTGAGTGGTCATCCCGAGACATAATTCCCTCTTTAGTGCTCGAATGCTAGTTAAATATACCGAGTAATGTGATCCTCGGAATGCAGCCCTTATCATCCAAATTTCTACTGGAATGCTGTAGGTACTAGCAATCGTCCGGTGCAAGCTCTGAGATCTCAAGCACCTCAGTAGCCGTGTCCACCGCGTCCATAGCTAGTGGTTGCAGATGTGAATTTACCATTGCCTATTAGCAAATCTTAGTATTTGTGGGTGACTTCTGATCTTTTAGATGGAGGAAATGTCTAATTTGAAGTCCTTGGACAGAGAGCTCCTCACTTGCACGTCTGCCAGACTCGGCGGTCGGCTCTGCCCCCCCTAGTTTAAATCTTTGATAATTTATTTTTTGTAACTTAGTGTTTATTTTTTTGTGTAACTTAGTGTTTGTTATTTTTTGTAACTTAGTAATTTTTTAGTGTAGATTTAAATTATTTGAGTAGGGTTAGGTGTTTAAATATATAATATAGTTAATTTAATTTGTAGTTTAATTTAATTTTAGTATAAAAGTTAGGTTAGATTAATTTTTATTTTAATATAGTTTAATGTAATTTTAGTTTAAAAGTTAGGTTAGATTAATTATTAATTTAATATAGTTTAATGTAATTTTATTATAAAAGTTAGGGTAGGTTAATTATTAATTTAATATAGTTTAATGTAATTTTATTATAATAGCTAGGGTAGGTTAATTATTAGTTTAATGTAGTTTAATTTAATTTTAAAGGTAAATTTAAATTTGTTATAAGATAGGGATGAGTTAATATTTAATATAAAGTTAGCGGGTTGTTAGGTTTAGGGGTTAATAGGTTAATTTAGTTTATGGCGATGTGTGGGGTTGGCAGTTTAGGGGTTAATAACTTTATTTAGTTGCGGTGGGCTCCAGGAGGGGCGGGATAGGGGTTAATAACTTTATGTAGGTGGCGGCGGTGTCTGGAGCGGCAGATTAGGGGTTAATAAGTATAATGTAGGTGGCGGCGATGTCGGGGCGGCAGATGAGGGGTTAATAAGTAAAATGTAGGTGGCAGCGATGTTGGGGCGGCAGATTAGGGGTTAATAAGTATAATGTAGGTGGCAGCGATGTCGGGGCGGCAGATTAGGGGTTAATAACATAATGTAGGTGGTGGTGATGTAGGGGGATGGCAGATTAGGGGTTAATAAGTATAATGTAGGTGGCGGCGGTGTAGGGGGCAGCAGATTAGGGGTGTTTAGACTTGGGGGTTATGTTAGGGCGTTAGGTGTAAACTTAACTTTTATTCTCCATAGGAATCAATGGGATATCGGGCAGCAGCGAACATAAGCTTTCGCTTCTTTCAGACTCCCATTGATTCCTATGGCATCCGCCGCCTCCAGGGCAGGGCAGGGATTGAAAACCAGGTACGCTGGGCCAGAATAGTGGCGAGCATACCTGGTAGTTATTTGTTAACTATCAAAAGTAGTCAGATAGTGCCGAATTTGCATTTGGAACATCTGTAATGACGTAAGCATCAATCTGTGTCGGACTGAGACCGGCGGATCGTATGTTACGTCACAAAATTCTGCTTTTTCCAGTCTGTAGGCTTTGATAAATAAGGCAAATTAAGCTCTCCACAATTACGTTGCGGAATTCCAGCGTATTTGCGGTTGACGGCTTGATAAATAAGCCCCTATATCTGCATTATATTTCATGACGCTGTGTAATATTGTATCATAGTGATGTCCTCTGAAACAGGTGTTGTACACAGCCCTTATCATGGCACGCTTACCATTGTCTAAACACATCTATAATACCACATATAACTATATGTCCACAACAGCATAGATCCTCACAGATCACCAGAGTAGCCTATTGTATTCGCCTGCGTAGCGAAGCTACCCTCTGGTAGAGGTGTTGCTACTTAGTTACTATGTATGCATTGATCAACATTGTATTCATATGGTTAATTGTTTATACTTATGATATGATGAGAGCTTGAAGAGGTTTTATGTTAACCAGCATAGATCCCCTAAGAACTAACTAGTTCTTATGTTGACAAGCTTACAAGCATAGATCCTCAAGGATCACTATGGTGGCCATTTTTCGCTTAGACTGCGAAGCCACCCTTTAGTGAAGGTGTTGCTTTGTTATTTGCTGGCTTTCATCTTTGCTATTTTCTATCTTCTTTTTTAGGTAATCTATTCTGAACACTTGTATCTTATGATGTCTATACTATTTAACTATGGTTCTTTTGTATACATTGTATATCGGAGAGTTGACCTCATGATGTATATGCTTGATTAGATAGGCACTGTAGTCACCACCTATGTTTATGGTGTGACAACACATCCTTTGTCTAATAATAAAAAACAGTGTACGGAAATCCCTGTCTTGTATGTAGTAACTAATTGAGTTCCTACCTTCTCTTCCTAATTTGTAGTCTAAATATATCAATTTAAAGGGTCTGCACACTATCCCCTTAATAGGGTTTAATATACCCATCATAACTTTGCTTGGGTTTATATTAGTATATCTCCCTTAAAAATAAAAATTCTAGGTAAGGCAATAACTCAGCCCAGAGCGATGGGCTGGGTGAACTTTTATAGGAACTCCTACACCTAAATCCCCCAGGTGGAAGTTCCTGTATATAGGACATAGACCCTTTAAATCTAGGCAGCTCTCTGCCAGGCGTGCCTAGAGAGCTGCGTCTGAAGACAGACTGGAGTCTCAGCGTTCCTCCACGTGATGGTGAACCGGAGAAGTCCGTTAAGTATCCTCACAGATTAAGCTAATTGGCTGCAAAAAAAAAATATTTTCAAAATGCAGCTGACAGATTAATTTAGCACTTACTATTGTGAGCTGACAAAATCTTCAGGTAAAATATCTTCCTTTTTAACATAGAGATGTTCGGGTGATATATTCTTTTTTACAGTTACACTGCATTCTTTTTAAGTGATTTTGCATATGGGTTTTATGTCCCTTTAAGGCAGTAGTTTTTTTATTTTTTTATTTATTTATTACTTGCATGACAAATCAATGATTACTAGTGAGGGTGCATAAACACTCAATGTATCCATGGTCTCTAGTTTTGAGAAAAATATAAGACAATAATAACCTAAAACTGTGTGTGTGTGTGGGGGGGGGGGCAGTTCCCAGCACCTAGAGCAGCACAAAAGCTAAATAAACCACTGATCAGAGGAGTATCAAATTTGTACTTTGTATTAACACTGATTGGCTGATAGACCCTTCCTACTAATGTTCATTGGTTGACAGATATTTCCTGTATGTTTTTATTGGTTTATATGTAATTTATTTTAATGTTCACTGACCATTAATAGGAAGTGCATATAATACAATTACCATTAGCACAACTGACACTGGTGTGTTAGAGTAAATCTAAACAGCGTTTACTTTATATTTTCAGGCAACATTTTGAGTCCCTTCATGCAACTTAAATAACAGCTATGATAAATGTGGAAAATATTTTTGACTTTGTGTGAATGCATAACAAATGAAAACAAAAATACTTCTCTCAAATGCTATGTGGGATTATGCAGAGGTTTTCACAGACTTTCATGAAAGTGAAAGATACTTGGCCAAAGCAAACATGGCAGCTTATTGATTCAATATTGGTGTTGACTGTGACTGACTAATGTAGTTTTCTTTCCACTTAAAGGGATACTAGCCCCTCATTTTTTCTTTCATGGTTCAGATAGAGCATGCAATTTTAAGCAACTTTCTAATTTACTCCTATTATCAATTTTTCTTTGTTCTCATGTTATCTTGATTTGAAAAAGCAGTAATAAAAGGTTAGGAGCCGGCCCATTTTTTAGTTCAGCACCTTGGTAGAGCTGCTGATTGGTTTGCTACATTTAGCCAGAAATCAGCAAGTGCTACCCATGTGCTGAACAAAAAAATGGTCTGGCTCTAAAGATTACAGTACTGCTTTTTCAAATCAAGATAGCATGAGAACAAAGAAAAATTGATAATAGGAGTAAATTAGAAAGGTGCTTAAAATCTCATACTCTATCTGAATCATGAAATAGAAAAATTGGGCGTAGTGTCCCTTTAACCAATAATAACAAATCAAGATGTGCATAACTCAAGAATCTCCATTTGAGCAGAGTGAAGGTGGTGGCACACTCAATCACATGCACTTTTTGTTTGTTTTCTATCTCCATATATATATATATATATATATATATATATATATATATATATATATATATATATATATATATACACACACAGTATATATATATAGTGTGAATAAGTGTTGGAAAGTAAAGATACTTGCAGAAATAGTAATGCTAAGGCCGAGATTTATGAAGCTGTGTGATCCAGCTTTAGAGATCCTAGGTCTAGGTTTGCCTGAACAAGCCTGCAGTCAATACTTAAAGGGACATTCCAGCCAAAATTGGAATCAACATGGAAGCAAATCACACAAACTACCACCAAATGATACAGCGCAATACTATCCCAGCAAAAATTAAAGATAAATAGTTATAAAATATATATGCAAAATTTGAATAAATATTCTATTTCAAGATAAACAGTATTATGCCTGAAGAAATAAAAAATAAATATATATATATATGAAAATAAGTATATTAATTAAGAAATAATAAAAAGAATAAAAAAAACAAACTAGAATAAAGTCTTATAAATGAGAACCAATAGTTGAGTATAAATCCAAATGTGGACTCAGTCTTACTATTGATTGTAGTTGTTCCAAGGATATTCCTTTCAGACCCAGCTGCAGCTATTTCAAACACACTGCTTGTCTTGCAGCTTAATCACCAAACACTTCTCTCCCAGAGAAACAGCGCAGACTGTGAAAAAAAAGAAGGACTCCAATAGTGCAATATTGTATAAAATAAGCACTCTTTATTTACAACAGACAAGCCAAATACTCACAATATCTGGCGTGGTTAAAATCACATAAAGGTATCTTTTAAAATAACAGCTGATCTTGAGCAATCCTGTGGTCTGTACACGCTTAGGAAGTGAACAGCGATGTACCCGGTCGGCGTGTGACGTCACCACCCGACAACAGCTGATTCTGTTTAGCACTCCGTCTGCATCCACTGACTCACAGTGCTCTCTGAATCTCTGAATCTCGGCCTCAACGCGTTTCTCGCCCCCTGCTGGGCGCTTTTTCAAGAGGAATAATTACAACTCCTTTGCAACTCCTTTGTATTAGCAAAAATGCTTCTATACTTTTCAAACAGCTATAGCTGTTTGAAAAGTATATTTAACTATGTACTGTGCCCCAGCATTTTAGACACAGCGCTTACTGACACAATACAAGCCCCACTGGCACTCTGAGCAGCTGCAGTATTTAAAATGCTCGAGTTTTGAGAATATCTAGCTATGCTTCACATGCAAGTTCAGCAAAACAAATTAACACTAAAACAGCAATAACTTTAACTATAAGCATTTTTGCTAATACTTGTATATGTTTCTATTTAAAGATGTAATTAATCTATCTGCATTTAAATTTTGACTGGAATATCCCTTTAAGAAGCAGCTGTCTGATGACCGCTGCTTCTTAAACTATACGCCACCTCTGAGTTTGCAGATGCAATCACCCTGGACAAGTCTGACCGGGGTGATTGACAACCTCAGTTTGCTCGCGATTAGCTGCATGTGAGCCGGAGGCAGCATTGCATACTTATCATAGTGTGCAATGTTAAATGCCGGGTGGAGAGGTTCGTGGGAGCGAATTAAAAAAATGCAAAGTGAGTGAACAGAAGAGAAATCTAAATCAAATCAATATTTGGTCTTACCACCCTTTGGATTCAAAACAGCATCAATTCTTCAAGGTACTCTGTAAGTGATAAATATAGTACAGCAAACTAATGAATGTAATATTTATACAGTTTAAGTAGTGTAGTTGATAATGCTCATAGACAAATGCGGTGTAAGTGGTATTACAAAAAAAGTAAGCTGTGATCCCCGAAGGGTTTCTACTTACTTCTTTTTAGTACAGTACATATAGAGAGACTGTATTCCATCATTTAAATACTTATACAGAAAATATATATATCTTAACAAATTATATTAATTATAAGAATTATGTATTCTACTTATGTGTATTTTTTGTATTAGCATCATTTAAGCTAATAACAGTTCTGAGATTTTGATAATTTCTATAGTAACTTACCTACTTAGTTAAAAAAAAAGGTTCCATTTATTTCACATTATATGGATCTGTGTATATATGTATATAAATAGATATGTATATACTCATATACATATATATTTAAGCATTGCTGCCCATTGGTGCCTGACTTACCCCTTTTGCTGCACTAGGTTCTCTGCCATAACTATAGGCATGAGAACGAGGCTCCCATTGGAGTCTTACGCCTAGATTTAGAGTTCTGCGTTAGCCGTCAAAACCAGCGTTAAGGGGTCCTAACGCTGGTTTTGGCTGCCCGCTGGTATTTAGAGTCAACCAGGAAAGGGTCTAACGCTCACTTTCCAGCCGCGACTTTTCCATACCGCAGATCCCCTTTCGCCAATTGCGTATCCTATCTTTTCAATGGGATCTTCCTAACGCTGGTATTTAGAGTCTTGGCTGAAGTGAGCGTTAGAACTCTAACGACAAAACTCCAGCCGCAGAAAAAAGTCAGGAGTTAAGAGCTTTATGGGCTAACGCCGGTTTATAAAGTTCTTAACTACTGTGCTCTAAAGTACACTAACACCCACAAACTACCTATGTACCCCTAAACCGAGGTCCCCCCACATCGCCGCCACTCTAATAAATTTTTTAACCCCTAATCTGCCAACCGCACACCGCTGCCACATACATTATACCTATGTACCCCTAATCTGCTGCCCCTAACATCGCTGACACCTACATAATATTTATTAACCCCTAATCTGCCCCCCCCCCCAACGTCGCCGCTACTTTACCTACACTTATTAACCCCTAATCTGCCGACCGGACCTCGCCGCTACTCTAATAAATGTATTAACCCCTAAAGCTAAGTCTAACCCTAACACCCCCCTAAATTAAATATAATTTAAATCTAACAAAATAAATTATTTCTTATTAAATAAATTAATCCTATTTAAAACTAAATACTTACCTGTAAAATAAACCCTAATATAGCTACAATCTAACGAATAATTATATTGTAGCTATTTTAGGATTTATATTTATTTTACAGGCAACTTTGTATTTATTTTAACTAGGTACAATAGCTATTAAATACTTATTTACTATTTACCCCTAAAGCTAAGTCTAACCCTAACACCCCCCTAAATTAAATATAATTTAAATCTAACAAAATAAATTATTTCTTATTAAATAAATTAATCCTATTTAAAACTAAATACTTACCTGTAAAATAAACCCTAATATAGCTACAATCTAACGAATAATTATATTGTAGCTATTTTAGGATTTATATTTATTTTACAGGCAACTTTGTATTTATTTTAACTAGGTACAATAGCTATTAAATACTTATTTACTATTTAATAGCTACCTAGTTAAAATAATTACAAAATTATCTGTAAAATAAATCCTAACCTAAGTTACAATTAAACCTAACACTACACTATCAATAAATTAATTAACTAACTACAATTACCTACAATTAAATCAACTAAACTAAATTACAAAAACAAACACTAAATTACAAAAAATAAAAAATATTTTATTTTTTTTTAAACTAATTTCACCTACTCTAAGCCCCCTAAAAAATAACAAAGCCCCCCCAAATAAAACAAAATGCCCTACCCTATTCTAAAATAAAAAGTTAACAGCTCTATTACCTTACCAGCCCTTAAAAGGGCTTTTTGCGGGGCATGCCCCAAAGAAATCAGCTCTTTTGCCTGTAAAAAAAACATACAATACCCCCCCCAACATTACAACCCACCACCCACATACCCCTAATCTAACCCACCCAAACCCCCTTTAAAAAACCTAACACTAAGCCCCTGAAGATCTCCCTACCTTGTCTTCACCCAGCCGGGTACCATCCGATCCGTCCAGAAGAGGGTCTGAAGTCTTCATCCTATCCGGCCAGAAGAGGTCCTCCAGAGGGTCCGAAGTCTTCATCCTTTCCGGCCGGAAGAGGTCCTCCAGAGGGTCGGAAGTCTTCATCCAGACGGCATCTTCTATCTTCTTCCATCCGGAGCGGAGCGGGTCCATCTTGAAGCAGCCGGCGCGGATCCATCCTCTTCTAACGACGTCCTAAGTCTGAATGAAGGTTCCTTTAAATTACGTCATCCAAGATGGCGTCCCTCGAATTCCGATTGGCTGATAGGATTCTATCACCCAATCGGAATTAAGGTAGGAAAAATCTGATTGGCTGATTGAATCAGCCAATCAGATTCAAGTTCAATCGGATTGGCTGATCCAATCAGCCAATCAGATTGAGCTCGCATTCTATTGGCTGTTCTGATCATTCGGACTTAGGGCGTCGTTAGAAGAGGATGGATCCACGCCGGCTGCTTCAAGATGGACCCGCTCCGGATGGAAGAAGATAGAAGACTTTGGACTCTCTGGAGGACATCTTCTTGCCGGATAGGATAAAGACTTCGGACCCTCTGGAGGACTTCTTCTTGCCGGATAGGATGAAGACTTCGGACCCTCTTCTGGAGGGATCGGATGGTACCCGGCTGGGTGAAGACAAGGTAGGGAGATCTTCAGGGGCTTAGTGTTAGGTTTTTTAAGGGGGGTTTGGGTGGGTTAGATTAGGGGTATGTGGGTGGTGGGTTGTAATGTTGGGGGGGGTATTGTATGGTTTTTTTTACAGGCAAAAGAGCTGATTTCTTTGGGGCATGCCCCGCAAAAAGCCCTTTTAAGGGATGGTAAGGTAATAGAGCTGTTAACTTTTTATTTTAGAATAGGGTAGGGCATTTTTTTATTTTGGGGGGCTTTGTTATTTTTTTAGGGGGCTTAGAGTAGGTGTAATTAGTTTAAAATTCTTGTAATCTTTTTTTATTTTTTGTAATTTAGTGGGTTTTTTTTTTTGTAATTTAGTTTAGTTGATTTAAAGGGACAGTCTAGGCCAAAATAAACTTTCATGATTCAGATAGAGCATGTAATTTTAAACAATTTTCCAGTTCACTTTTATCACCAATTTTGCTTTGTTCTCTTGGTATTCTTAGTTGAAAGCTTAATTTTGGAGGTTCATATGCTAATTTCTTAGACCTTGAAGCCCACCTCTTTCAGATTGCATTTTAACAGTTTTTCACCACTAGAGGGTGTTAGTTCACATATTTCATATAGATAACACTGTGCTCGTGCACGTGAATATATCTGGGAGCAGGCACTGATTGGCTAGACTGCAAGTCTGTCAAAAAAACTGAAAAAAGGGGCAGTTTGCAGAGGCTTAGATACAAGATAATCACAGAGGTTAAAAGTATATTATTATAACTGTGTTGGTTATGCAAAACTGGGAATGGGTAATAAAGTGATTATCTATCTTTTAAAACAATAAAAATTCTGGTGTAGACTGTCCCTTTAATTGTAGGTAATTGTATTTAGTTTAGTTAATTAATTTATTGATAGTGTAGTGTTAGGTTTAATTGTAACTTAGGTTAGGATTTATTTTACAGGTAATTTTGTAATTTTTTTAACTAGGTAGCTATTAAATAGTAAATAACTATTTAATAGCTATTGTACCTAGTTAAAATAAATATAAATTCTAAAATAGCTACAATATAATTATTTGTTAGATTGTAGCTATATTAGGGTTTATTTTACAGGTAAGTATTTAGTTTTAAATAGGATTAATTTATTTAATAAGAAATAATTTATTTCGTTAGATTTAAATTATATTTAACTTAGGGGGGGGTTAGGGTTAGGGTTAGACTTAGCTTTAGGGGTTAATACATTTATTAGAGTAGCGGCAAGGTCCGGTCGGCAGATTAGGGGTTAATAAGTGTAGGTAGGTGTCGGCGACATGGGGGGGGGCAGATTAGGGGTTAATAAATATAATATAGGGGTCGGCGGTGTTAGGGGCAGCAGATTAGGGGTTCATAGTGATAACGTAGGTTGCGGCGGTGTCCGGAGCGGAAGATTAGGGGTTAATAATAATATGCAGGGGTCAGCGATAGTGGGGACGGCAGATTAGGGGTTAATAAGTGTAAGGTTAGGGGTGTTTAGACTCGGGGTACATGTTAGGGTGTTAGGTGCAGACTTGGGAAGTGTTTCCCCATAGGAAACAATGGGGCTGCGTTAGGAGCTGAACGCTGCTTTTTTGCAGGTGTTAGGTTTTTTTTCAGCTCAAACTGCCCCATTGTTTCCTATGGGGAAATCGTGCACAAGCATGTTTTTCAAGCTGGCCGCTACCGTAAGCAACGCTGGTATTGAGAGTTGAAGTGGCGGTAAATTATGCTCTACGCTCCATTTTTGGAGCCTAACACAGCCCTTCAGAGAACTCTAAATACCAGCGTCTTTTAAAAGGTGCGGGAAAAAAAAACACGCGTAGCTAACGCACCCCTTTGGCCGCAAAACTCTAAATCTAGGTGATAGGAAGTAGGCTCTAGAGACCGCAAAGCTTCCTTGCATTACAAACGCGAGGGCACATTTGCATTGCGCCTCACTTAAAATACCAGCGCATAATTGCGTGTGCTGGCATTATGAGTGGAGCGCAAATATTGCTCTTGCATAAGTGGAATTTGCCTAGTAACTAGTAGTGTGTCTACACCATAACAAATGTGTTATTAATATAAAATAAGCTTGTTACATTGCAGTCACAATCAGTGGAGGCTCCTCATAGGGGCAGTAGGAGCAGCACCCCAAAATATTTATAAATAAAATAAAATAATAATAATAATAATAAAGTCGTTTTTTGAAATCTACCCTGCCTGAGAGCAGTTTACAAATGCTCAGTGTGCTCCTGTAAGAGATTTCTAACTTCTCACATTTGTCTTCATTAATTCTCCTAAGCACAAATGTCCTTGTGCTATATGCCAGTAATAGTGCAATAACAAACGGCTAGATTACGAGTTTTGCGGTATGAGTGAAAAAGCAGCATTAAGGCTTTTTTTTCACTATCGCTGGTATTACGAGTCTTGCAGGTTTAGGTGCACCGCACACTTTTTTGGCCGTAATGCAACGTAACTACCGCAGCTTTCCAAAAGTCCTTTTTCAATGGGACTTCCTTTGCACCGGTATTATGAGTCTGCCTGGGAGGCCAAAAAGTGAGTGGTACAGCCTATACCGTCAAGATCCATACCGTAACCTGAAAGTCAGTAGTTATGAGTTTTACGTTACAAAGCCATAACATAAAACTCATAACTAAAGTGTTACAAAGTACACTAACACCCATAAACTACCTATTAACCCCTAAACCAAGGTCTTCCCGCATTGCAAACACTAAAATAAAATGATTAACCCCTAATCTGCCGCTCCGGACATCGCTGCCACTATAATAAACATATTAACTCCTAAACCCCCGTACTCCCGCATAGCAAACACTAGTTAAATATTATTAACCCCTAATCTGCTGTCTCTAACATCGCCGCAACCTACCTTACTGTTATTTACCCCTAATCTGCTGCCCCCAAAATCGCCGCCACTATACTAAAGTTATTAACCCCTAAACCTAACCCTAAGTCTAACCCTAACCCTAACACCCCTAACTTTAATGTAATTAAAATAAATCTAAATAAAAATTACTATCATTAACTAAATAATTCCTATTTAAAACTAAATACTAACCTGTAAAATAAACCCTAAGCTAGCTACAATATAACTAATAGTTACATTGTAGCTATCTTAGGTTTTATTTTTATTTCACAGCTAAGTTTGTATTTATTTTAACTAGGTAGAATAGTTAGTAAATAGTTATTAACTATTTACTAACCACCTAGTTAAAATAAATACAAATTTACCTGTAAAATAAAACCTAACCTGAGTTACACTAACACCTAACCCTACACTAAAATTAAATAAATTACATTAATTAAATACAATTAACTAAATTACAAAAACAAACACTAAATTACACAAAATAAAAAATAAATTATTAAATATTTAAACGAACTACACCTAATCTAATAACTCTATCAAAATAAAAAAGCCCCCCCCAAAATAGAAAAACCCCTAGCCTAAACTAAACTGCCAATAGCCCTTAAAAGGGCCTTTTGCGGGGCATTGCCCCAAAGAAATCAGCTCTTTTACCTGTAAATAAAAATACAAAATACCCCTGCCTGAGAGCAGTTTCAGTAAAACCCACCACCCACACAACCAACCCCCCAAATAAAAACCTATCTAAAAAACCTAAGCTCCCCATTGCCCTGAAAAGGGCATTTGTATAGGCATTGCCCTTTAAAGGGCATTTAGCTCTTTTTCAGCCCAACCCCCTAATCTAAAATTAAATCCCACCCAATAAACCCTTAAAAAACCTAACACTATCCCCCGAAGATCCACTTACAGTTTTTGAAGACCCGACATCCATCCTCAATGAAGCGGCAGAAGTCCTCAGCGAAGCCGGCAGAAGTCTTCATCCAAGCGGGCCGAAGTCTTCATCCAAGCCAACAGAAGTCTTCAACCAGACGGCATCTTCTATCTTCATCCATCCGGCGCGGAGCGGCTCCATCTTCAAGGCATCCGCCGCGGAGCATCCTCTTCAATCGACGACTCTTCCAGAATGAAGGTTCTTTTAAGGGTCGTCATCCAAGATAGCGTCCCTTGAATTCTGATTGGCTGATAGAATTCTATAAGCCAATCGGAATTAAAGGTGAAAAAATCATATTGGCTGATGCAATCAGCCAATAGGATTGAGCTCGCATTCTATTGGCTGATTGGAACAGCCAATAGAATGCAAGCTCAATCCTATTGCAGGCATTGCCCCAAATAAATCAGCTATTTTACCTGTAAATAATAATACAAACAACCCACCAACAGTAGAACCCCCCACCCACACAACCAAACCCCCCAAATAAATTCCTAACTAAAAAAACCTAAGCTCCCCATTGCCCTAAAAAAGGGCATTTGTATGGGCATTGCACTTAAAAGGGCATTTAGTTCTTTTTCTGCCCAAACCCTAAGCTAAAAATAAAACCCACCCAATAAACCTTTAAAAAAACCTAAAACTAACCCCGGAATATCCACTTACAGTTTTTGAAGACCCGACATCCATCCTCAACGAAGCGGCAAGAAGTCCTCATTGAATAGCCGGCAGAAGTCTTCATCCAAGCGGGCCAAAACTTCATCCAAGCCAGCAGAAGTCTTCATCCAGACGGCATCTTCTATCTTCATCCATCCGGCGCGGAGCGGCTCCATCTTCAAGACATCTGGCACGGAGCATCCTCTTCAATCAACGACTCGTCCAGAATATAGGTTCCTTTAAGGGACGTCATCCAAGATGGCATCCCTTGAATTACGATGCAATCAGCCAATAGGATTGAGCTTCAATCCTATTGGCTGAGCCAATCAGCCAATAGGATTGAGCTTGCATTCTATTGGCTGAGAAGGGCATTTGTATGGGCATTTAGCTCTTTTTCCGCCCAAACCCTAAGCTAAAAATAAAACCCACCCAATAAACCCTTAAAAAAACCTAACACTAACCCCCGAAGATCCACTTACAGTTTTTGAAGACCCGACATCCATCCTCAATGAAGCGCCAAGAAGTCTTCATCCAAGCTGGCAGAAGTCTTCATCCAGACGGCATCTTCTATCTTCATCCATCCAAGACATCTGGCACAGAGCATCCTCTTCTGACGACGTCTTCTGGAACAATGAAGTTTCCCTTTAAATGACGTCATCCAAGATGGCGTCCCTTAGATTCCGATTTCCTGATAGAATTCTATCAGCCAATCGGAATTAAGGTTGAAAAAATCCTATTGGCTGTTGCAATCAGCCAATAGGATTGAACTTTCATCCTATTAGCTGATCCAATCAACCACTAGAATGCGAGCTCAATCCTATTGGCTGATTGGATCAGCCAATAGGATGAAAGCTCAATCCTATTGGCTGATTGCAACAGCCAATAGGATTTTTTCAACCTTAATTCTGATTGGCTGATAGAATTCTATCAGCCAATCGGAATCTAAGGGACACCATCTTGGATGACGTCATTTAAAGGAAACTTCATTGTTCCAGAAGACATTGATTGAAGAGGATGCTCCGCGCCAGATGTCTTGAAGATGGAGCCGCTCTGCGCCGGATGGATGAAGATAGAAGATGCTGTCTGGATGAAGACTTCTGCCGGCTTGGATGAAGACTTTGGCCCGCTTGAATGAAGACTTCTGCCGGCTTCGCTGAGGACTTCTTGCCGCTTCGTTGAGGATGGATGTCGGGTCTTCAAAAACTGTAAGTGGATCTTCGGGGGTTAGTGTTAGGGTTTTTTAAGGGTTTATTGGGTGGGTTTTTAATTTTAGATTTGGGACTTCAGGGCAATGGGGAGCTTAGGTTTTTAGATAGAATTTTATTTGGGGGGTTTGGTTGTGTGGGTGGTGGGTTTTACTGTTGGGGGGGTGTTTGTATTTTTATTTACAGGTAAAAGAGTTGATTTCTTTGGGGCAATGCCCCGCAAAAGGCCATTTTAAGTTCATTTTGGGGGGGCTTTTTTATTTTCATAGGGCTCTTAGATTAGGTGTAATTAGTTTAAATATTTGATCATTTATTATTTATTTTGTGTAACTTAGTGTTTAATTATTTTTTTTGTAACTTAGTGTTTGCTATTTTGTGTAACTTAGTTGTTAGTTTTTTGTAACTTTGTAATTTTTAATAGTAGATTGAGTAGGGTTAGGTTTTTAAATATGTAATTTAGTTAATTTAATTTGTAGTTTAATGTAATTTTAGTATAAAAGTTAGGGTAGGTTAATTAGTAGTTGAATATAGTTTATTGTAATTTTAGTATAATAGTTAGGGTAGGTTAATTATAAGTTTAATATAGTTTAATGTAATTTTAGTATAATAGAGTAGGTTAATTATTAGTTTAATATAGTTTAATGTAATTTTAGTATAATAGTTAGGGTAGGTTAATTAGCAGTTTGATATAGTTTAAGTTAATTCTAAAGGTAAGTTTAAATTTATTATAAGATAGGTCCCCTTGGCTTTTGAAATTTCCTAATTGGGATACAAACTTTCCCGCCTAGACCCCCCACCTCTACAACCCCCTTACATACACCTACCCTCCTATGTTTCTCCTTACACCTTTCACCTCCCCCTCCTTTTCTCCCCCCCCCTTTTTTTTTTCTTCTCCCTTCCCTCTTCCCTCCCTTCCCCCCCCTCCCGGATCACATAATATTCCATTACTACCTTTCTGCAGATTACATGCGCTCAACGTTTATACTTAAATACATACATATATATCACTGAGATAACTACCCATTCTGACTGTTCATTACACAATTACCCCTCTTAAAAAGAAACTAAGACTGTTCTGACTTACTACCCAAATCATTGTCCTTACTCCAAGATGTCAAATAGATATAGAACTTAGACACTACACTACCGGAATATACATTCGCTGTAAAATGGGAATGACTCCATTATGTATTGTCAATATCCTCTTTGTTTATTCAATGATCTCATTACCGAAATGTTTTTGTTGTATATTTGTCTCAATAAAAAACTTTTAATTAAAAAATTTTTTATTATAAGATAGGGATGATGTAATTTTAATGTACAGTTAGCGGGTTGTTAGGTTTAGGGGTTAACAGGTTAATGTAGTTTATGGTGATGTGGGGGGCTGGCGGTTTAGGGGTTAATAGGTTTAGTAAGTGGTAATGATGTGGGAGGCCAGGGGTTTAGGGGTTAATACATTGATTTAGTTGCGGAGGGATAGGGGTTAATACATTTAGTTAGATGCCGCGTTGTCGGGGAGTGGTGGAATAGGGGTTAATAACTTTATTAGAGTTGCGGTGGGCTCCGGGAGCAGCGGGATAGGGGTTAATAACTTTATTTAGTTGCGGCAGGGTCCGGGAGCGGCGGGATAGGGGTTACATTTTAGTATAGTGGCGGTGCTTAGTGACAGGATATAAATAAAGCTGGGAAAAAGCTGAATAGACGCGAGGTCGATGACTTTTAGTTAACAACAGTCCGCTGCTCATCGCCCCGTACTTGGTGCGCGGCTTTTTTACAGCTTTTTTAATAAATAAGGAGAGTGTATTTAGATCCGCGGCCGTGATGTTAGGCGAAGTCAGGCGAGTGTATTGGTGCCGGCGAATGCAGCACAGTTGATGGCTTGATAAGTAGGCCTCAATGTCTTAACACTGTTACCAGCAATCTTTTTAATATAACTATATTATCATCCTTTCATTTGTTCCCAATGATTCATCCTACCTGCTGGAGTGTATTAAATTGTTTACAATAATCATGTTTAATTTATTTCAGCATTTGATATAGCTGATTTTGCCTGTGGTATCCCTACCTCTACTGAAAGTTTCTTTACTTATGTATAGCCAGCAGAAGACATTACACTCCCAGTAGGAAGTAGAAAAGATAAGTAATAAAATGTTAATTTTAAATTGTTCTTTATAAGTATTGGGCTTTGATTTACATACAGAGATAATGTAAAAAAAACTATGTGTGTACAGAAAGTGATAAATTAAGGATAACTGATTTCTCTGTAAGTTCATATTTCTCATACATATTATACTCAGCAGTTGGTATAATAAGCCATTGCAAACAATTTTATAGTGCACTTTTCCTTTAATCACCAGTGCCAAAGTCATGAGTACTTCCAGGGAATGCTTCATTCATGATGCACATGAAATGGTCTTAATCTATAACTAAATACTGCAGGGCCCCAGGAAAAAAGGCTGTGGTGGGGCCTCTTTAAACATCACCCTTTATGATTGTTTGCAATAAGAGGAGCTTCTTATCTGTGGATGTGATTCACCCTTCCCCCTTGGTAAGCCTGTGCCAGAGGATGTGCACAGCATTTCTGTACAAATGTTGCAGGTTGCAGAAACACCATCTTGAAAACCCTAATATTATATTGTAATGGTACATTTATACACTTTCCTTAAACTGTGAGCTTGTTTTTGTTTCGTTTTTTTTTTGGGGGGGGGGGGGGTAAGGGCCCATTCTCAATTGAGATCTCTGAGACCCCTATAGTTATGCCCCTGCTAAAGACAATAGGTAATTTTTTTCTAAGTCCATCTTCACACAGTGCCCTCCCTCAGGCATAAAGGTAAAATAGACCAATCTCTGGCAGCTCACCCAAAAACTTGCAAAAGCTTAAAACAGAAAGTATATACAGACAAACATCCTTGCCAACCTGGGTACAGCCCTGTTAGCCCAGGATGTTGTCTCCAAGTCACTCTGGAGCAGCTAATACAAAGTAAGTAAACTTGGATCATGTCTGGGCCTTATGGGCCTATCTACTCTTGTACTACCTCAAGAGAGATCTTATTTGTGCAGTCTTCTGCTTCTATCTTAAAAGGACAACTTTCATGTTTCAAATAGGGCATGTAATTTTAAACAACTTTACAATTTACTTTTATCACCAATTTTGCTTTGTACTCTTTGTATTCTTAGTTGAAACTTGAAAGCTAAACCTAGGAGGTTCATATGCTAATTTCTTAGACCTTGAAGTCCGCCTCTAATCTAAATGCATTTTAATAGTTTTTCACCACTAGAGGGTATTAGTTCATGTGTTTCAAATAGATAACATTGAGCTCATGCATGTGAATATACCATGGAGACAGCTCTGATTGGCTAAAATGCAAGTCTGTCAAAAGAACTGAAATAAGGGGGCAGTCTGCTGAGGCTTAGATACAAGGTAATCACAGAGGTAAAACATGTATAATTATAACTGTGTTGGTTATGCAAAACTGGGGAATTGGTAATTAAGGGATTATCTTTTATCTATATTTTAAAATAATAAAAATTCTGGTGTTGACTGTCCCTTTAACCTGAGCCCCTTTCACATCTCTATAATATCCTGGCACGGCCTCTGCCACAGGCAGGCCTTCACTCAATGAACAGAAATTCACCATAATGGAGAGAAATCACACAAAATCTTTAGAGATGTTTTTTGATAATTATATTTTAATGCTTCTTTTCTTCACATCCAGAACCCTCTATAGCAAGATAAACAGCTCTCATGCTAAAATTCTTTGAGGCACCTCACAATGCTGATGGAGACCTCTTAGATAATCTTGCTAGAACAGAGAGCTTTAGATCATCGTCCTTATGTATTCATCTCACTGTCTATAATAAAGTTTGTGCTCCCTGTAAGCTCACCCATTTGATTGTGTTGAGGTTTCAAGTAGCAGATAAGGCTATTTCATATATAAAAATAAACATAAAGGTAATAATCTGCGGCTGGTATAAAAAGTAGTTGGAAACACATTAAGGGGAAAGCAATTTAACATCAGACTGTCCCTTAAAGCATGCTTGAAAATCTAATGATAATAAAAAGAATGCAAATAACAATGATTGTGTTTATTTGAACGTACAAAGCTTTAAACGTGAGAAATAAATGCAAACGAGCAGTATATGCCATTTGAAAGAGGCTACAATGTATTTTCAATTGGTCAAGGCTATTGAAATGGAGAAATCTAAAATCTTGGAAAAATCTGCTCAAAACGTGATGTTCGACAGATGAAAATATCTCTTTCATTTTGTCCCAGAGCAAACACTTCATGAGGTAACATGACGCAAACTTAAGTAACTACCTGATGCACACGTTTTCAGATGGTTTGGAATGGTTTCACATTTAAGAACACTGTAAAATGTCATTCAATGATTCACATGGCTCTCCTGATTTAAAGGACTGTTAAACACAGCATAATTTTATAATTAACAGGTGCATGATAAAAAGATGATGCAATTGCACTTTCTCTGGGCTAGAAGTGGCTAGAAGTTAACTTGTTTCATGCGTCGGGTAGAACTAATATTACAAGTTGAAAGTAAAAGCTTGCACGCTAGCAAAACCTGACGTTGGTCTTCAGATATCGCAACCGCGTTAATGTATGCTCCCCATAGACTTCAATGAAGAGCGCAAACTGAAAAAAACAACAACACCCATACTCGAGCGCTAACCCAAACTGAGTTATTAATATTACACATTCCAATGCACTTCACATTGAAATATATGTAATATTTATAATAAATATATATTTCTAAATACTTATACCTATAGGTATATATATTAGAGATTAGTTTTCAGGAAAATGCACATTTGGCATGAAAATCTGATTTTTGTTTTGTTTTTAACAAATTGAAAATCCGAATAAATGCAGCAAGGAAAATAAAGAAAACAAAAAAATACTGACAAAAATCACCACAGCACATTAAGATAAGTATTGTAGCTACCGGTGAACTTTTCACTTGTAGCTTTAAAACATTTACAATTATTTTAACAAAAACAAATGTAAATGTTTAACAAAAATTAAGTTTTTGTTTCATTTTGTTTTAAACAAAACAAATAACGCATAGTGCAGCCACCGAATGTTTAGAGAAATGAATTTCCCTGAATATTCAAAATAAAAATTTCATCTGAAACAAAATTTTCTTGGCTGCACATATCAAATATATATTACTATTATTCAGATATATACAGAAATACATATAGAAATATAAATATTACATTTAATTCTATGTGAATTGGTATGTACAATATGTGAATCATGAATCGGGTTTAGCACTGTAGGTTTACCATGGTGTCACATTATCTAAATATTAAATACAAAAATAATGTAAAAATATGAATAACTTTATTAATAATTTTTATAGAGGTTCTAAAAAAAATTCTAAAAAAAATCATTAGAATACATAAAAAAACATTTTGCTTGTGTTCAAAAGTTAGCACCACTTGTAATCTAGCCCTCTGAATTTTAAATGAGTAGTAGGTTTATTTCTGACAAATTTCTAAATGTACTTCAATTTGCCGGCACCCTGTAGCATCTGACAGCCAGCACCCAATAATAGACTCATATATGCATACATTATGTCCTTTTGCACATGCTCAGTAGAAGCTGATACCTCATAGAAAGACTGTACACAAGTTAATAATGGAAGTAAATTGGAAAGTATCTTGAAACTACATGCCCTATCTAAATTATGAAAGTTTAAATTTGACTTTATAGTCTCTTTAATGGAATATACCCCAAAACAAGTTTTTATAGAATTTAAGTAGTTTTGATGTGTCAGCCTCTTTTAAAGGGACAGTCAAGTCAAAATTAAAGTTTCATGATTCAGATAGGGCATTCTATTATAAATAATTTCCCAATTTACTTTTATCATCAAATTTGCTTTGTTCTCTTGGTATTATTTATTAAAAGCTAAACCTAGGTAGGCTCATATGCTAATTTTTAAGAGCTTGAAGGCCGTCTCTTATCTCAGTGCATTTTGACGTTTTTAAAAGCTAGACAGCACAAGTTCAGGAATGCCATATACTGTAGATAAGAGTGTGCTCACTCCCGTGGAGTTACTTAGGATGCAGTACTGATTGGCTAAAATGCAAGTCTGTCAATAGAACTGAGATAAGGGGCAATCTGCAGAGGCTTAGATACAAGGTAATCACAGGGGTAAAAAGTTTATTAATATAACTGTGTTGGTTATGCAAAACTGGGGAATAGGTAATAAAAGGGTTTATTTATCTTTTTAAACAATAAACATTTTAAAGTAGACTTTTGCTTTAACTACCTGGATGTTAGAGAGAATGCAATGTTTCTTATTACTTAGTAATACATTTCAAGCGCTGTGTAACAGCCAAATGGTTAGAGAAGTTGCATCATACTCTGAGGCAAACATAAATGGTTTAGTCTGATTTATAAACTAATATTTTTAGTACAGAACTATCAATAAAAAAATACAACCTCATTACTAAGCAGTGCCCATATAATGCTACCACCCTAAAGTAAGGGAACTTGAGATGTTGGAGTGAGCAGTATTGATCTATGAGTTATTTTCCAACCTTTCAGCAAAAACAGCAGTGAGAAAAAGATAGAAAAGCAAATAGAGGGTCAAGCCACAGTGATAAGATATGGTAGATGACTACTAAACCTGCTCATATAAATAGCAATGCAAAACCATGTTCACGTGGGAGAGAGAGGTACTGAGGGAACCAAGCTGTTGAAGTTAATAGTCATTGACTGTAAGTTCACTTAATTATCTCTTCAACAGTCATAAGAGACCTAATGCCCTTTGTGTGTAAGGAAGTTTGAAGAATAAAAATCAATGATAAACTCAGTAAAAGGAATACATGATTGTGTTATATGTTTTCTGTTAACCTATCAGTAAACTGGCCTTTGTTGTTTTCATTTGTACTGATTGCATGATCATGCTGACAACATAACACCTTGAAACTTTACTTGTGCTTGTTAATGCATTTTTATTGCAAAGTTCTCATTTTCATCTCTGCTTTATAGTCAAATGTCAGTAAGCACATTTGACTAAACAGAACATTTTAAAATAAAATGTATATTTTTTTCTCCTCTTTAGAATGTTCCCGGTGATTTATTTTACCTGCTGGAGTGAGTTAAATTGTTTACAAATGGCTCGTTTACTTTTTTTGTCATTTGAAATAGCTGCTTTTGGCTGTTGTATTCCCACATATACTAAAAAATGTATAGATAAGCTATGTAAAGATGGCTTAGATGAAAGCATGCACTCATTAGGGGGTGTGACAGAGAGGTACTAAAATTTTCCATTGTTCTTTCTAAGAGCCTGATGATCAAAGATTCTATAGTTTGGAGAGAAATTATAGTGCAGACTTCACAGGGGGAACTCACTGAATTCTCTAAGAAAAAGGGTGGAACCTAGAAGACCTATAGAGATGAGAGCTGCCTCAGATAGAAAGGAAGATCTCTTAGGATAGAAAATTTCAAAGATGAGTTTGCAACATTGTCTAACACTGCAATAAATAACATTGCAAAAACTACTGTCAGATAGCTAATGACAAGTGCCCAATCCTGATAACACAACTAAGCAAAAATGCCAATAGTAAATTTGAAAGTTTGGTAAAATGTGATACTCTATCCAATCAATTGAAGTTTAATTTTGACTTTACTATCCCTTTAATATACATTACTTTCCTGTCAGTTAAAGGGACAATCAAGTCAAAATTAAACTCATAATTCAGATAGGGCATGCACTTTCGAACAACTTTCCAATTTACTTTTATAATCAAATTTGCTTTGATCTCTTGGTATTGTTTGTTAAAAACTAAACCTAGGTAGACTCACAAAATGATTTCTAAAACATTGAAGGCCGCCTATATATATTCAATGAAAACTCAGTGTCTGATGGAGTGCTTAAATCCTTATGAAAAAAAAATATATATACACCATTTATATTTTCTCATAGGTGTTAGAACACTCTATTGCGCAGTTTACCACAAAATTGATCAGACCATACTATACATGTATATATACTAACTGTATATGTATGTATATATATATATATATATATATATATATATATATATATATATATATATATACACACAGTATATATATATACTGTATATATATATAATATAACAAATTAACAGTATGCCCTATAAAATTCTAAATATATTTTTATAGATCTATAAATAAAAAAATATAATTAATAAATGTGCACAGTATAGTATACAAACCATATGAATTAACCAATTATTGGTCACGATTAGTATATATTAGGTCCCTATATTTAGCATATATGTATATTTGTGACAATGATTAAATGGTAGACACCTCAGTGTTTAGGTGTCACAGCTATGGGTGAAAAATATTCCATATTGATAATGGTAAATCTGCTTTTCTGAAAGATTGTTAGTAATGCACACTGTGTAACATTGTTTTACACCGCTTGAGGTGACAAAGTGGTGTTACCCTGTTTTTAAAAGAAAAGCAAACCAATAAAATTAAAAAAGCTGCAATTTTAATTTCCATATTTACACATTAGTAGCAAAAATAAAAATGCAAGATTCTTAAAATGTAAAAAAAATAAAAAATAATAATAATGGCAATTAGTTTTAGCACATCTCTTATAGAAATAGTATTTTGCATTAATTAGAAAAAAATAATGTGGAAGAAAAACCAGACTTCACCTGTTTAAGACAAATCTCTTTATCTTGCGGTAGGTAATGTTTAAAGGGATATTAAACCCAATTTTTTTCTTTCATGCTTCAGATAGAGCATGCAATTTTAAGCAACTTTCTAATTTACTCCTACTAACAATCACCTAGATTACGAGTTTTGCGCTATACAGGGTGCAAAACGAACGCAAAAAAAGTTGCGTTATTTCACCCCCCATAGCGATGCCATTACAAGTTTCTGAAAAGCCTCCTTGTGCGTGCGATATGGTGGCGATAAGCTCCATACCGCACAAAATCCAAGGACTGAGAATACGTGCTCGTGCACCCTTTCCCCCATAGACATCAATGGGGAGAGAGTGTTAGAAAAAAAACCTAATACCTGAAGTGCTGAATGGCAATCAATATAACGCAACCCCATTGCTATCTATGGGGGAAACAAAAGTTACGTTTAAACCTAACACCTTAACATAAACCCCAAGTCTAAACACCCTTAATCTGCCACCCCCGACATCACTGACACCTAAACAAAGTTATTAACCACTAATCTGCCGCTCCCGACATCACTGACACTAATAAAAGTTATTAACCTCTATTTTGCCACTCCCCAACATCGCCGCCACTAAATAAAAGGTATTAACCCCTATTCCGCTGCCACTAAATAAAGTTAAAAAAAACCTATTCCGCTGCTCTCCGACATCGCCGCCACTAAATAAAGTTATTAACCCCTAAACCTCCAGCCTCCCACATCCCCACCACTAAATATACCTATTAACCCCTAAACCGCCAGCCTCCCACATCGAAAAAAAAAACTAAATTAAACTATTAACCCCTAGACCTAACACCCCCCTAACTTTAAATTAAAAGTACAATATAACTCTCTTAAAATAAATAAACTTTCCTGTGAAATAAAAATAAACCTAACATTAAACTATTGTTGTTAACTTTGCTTTTTAATTAATTTGGGTTATGTACATACCCATTGGTTTTAAACTATTAGTTTTAATAAAAGTTTTCTGACTTTATGGAAGCCTGAGTTTTACATTGGTGCTGCTCATTTTCGCTAGATTTAGAGTTTTGTCGGTAACGACCCGAAAAGCTAACGCTGGCTTTTTTCTGGCCGCACCATAAAAATAACTCTGGTATTGAGAGTCCACATAAAGGCTGCGTTAGGCTCCAAAAAAGGAGCGTAGAGCATATTTAACGCAACTTCAACTCTCGATACCAGAGTTGCTTACGGACGCGGCCAGCCTCAAAAACGTGCTCGTGCACGATTCCCCCATAGGAAACAATGGGGCTGTTTGAGCTGAAAAAAAAACTAACACCTGCAAAAAAGCCGCGTTCAGCTCCTAACGCAGCCCCATTGTTTGCTATGGGGAAACACTTCCTACGTCTGCACCTAACACTCTAACATGTACCCCGAGTCTAAACACCCCTAACCTTACACTTATTAACTCCTAATCTGCCGCCCCCGCTATTGCTGACCCCTGCATATTATTTTTAACCCCTAATCTGCCGCTCTGTAAACCGCCGCTACTTACATTATCCCTATGTACCCCTAATCTGCTGCCCCTAACACCGCCGACCCCTATATTATATTTATTAACCCCTAATCTGCCCCCCACAACGTCGCCTCCACCTGCCTACACTTATTAACCCCTAATCTGCCGACCGGACCGCACCGCTATCATAATAAAGTTATTAACCCCTAATACGCCTCACTAACCCTATAATAAATAGTATTAACCCCTAATCTGCACTCCGTAACATCGCCGACACCTAACTTCAATTATTAACCCCTAATCTGTCGACTGGAGCTCACCACTATTCTAATAAATGTATTAACCCCTAAAGTTAAAGTCTAACCCTAACACTAACACCCCCCTAAATTAAATATAATTTTAATCTAACGAAATTAATTATCTCTTATTAAATAAATTATTCCTATTTAAAGCTAAATACTTACCTGTAAAATAAATCCTAATATAGCTACAATATAAATTATAATTATATTATAGCTATTTTAGGATTAATATTTATTTTACAGGTAACTTTGTAATTATTTTAACCAGGTACAATAGCTATTAAATAGTTAAGAACTATTTAATAGTTACCTAGTTAAAATAATAACAAAATTACCTGTAAAATAAATCCTAACCTAAGTTACAATTAAACCTAACACTACACTATCATTAAATTAATTAAATAAAATATCTACAATTACCTACAATTAAACCTAACACTACACTATCAATACATTAATTAAATACAATATCTACAAATAACTACAATGAAATAAACTAACTAAAGTACAAAAAAAAAAAAAGAACTAAGTTACAAAAAATAAAAAAATATTTACAAACATAAGGAAAATCTTACAACAATTTTAAACTAATTACACCTACTCTAAGCCCCCTAATAAAATAACAAAGCCCCCCAAAATAAAAAATGCCCTACCCTATTCTAAATTACTAAAGTTCAAAGCTTTTTTACCTTACCAGCCCTGAACAGGGCCCTTTGCGGGGCATGCCCCAAAGAATTCAGCTCTTTTGCCTGTAAAAAAAAACATACAATACCCCCCCCCCAACATTACAACCCACCACCCACATACCCCTAATCTAACCCAAACCCCCCTTAAATAAACCTAACACTAAGCCCATGAAGATCTTCCTACCTTGTCTTCACCTCACCGGGTATCACACCGATCCGTCCTGGCTCCGATATCTTCATCCAACCCAAGAGGGGGCTAGACATCCATCATCCGATGGTTGAAGAAGTCCAGAAGAGGGTCCAAAGTCTTCATCCTATCCGGGAAGAAGAGTAGATCCGGACCGGCAACCAGCTTCTTCCAAGCGGCATCTTCTATCTTCATCCGATGAGGACCGGCTCCATCCTGAAGACCTCCACCGCGGACCCATCTTCATCCGGCGACATCCAACTGAAGAATGACGGTTCCTTTAAGGGACGTCATCCAAGATGGCGTCCCTCGAATTCCGATTAGCTGATAGGATTCTATCAGCCAATCGGAATTAAGGTAGGAATATTCTGATTGGCTGATGGAATCAGCCAATCAGAATCAAGTTCAATCCGATTGGCTGATCCAATCAGCCAATCAGATTGAGCTTGCATTCTATTGGCTGTTCCGATCAGCCAATCAGAATATTCCTACCTTAATTCCGATTGGCTGATAGAATTTAATTTTGTAATTATTTTAACTATTTTAGCTATTAAATAGTTCTTAACTATTTAATAGCTATTGTACCTGGTTAAAATAAATACAAAGTTACCTGTAAAATAAATATTAATCCTAAAATAGCTATAATATAATTATAATTTATATTGTAGCTATATTAGGATTTATTTTACAGGTAAGTATTTAGCTTTAAATAGGAATAATTTATTTAATAAGAGTTAATTAATTTCATTAGATAAAAATTATATTTAACTTAGGGGGGTGTTAGTGTTAGGGTTAGACTTAGCTTTAGGGGTTAATACATTTATTAGAATAGCGGTGAGCTCCAGTCGGCAGATTAGGGGTTAATGTTTGAAGTTAGGTGTTGGCGATGTTAGGGAGGGCAGATTAGGGGTTAATACTATTTATTATAGGGTTAGTGAGGCGGATTAGGGGTTAATAACTTTATTATGATAGCGGCGCGGTCCGGTCGGCAGATTAGGGGTTAATAAGTGTAGGCAGGTGGAGGCGACGTTGTGGGGGGCAGATTATGGGTTAATAAATATAATATAGGGGTCGGCGGTGTTAGGGGCAGCAGATTAGGGGTACATAGCTATAATGTAGGTGGCGGCTCTTTGTGGTCGGCAGATTAGGGGTTAATTATTGTAGGTAGCTGGCTGCGATGTTGTGGGGGGCAGGTTAGGGGTTAATAAATATAATATAGGGGTCGGCGGTGTTAGGGGCAGCAGATTAGGGGTACATAAGGATAACGTAGGTGGCGGTCGGCAGATTAGGGGTTAAAAAAATTAAATAGAGTGGCGGCGATGTGGGGGGGCCTCGGTTTAGGGGTACATAGGTAGTTTATTGGTGTTAGTGTACTTTAGAGTACAGTAGTTAAGAGCTTTATGAACCGGCGTTAGCCCAGAAAGCTCTTAACTACTGACTTTTTTCTGCGGCTGGAGTTTTGTCGTTAGAATTCTAACACTCACTTCAGACACGACTCTAAATACCGGAGTTAGAAAAATCCCATTGAAAAGATAGGATACGCAATTTACGTAAGGGGATCTGCGGTATGGAAAAGTCGCGGCTGAAAAGTGAGCGTTAGACCCTTTTTTGACTGACTCCAAATACCGGAGGTAGCCTAAAACCAGCGTTAGGAGCCTCTAACGCTGGTTTTCACGGCTACCGCCAAACTCCAAATCTAGGCCTTTGTGAGTATATTTTCTCTTTCAAGACTTGCCATTGTTGGTTATACTCGCAGTATTACACTAGAAGGCGCCCTCTTTTTTGAGATCTCCATTCACAGATATCCATATAAATTACACTAAAAAAAATCTAACACTACAAAAATGTTAAAAATCTAAGTTTAACAAAAATAATTAACACTAAAATCATGAAAAATAAAAAACACTAAGATTACAAAAAAACCTAAAATAATCAAAAATAAAAACAATTACACCTAATCTAATAGCCCTATAAGAATAAAAAAGCCCCCTAGACTACAATAAACTACCAATAGCCCTTAAATGGGCATTTTGTAGGGCATTGCCCTAAATAAATAATCTCTTCTACCTGTGAAAAAATACAAAGTCCCCCCAACAGTAAAACCCACCACCCAACCAACCCCCCAAAATAAAAAACCTAACTCTAAAAAAAAACTAAGCTATCCATTGACCCTAAAGGGGCATTTGTATGGGCATTGCCCTTAAAAGGGCATTTAGCTCTTTTACAAATTGCCCAAACCTTTATCTAAAAAAAAAAACACCCCAACAAAAAAAAAATTAACACTAGCACCAAAAGATCTACTTGCGGTTTCTGAAGTCCAGACATCCAGGCAGTGATGAAGTCTTCCATCCAGTTGGCGAGGTCTTTATCCAGGCGGCGAGGTCTTCATCCATCCCAGGGGCATCTTCTATATTCATCCCGGCGGCACAGAGCCAACCTGGAAGCCGATCCCATCCTCTTCATACGGTCGCAGCCGTACGCTGAAGTTGAATGCAAGGTGGCCGTTTCAAAATGCATTAAATTTGCTTCATTCTCTTGGAATAATTTGTTGAAGGAGTAGCAATGTACTACTGGTTTCTTATTAAACGCATAACTGAACCAATGACAGTATATATATATATATGAAGCCAACAATCAGCAGCTAAAACCTAGGTTCTTTGCTGCTCCTGAGCTTTCCTAGATAAACCTTTCAGCAAAGCATAAAAAGAGAAGGAAGCTAATTAAATAATTAAAGCAAATTGAAAAGTTGTTTAAAATTGTATGCTCTGTCTAAATCATGAATGTCTTATTATGACTTTACTGTCCCTTTAATGTCCCTTTAAGTTTCAAGATATTGTGATATTGATCCATGGACCAACAGCTCTGGGTGCCCATGTAGCACTTGCTGAAAGCTGGGTTTGCAACCAGTGACTAAATCTAACAAGAATAATAAAGCGCAGTGTGTATCAGATACAACATGCACATGAACAGGAAAGGAACAGTCAAAAAGTTTTGCTGATATAAGTTCCTTTTAATTGAAGCTGTGAGATCAAATGCTTGCGGGGGCTGCTATACAAGGTTAAAGGAGATTTCCTCTTCTAGCTTTGGATAGGAGTCATATAACTTAAAAGAAAAACAAACAGCGCGTCTCGCTCTAAGTGTAATATTTAATGGTAAAAAAGTGCACTAATAGACAGGCACTTACTCGACAAAAGATAATAAGACACTTCAAATGTTCCACAAAAAGAACCTTCACACCCGATTCCCTGTGCTGCTCCCCGAAGCCGCGCTTCCTTTGATAACCTGCGGTCAACTGAATACCAATGCCGGTTTCCAAACGTCCGTGTTGATCACCTGTGCTCTTGAGGGTACTGCGGATACTCAGTAGGAAACAAAATCCTCAACGCATTTTCGCCCAAACCTCGGTCGTGCTTTCTCAAGAGGTTGTGAAAATACCCCGTATGAGAATTCAAATACGGTGGCCCTCGTTTTACAACGGTTCAATTTACACCGTTTCAGAATAACAACCTTTTTTTCCAGTCATGTGACTGCTATTGAAAAGCATTGAGAAGCAGTGCATTTATTAAAATAGCCAGTAGGTGGAGCTGTCCGTTTGTGTTGCAGCAAAGCCAAGCAAGCTGAAATTAATCAGTTTAACCAGACCTGAGCTATCGAGCAGATTTCAAAGGAACAAGTTCTTCCTGTCTATAAATCAGTCCAGATTAGAATGCATAGAAAGAACTGTTTGCAGAAAAATGCAAGTGAAGTCTGTGTTGTGTGATTATTTTATTAGGTTTATAATGCTGTTTAGCAAATATTTTTGTTCATTTAACTTAGTTGAATTATATATTCTGTGTTGTGTGATTATTTTATTAGGTTTATAATGCTGTTTAGCATTTAAAGTCTTCCTTTCAAAGCTTTAAAAATAATGTATTAGGTTTTATTTATGACAATTTTGAGAGGGGCCTGGAACCTATCTCCCTCACTTCCCATTGACATACATTATAAACTGGGTTTCAATTTACAACGGTTTCGATTTACAACCATTCCTTCGGGAACCTAACCCCGGCGTAAACTGAGGGCTACCTGTACGTATACAACATATATACACATGAAAATACACATGGAAAATATATGCATAAAAATACGTTTTTTGTTTTTTTTGTTTTGTTTTTTAAAGTCATTAGAAAATTTATATTTAAATATTTTTTAAAAAACATTCAGTGAACTATACCTGTAAGACATATATTGCTGATTCAATAAAATTAACACAATCATGTTATGTTATGAAAATATCACTCTATCTAAAACATTATTGATCATGGTAAAAATAGAAATAGATATTATAAACAAACAGTGACTTAGACAGTTAACCCCAGATAAGCCTGGGTCCAATGTTCAATGGGTAAAGATGACATAAAAAAAAACAAGCACAACCTACAAGATAGCAGGCACTCACTCAGATGCATACATCTATATTAAAAGCATAACATTATGGAGTTGATTTGTCAACCCCTTCACCAGCCTACGACTGCAAGTTCTCACAATTGCAGACCGTATTTAAGACGCATCGTTAATCTTAGGTCACAAATTTTAATCTCCATGGTCTCGTCCGACCGGGGAGATTGACAGCTCCTACCCACGCGTGATTGGTTGTGCGGGGGCAGGGGGCTGGATTGCACGCGAGCGCAAAATAGCGCTCGTGTGCAATGCTGAATTCCGGAAAAAAGCATTTGACCAAACAGTGATAGGCCCGGGTTCTTTGCTATGGCCTCTACATATTTAGGTCCCTAACCTACAGCCATATAAAATTAGCAAAATTACAATTGTTATCAGTGCATATGTACAATGTAGCCTCTGAATTATGAATTATGTACTAGCAGAGGGGAGGGAAATTACTGTAATTTTTCTTTAACTGCATACTATTTTATTTAAACACTCACTAATTTCAAGTTTAACCCCAGGATCTCCTGCTGCAGCTTGTGATCAAACACGCACAACCAGGATTATATAAAACCCAAGTAATCCCATTTACACCTCCTCTTCTCTAACAAAGCATCATTTACAGCTAGCATTGGATAAACAGCACAATTGAGCTAGCATTCTTTAGTACTTCTGATAAAGAGATAGCATGGAAAAAAAACAGTAATAAGGATTGCTTACTACATAATAGAAATAACTAGAGAAAAGTGTTTGCCTCGATAATGGTTGCTCATGAAAGCCGTTAAATAGTATTGTTTGTAACAAATGATCTGGACAATTTAATAATTAGTGCTAATATAAGATCCGCTATTGATTTAATTAAAGCTCTCTTTATTCCTTAAGTACAGTGTATTCCATGGGAAATGAAAATAAATTCAGGCAAGAATGGGCCATTGTCTCTTTCACTTTTGTGTACAGAATATTATATAATGAGATTAATTTATGTTCATTTCGTTTTATTGTAATTAGATTTGCATAACTATGGTATATTTAAAGAAGACTCTACAATATGTTCTAAAGCCAGAGCGAGGTGGTTATCTGAATGCTATTTGTTAAACTGAGATTAAAAAAAGCCCTTAATGCAATGTAAAGCACAGTGTATCAAACGAAAAAGGCTGTTTTAGAAATGTTTTCAATGCCACAATTGGCATCTCAGAGTCTAACGGGACAGTTTACAATAAAATTGCTTTTCCCTTAATGTGTTTCCAATTACTTTTTTTACCAGCTGCATAAAATGTATGAGATTTGCTTTTTAAGGCTTATTTGTGTATATGAATTAGCTGATTTTGTGTTTTGAGACCACAACCTAATAAAATGGGTTAAACTTGTAGGTATAATCAGATCTTCACTTTATCACATTGTGTACATATACCTGCTTCTTTATCTTATATCTGTCCATAAACCAATAACCAATACTTGCAGAGAACAATGGAAAATTTACACTGTATTACCTTATCTCTTCTATAACCCACTGGGAGTGTAATTTCTTCTGCTGGCTGTGTTTACAAAGCTTGGCCTTAATGCCAAAAACTTTCAGGCTAGGTGGTGATACCACAGGCTAAATCAACTATTTCAAATACCAATATAAGGGTAATGGAAATACTTGTAAACAATTTAATACACTCTAGCAGGTAAAGTGGATAACTGGGAACAACTTAAAGGGGAGAACATTTTTGAGCAAACTGGGAGCAGATTAGAAGGTGTGCTCCATAAACTGTGCACTTGGTTTACTTACCAACCAATGCCTTGAAAGACTGGCATCCAATGTGTAAAAGTGGTGCCAATCTCTGTGTTGATTAAAAAAAAAATCTAAAATTATTTTTTCAAACCAATTAGCAGGAGCTGCTATTAAAGAAAGAGTAAAGTCTAAATATGTCTAGCATGGATGTAAACCACCATAATGTAACCATGTTAACAATATTTTTGCATGAAAGAAAAAAAAAATATTTTGATGAACCTGTTTATTTTGACGTAAGATGTGTACAATTGGTTTTTAGGGAGCAATTCGATTTTAGTAGTTAATATATTTGTTTATTTGTCTAACTGTAGACCATGCATAAATAGAATACATATCAAGGTCAATACAGGTAGTTGTGCTCAGGCATAGCAAGATAACATTCAATAGAATAACCCATAAGAATAGGTAAAAAGAAATGCCTATTGGCACAAAAGCAACATGGAATTTAAATAATAGATAAATGTTTACACTTAAGAAATAACTTTTATTAATTGTGCATTTAAAACAGACAGCAATGATATTGGACTTTTCTGCCCTACTGTGAATTAAAAGCACTACACTACTTGTTGCATGAATAGGATCAGTATATAAATGTACCTATTGTTATGAGCAGTATAACCTTTAGCAAATAGATTGCATAGAACCAGGAGAGTGCTATATACTTAGATTCAGGTTAGGATTAGAGTATCTGCTTATTATCAAATAGGTATCAAACGCTAAGTGTGCTGGCGTATTTAACACCAGATTGTTAAATTGTAAAAAAGATATCTTGTAGCATACACTATTTGAGTGCTACCAACAGTAATTTCCCAAATTGTTAAAAAAACTTAGACCAGACTTGCGGTATACTCTTAGTTGGATATAATATAACAAATGTTCACCCTTAATTTTGTGACTTGCCTTGTGATAAAGCGTTATTAAGGTTCTGTAATATAGTAGTAGCTTAGAAAGTTTTACTGCTAGTCCTAACTACCGCCCTGGCCAACCGCCAGGAATGAGGTAGCGTTTACTACTAATAAAGTAGCTATCAATACTGATATTTTAAATTAAGATTGGCAACAAAGTAGAGAGCTTTTAATTTTATTTTTTTATCAGCTCTCTACTTTGTTGCCAATCTTAATTTAAAATATCAGCAGATACTTTAATCCTAACCTGAATCTAAGTACATAACACTCTGCCAATAGGTATTTCTTTTCAACCTATTCTTATGGATTATTCTATTGAGTGTACAATTGGTCGTTAAAGGAACACTCAATCAAAATTAAACTGTCATGATTCAGATAGAGCATGCTATTTTTTTTATTTTTTTTTATTGAGAGAAACACATGTGAACATCAAGTATTACATCATACAATAACATCACAAAATATGATCCCAAGGAATCAGGAATAGAAACAGGCAATACAATTTCAGCAGAGAATTATCTTCAATATTTCTCATTTGCACATAACATATAAATTCTCAAATATCTCAGAAATTTCTCAAGAGCCTAAGACACCTAGGTTCCTCACATGTAATCATCTCCCATATTTTCCATTTTATTATTATTAATTATTTTATTTAAATGTCAACAGTAATTTTACAAAAACAAATGTCAGAAGAAATCACAAAAATCAAACAGTTCAAAATTGTTTTACATTTAAATCAAGAACAGTGAGCAAGTAAATATTCTGCTAAATTTTATCTCTGAATTAGTCAACCCAACCATGGGTTGCCAAAGCCAAAAAAGAAAAAAGAGAAAGAGAAGAAGGAAGAGGGGGAAAAAAAAAGGGGAGGAAGGAGAACAAAACAAGAGAAAAAGGAAGGACAAGGACAACCCAGAAAGAATCCACTCCCCCCCCCCCCCCCCGCCGAAGCCAGAAACTAGGGAAGAGAGTGCAATTGTATGAGACCAGGGGAATCGCAGAAAATCATCTAAGCTCCTCTCAACTAATAAATTGTTACCAGACACCCAGAAGCACCAGTTCTGAGTTTCTGAATGGGAATATTGTCATTCATCTCTGTATCTGGCAATGACCTAATAAAGGCTGACCATTTGGCAAAAAATTGTCTGATGTCAGAGTCATTATCTAGATTAGTGTCCCTTTTTTCGAGCAAGCATTGTTTTTTCAAACAATTCTTGATCTCTGGAATAGATGGGGCTATTCTTAATTTCCAATTTTTAAGAATAAGATATCTAGTTGCCAGTATAGAAAGAAATATCAATTTATCATTTGGATTATGGTGCTTTGTACCAAAGATGATCTGTTGCTGTGTAAGAGCCAGTCGAGAGACTTTTAAGGTTTTATTGAACCAAAACTCTAGCTTCCACCAAAGATGCCTTATTTTAGGACAGGTCCAAATCATGTGCATTAAGTCAGCTGCAGGGAGCGCACATTTTGGGCATTTATTAAAAGCAAAATTATGAATTTTATGGCCCTTTTCGGGAGTGAAATATGCATTGTGTAGGAGTTTGACATGCATCTCCCGCCAGGTGGCTGATAGAGTCACCTGGGCTACTTTGCAAATTGAGGATTGGACAGTTTTTATATCAATGTTTGATTGAGGTAACAGTCGATTCCATAGGGAAGTAATTTTCTCCAGTTCTAATTCACCCTTGCTGAGTTTAATTAGCTGATAACACATAGAGATGGATGTGACACCGTTTTTGAACAAAGTGAGCCAGCTTTCTAATTTACCCAGAGTCCAATTCTATCCTGTCTCACTCATCAACTCACAGAGGAGATGCATGCTTTGCAAATATGCAAAGAATTCCTTGTTCTTAATTTGAAACTGTTTTTAATTCATCAAAAGATTTGACACATTTTCTCTCTGTGTCCCAGAGTTGTATCAACCTGTCCAAGCCTAGGTTATGCCATTTTTTAAATGTTACAGAGTTCAACCCTACAGGAAATTTCGGGTTCCCCCTTAGTGGGAGATACTGAGAAACTTTACAATTTAAGGATAGTGAACTACTCACTTTCCACCAAGCCTTCAATGGGTTAGAAAAGGATTTAAGTTGTTTGATTTCGCCTGGTAATTCTTTGGGTGGGCAGTGAATTAAGGCTAGCGGTAGGTAAGGACTACATATATCTTCCTCTAAGGGGTTATTCGTGACATAATTACTGTGTGAAATCCAATCAGCCACCACCCGGACCAAGAAAGCATAGTTGTATGAACGAATATCTGGTAATGCAAGGCCACCGCTGCTTTTTGGAAGAGAGAGTTCACTTAGGGATATTCTGGGTCTTTTCTCCTGCCAGAGAAATCTACTAAGTATGCTATTGAGACAGCGGATATCCCTTTCCAACATAATTAGAGGAACGTTCTGTAATACATAAAGAAGTTTCGGAAGCAAAATCATTTTGAATAGGGCGATCCGACCGGAGATAGATAGTGGCAGGGATTGCCAATTTTTAAGTTTCTCCTTAATATTTGCTAGAATTGGAGAAAAATTGAGATCGTAGATCTCCCCTGATAAAGTAGGGATAAAAATACCTAAATATTTGAGAGAGTTTCTGGCCACAGAAAAAGGGATAACAGAAGGAGAGTTACTATTCTGTCTGAGCCATAGCAATTCTGACTTTGCTTCATTTATCTTGTAACCTGAAAAGGACCCGAATCTGGCAGTGATATCTAAAAGTTTAGGGATACTGGTTTTGGTATCCGAGAGATATAAGAGACGATCATCGGCATAAAGAGCAATTTTTATGACCTGGTTACCTATTCTAATTCCTGACAACTGTTGTCTAACCATGATTGCCAATGGTTCGATTGAGTTGTCGAAGAGTAGGGGGGACAGGGGGCACCCCTTGTAATGCCAAAGTTTGAGGTTATAAGGATCTCAACTGGTGATATAACCAAAATTAGTGTATGTGTCACAACTGTCAAGAATGAGACTATGAGGAAGTATCAAAGTTTTAACAGATTGTGATGAATTGATTTAGTTTGGTAAGGTTTCCCACTTGCTTATAGAAATGGGTAAATATAAGATGATGCAATTGGGTTTTATGGTAGGTAGTTAAGAGTTAATTTATAACCCAGTAAAGGTTGATGTTACACAGTAGAAATAACTATATGTTGCAGTGTCTTATAGTTTGCACAGGAATAAGCCGTGTGTTTATAGTTGTCAGGCACGATTGCAGAGGAAATATAAACAACAAATCAACGTGCAGGATTGTAAGTATAGAATGTTTGTATAGTACCTTTTGTTATCCTTGATATGTTTTCCTTCTCACAGCTGTGAGCTAGTGACTGAGCTTCTAGTAGTCTGAGCGGTGATACGGCTCTGGGCGTTACTTGCCAAGTTGTAGGTTGAGTGACAGCTGCGTAGTCTGACGTCAGGCGGTATCAAACCCCGCCGAAGGAAATAATGAAGATCTGAAAAAGGATTGTTAAGGAGAAGTTTCTGAAATATAGTTATAGAGAATGTTGTACCTGGTGAGAAGTCCTTGTACTATGATCTTTGTTAGAAGGTGAAGTGCAGTGTCGCCATATATTCCTTCAGGGGGAAAGTACCGGATGGTAGCGGTTAGTTGAAATATGTTTTCCTTATTCCTTCTTTAAATTAAGTCCTGGCTGTGCTTATATGCAGATCAGATATAATGAATCTTTATTGTTGCAAACTCCAGAGATGTCAAGTTTAGTTTTATGATACAAAAGTATCAGTTTAGGTAAGTTGTAAATCACAGAGCTTAGGGAAACAGCTTGCTGCAGGGATGCAGTAAACAAAATACTAAGCACTGATCATAGTAGGCGGGAAGCTTTTAAAGGGGAAGTTGGTGAGAGAGTGGACAGTCTCTTAAAGGTATACTCCTAACAACCTAAGATCCTGACAGGACCCCCTCCTCAAGCAAGCTGATCCTCAGCTTGAAGACGAGGACGATCTGGATTTTGGCGATGGAACTTAGCAATCAGCCGTGGGGCATTAATATAGGATGCAGGTTCCCAACTATCCTCCTCAGAAGCAAAGTTTTTCCAGTGAATCAAGTACTGAAGCTCACCTTTACAATATCTAGAATCCAGAATTGATTGTACTTCATATTCATCAGTACCTAATTCCGTGACTGCTGGTGGTAAAACAGGAATTCCAGATCTAGTAGGTATGTAAGGTTTGAGAAGGGAAACATGAAAAGTAGGATGGATCTTCATGGTTGGTGGTAAGTAGAGAGTGACGGCGTTGGCGTTAATGACTCTAGTAATAGGAAATGGACCAATAAAACGATGTAACAATTTTTTACTTGGTACATGTAACCTGAGATTTCTTGTAGATAACCAGACCTGGTCTCCAATAGAATAGGAGGGTGGTGTTCTTCTCCGCAGATCAAAAAAACGTTTTTGGTTTGCTTGAGCATGTCTGATGTTTTCTTGTAGGTTTTTGAAAGTGTCTAACATGGTATTATTGAATTCGTCTATCAGAGGAGAACTTGAAACACAAGGAGGTGTTGAATCAAAACTGGGATGAAATCCGTAATTAGCGTAGAATGGTGACATTTTGGTGGTTGAAGAGGAAAGGTTGTTGTAAGCATATTCAGCTAACGGAAGAAATTTCATCCAGTCGTTTTGTTGGTATGAACAGAAACACCTGAGATATTCGTCAAGCCACTGATTAACTCTCTCCGTCTGTCCATTGCTTTGGGGGTGAAAAGCCGTACTGTAATGATGTGTAAATTTAAGAGATTCGCTAAGTTTTTTCCAAAATCGTGAAGTGAATTGTGACCCGCGGTCTGAGATAACAACAGAGGTTACACCATGGTATTTGATAACATTATCTATGAAGAGAGAAGCAGTTTCACTGGATGTTGGTACCTTGTGGAAGGGGATGAAATGTGCCATTTTGGTTAGAGTGTCAACAACCACGAATATGGTGTTTTGGTTTTTTGATGGTGGTAGATCAACTATAAATTCCATTCCAACTTGTTGCCAAGGTCTGTTAGGTATGGGAAGAGACATCAGTAACCCATATGGTGATTTCTTCTCATTTTTTGAAGTTTGGCATTCAACACATGTCTTGATGTAATCTGCTACAGTGGCACGCATGTGAGGCCAATGGTACTTCCTTCTTATGAGTTCTACTGTGCGTTTTGTACCTGGATGTCCCGCTAGGGGAGAATCATGATATTGTTTTAGAATATTAGCCCTTTGATTTTCAGGAAGGAAGATTCTGTTAGTAGTTGAACTAAACTGTGGTTGAGAGGAAAGCAAATTAATCTCAAGATGGTGGTCAGCAGGGTCATGGAGAAAATGATCTGCTGATATGATAGAAGTGGGAGAAGAACTGTTTTTCCCGGGAGCTAAGTAATTTCTTGAGAGGGCATCTGCTTTTCCGTTACGACTCGCGGGTCTGTAAATAATATGGAAGTCAAATCGTGAAAAATAAAGTGACCATCGAACTTGTCTTGCAGATAATGTTCGGTTGTTTTGTAGATATTGGAGATTCTTATGGTCTGTGTAAATCGTGATAGGATGTTTAGCACCCTCCAGCAAATGTCTCCAGAATTCGAGAGCTCTACGAATAGCTAATAATTCCTTATCACCAATTGTGTAATTCATTTCAGCTGATGACATAGCTTTGGAATAATAAGAAATCGGATATATAGGTTCAGTTAAGGTTTTTTGCTGAGAGAGTACTGCGCCTATGGCTACATCCGAGGAGTCAACTTCAAGTATGTAATGTTGATTGACATCAGGGTAGTGCAGAATGGGGGCAGTGGTAAAACTTTCTTTTAGAGAGTTAAATTCCTTGGTAGCGTCTAGATTCCAAGAGAACACTTTATTATTACTTGTGAGTTGCGTAAGTGGTTTTGTAATGGTGGAGAAATTCCTGATAAATTTTCGGTAGTAATTTGAGAAACCGAGAAACCTCTGTAGTTCTTTTTTGTTTGTAGGAGTGGGCCAGTTTTTTACGGCGTCTACCTTTTCAGTTTGCATTTGAATACCACTGGGTGAAATTGTGTATCCCAGGAAGGAAATAATGGTTTTATGGAAGGAAAATTTTTCAGGTTTTGCGTACAGTTTATGCACCCTTAAACCGGAAAGAACCCACCTAACATGTTTTATGTGTTCTTCCAATGATTCAGAATAAATGAGTATGTCGTCCAGGTAAATGACCACGCACACATCCAGCAAATCACGGAAGATATCATTAATGAAGTGCTGGAATGTGGCGGGTGCATTGGTCAACCCGAAAGGCATGACGAGGTACTCAAATAACCCATATCGGGTTCTAAAGGCGGTGAGCCATTCTTGTCCCTCCTTGATACGGATGAGGTTATATGCTCCTCTCAGGTCCAATTTGGTAAAAATTGTGGCAGAAGAAAGTCTTTCAATCATCTCAGGGATCAAGGGAAGTGGGTATCTGTTTTTAACGGTTTGTTTATTTAGTTCTCTGTAATCTATTATAGGACGGAGTGTGGAATCTTTATTTGTTACAAAAAACATCCCTGCACCAGCAGGGGATGTAGAGGGTCAAATAAATCCTTTCCGGAGGTTTTCTTGTAAATATGTTTTTAAGTAGTTAAGTTCGGGCTGACTCATTGGATATAAGTGTCCTACCGGTATTGATGCGCCAGGTATGAGTTGAATAGGACAGTCGTATATCTGATGGGGAGGTAGGTGTTCCGCCTCTGATTTACTAAAGACATCCTCAAAATCTATGTATTGAGAGGGGATGGACTCAGTCTGTGGAGTTATTTGGAGGACGGGATGGTTGAGAAAACAGGTAGAGGTGCAGTATTCTGATTTGAATTGTATGCGTAAGGTCCTCCAATTTATAGTGGGGTTATGTAATTGTAACCAGTTTACCCCTAAAACAACGGGGAACTGAGGTGAAGGGATCACATCGAAGGAGATATGTTCTGTATGCCCTGTATCGGAAACAACAAATAAAGGTACTGTGTGGTGTGTAATGGGTCCAAAATCAATAGTGGACCCATCAATAACTTGTACAGAAACGGGGTTTGGTTTTGCAATAGTAGGAATTTTATTTATCTGAACAACATTAATATCCATGAAGTTCCCCACAGCTCCTGAATCCAGGATGGCGTTGGTTTCCAATCGTTTATGGTCCCACTGCAAAACAAGAGACAATTTGCAATAAGGTTGTGTGTCATTTTGAATAGAGGAGCTGTTTATGAGTATTGACTTACTCTTTTTATTTTTTTGAAGTACTGGACATTCCTGGACGATATGTTTGGAACTGGCACAGTACATGCAGAGGTGGTTACATTTTCTGCGATTCCTTTCTTCTGGTGTAAGTGGGCCACGTAGGATTCCTATCTCCATGGGGGTAGTTGAGGAACTAGAAGTGTTGCTCAAGGTACTAGAAGCCTCTGTTTTGAATCTGGATGGGATCTCAGGGTATACTTTCTCAGCTTTTCTTTCCCGAAGTCGCCTATTAATTCTCATCAACAACCTCATTAAGGCATCTAGAGTGGTTGGAAGTTCTACTCTGGACAGCTCATCCTTAACGTTTTCGGCTAATCCCAAGCGGAACTGATTTCCTAGGGACACTGCACTCCACGATGAATCTGAAGAATACAATTTAAATTCCGTTATGTACTCTTCTACAGGTTTTTTCCCCTGCCTCAAACTCCTCATTTTATACTCAGCTGTGAGCTGGACGTCAGTGTCCATATACAATTCATCCATTGCCTGGAAAAAATCATGTAGACTTCCTATGAGAGGATCTTCTGTCTCATATAAATGGTCCGCCCAGATCAGTGGTTCTGATCTCAGGAAAGAAATGGTGGTTAAAACTTTAACCCTTTCAGTGGGGTATGTGGAGGGTTTTAGTGAAAACAATAGATGACAGGCATTCTTGAAATACCTGTAATTTTTTCTATCTCCTGTAAATGGTTCAGGGAGAGAGACCTGGGGTTCTGGTGAATGGTCTGTTTTACCTTTAATAGCATCTTTAATGATATCTTTTAAAGCTCTGTTTTCTGATTGAAGATCTCTTATTGCCTGTCCCATTAGGTCGACTTTCTGGGAGAGGTTATACACTATTTGGGGTAAATCACCTGGCTCCATTTTAAAAGGCTTAGTATTATGTAATGCCAAAGTTTGAGGTTATAAGGATCTCAACTGGTGATATAACCAAAATTAGTGTATGTGTCACAACTGTCAAGAATGAGACTATGAGGAAGTATCAAAGTTTTAACAGATTGTGATGAATTGATTTAGTTTGGTAAGGTTTCCCACTTGCTTATAGAAATGGGTAAATATAAGATGATGCAATTGGGTTTTATGGTAGGTAGTTAAGAGTTAATTTATAACCCAGTAAAGGTTGATGTTACACAGTAAAAATAACTATATGTTGCAGCGTCTTATAGTTTGCACAGGAATAAGCCGTGTGTTTATAGTTGTCAGGCACGATTGCAGAGGAAATATAAACAACAAATCAACGTGCAGGATTGTAAGTATAGAATGTTTGTATAGTACCTTTTGTTATCCTTGATATGTTTTCCTTCTCACAGCCGTGAGCTAGTGACTGAGCTTCTAGTAGTCTGAGCGTTGATTCGGCTCTGGGCGTTACTTGCCAAGTTGTAGGTTGAGTGATAGCTGCGTAGTCTGACGTCAGGCGGTATCAAACCCCGCCGAAGGAAATAATGAAGATCTGAAAAAGGATTGTTAAGGAGAAGTTTCTGAAATATAGTTATAGAGAATGTTGTACCTGGTGAGAAGTCCTTGTACTATGATCTTTGTTAGAAGGTGAAGTGCAGTGTCGCCATATATTCCTTCAGGGGGAAAGTACCGGATGGTAGCGGTTAGTTGAAATATGTTTTCCTTATTCCTTCTTTAAATTAAGTCCTGGCTGTGCTTATATGCAGATCAGATATAATGAATCTTTATTGTTGCAAACTCCAGAGATGTCAAGTTTAGTTTTATGATACAAAAGTATCAGTTTAGGTAAGTTGTAAATCACAGAGCTTAGGGAAACAGCTTGCTGCAGGGATGCAGTAAACAAAATACTAAGCACTGATCATAGTAGGCGGGAAGCTTTTAAAAGGGGAAGTTGGTGAGAGAGTGGACAGTCTCTTAAAGGTATACTCCTAACAACCTAAGATCCTGACACCCCTGGCGTGTTCCCCTCCCAAGAATTATCTGTGGTGAGAGGGTTTGATTAACCATCAACCTTGTACATGGTGCTTTATACAAATTTGTGATAAAATTTAAGAACTGGTCCTTAAAATCAAAATTAACCAGAGAGGTAAATAGATTATCAAAATTTATTGAATCAAACGCTTTTTCTGCATCTATCGAGACGATAGCTGAGTCCGGTTCCATCCCGTCTTCCCCACTCTTCGACACCTGCATGGTCCTAAAATACTCCGCAATAACTATAGCCTCCCTAATTTTTGCTGAGGAGTTTCGACCATAGAGAAACCCAGCCTGATCCGGGTGAATAACAGTGGCGAGTGGTGTCTCTAGGCGCCCGGCAATAACTGAACATAGAATTTTGTAGTCTCCATTTAAGAGAGCTATGGGTCTATAAGACTCCCTGAGGGTGGGATCTTTCCCAGCCTTCAGAATTAGAGTAGTGTTGGAGGCAGAAAAGGAGGCAGCCACTGGATTACCCTCGGCATACATACTATTATATAGATTTTTAAGGTAGGGGGTGACCTCAGAGCTCATAATTTTATAAAACTCATTCGGAAGGCCATCTGGCCCTGGTGCTTTATTAGTGGTGAGCTCTGAAATGATTTTTTTTTATCTCTATTTCGGTAATTGGGGCATTGAGAGAATCAGCCATCTCAGCCGAAATTTTAGGACAGGAAATTTGACTCCAAAATTGTACTGCTTCAGTAAGGTTTGAACTCCTGTAGGAGTACAATGGCTCATAATACCTAACAAATGCCTCAACAATTTCATCCGATTTATTAAGATAGATACCATTCTGTTGAATATTCTCAATATGAGGTGACTTTTTCTCCCTTTTGACCAGGTTCACCAACAATTTGCCGGATTTATTTCCGAATCTATAGATCCTGGCTTGAAATCTTAGATCCCTCTGGGTTTCCTGAAAGACAGCGAATGTGTCTCCAGCGTTTTTGGCCCGGACATATTTTGCCCAGTTTGTAGCAGATTTTTCCAGCAGATAAGAGTTATAAGAATTAATTATTGCGTTAGTAATTTCTTTCTCTCTTGTTCTAATTTTTCTAAGCCTTGCAGCACTGTAAGCTATAATTTCACCCCTGAGCACTGCCTTCGCTGCCTCCCAGAAAACCAGAGGGGAACCTATGTGGGCTTGATTATGTTGTAGATAATCGGAAAATTTGAGTTTGATCCAGTTTTTAAATTTCAGATCGGTCGCGAGATATGAAGGAAAGTTGAAGCGTGTTGATCTGTTTTTAAGGTGGTTGAGCTGGAACTCCAGTGAGACAGGACCGTGGTCTGAAAGAAAGATAGGCAGTATATCTGCTTTTACTTCTGACAGCTTTAGCCTATCATTAATGAGAAATAGATCAATTCTAGAAAGGGTTTTATGAGCCCTGGATAGACAAGTATAATCCCTGACATCAGGGTTCTAAAGCCTCCAGACGTCTTTTATCGCAAGATTCTGCATAATTAATTTTATTAATTTAGATTCTAAGTTGTCCTTTTTTTGTTTTAGTGTTTTATTGGAGTTTCTAAGTCTGTCCAATGGGCAATGAGGAGACATGTTGAAATCGCCACCAAGGACCAGATGGCCTTCCTGAACGGAGAGAATTTTGGCCTGGATCCTAAACCAGAAATCTGGATCCAATTTGTTAGGAGCATAAATGTTACACATGGTAAAGATTATTTTTCCAATTTTTACTTTTATTATCACGAATCTTCCTTCATGATCTACTTCGCTGTGAATGACCTCTAGGTTAATTTTTTTCCCTATTAGAATGGCCACCCCTCTCTTCCTTCCAACCCAGGGGAAAAGAAAATTTCTTTCACCCAGGAAGATCTGAGTTTCAGGGACTCCCCTGATGTTAAATGTGTTTCATGTAAGAATGCTATGTCCGTCCCGAGTTTCCTCAAGTGCGTAAGAATGGCTTTTCTCTTAATGGGGGTAGAAATCCCACCCACATTCCAGGAAATTAATTTAAAATTTGCCATTTAAAATCAAACTAGTAACATGATGCGGGTAGTGCGGAGGGGGGGGGGGGAAGGAAAGGAAGAAGAAAGAAGAAAGATAACCCCACCTGGGGAATGCCCCTCTGGACCAGCATGGTTAATGTTCATGACAGCTTAAGAAAAAAGAGGAAAAAAATAAAAAAAAGAACCATACAGTAGTGGCCTATTTTCGGCCTAGCAATTGTGTTCCTACCAAGTTAAAGTCTTTCAGGTGTTGCTCTACCTCTTGCATGTTGTTTAGTATATAAATATTCTCACCCTCTGTAATTTTAAGTTTTGCGGGGTAAATAATAGTGGCTTTGTATCCTTGTTGGATTAGTTTGGTGCAAGTGGTGGCTAGTGCCTTCCTTTTAGATGTTGTCTCAGCTGAAAAATCCAGGAACATGAGGATTTTAGTTTCCCCAAGTGTAATAGGTTGGTTCTTTCGATAAAATTGCATCAATGTAATTTATCTTGAAAGTTTAAAAGTTTTGCTATCACTGGTCTGGGTCTGTGGTTACCTTTGTTGTCCACCCAGGGTCTGCCTAGCCTATGTGCCCTTTCCCCTGTGATATGTGGGTAGTTAGATGTAGTTTTAAGAAGTTGGGTTAGTACTTCAGAGATAAAAGAGTTTAAGTCCTCATATTTCTTATCCTCTGGGACCCCTATTAGCCGAATGTTATTCCTACGGGCCCGGTTCTCGAGATCTTCGAGTTTAGCCTGTATTGTGGTAATAGAGAGATTCTATGTTAGCGCTATGAATAGTGGTAAGATCCTCCACATCTGACACCCTTTGTTCAACTTCGTTAATTCTGTTGGCAAACTGTCTAACTTCTTGTGATAGCAGTGCATATCTTGTCTGATCTCTAATTTGAGTGCATCAAAATTGGGAGTTAGGGCTTCCGTAATTTTAGTGACTAAGACTTGCATATCAAGTGTATCAGTCATAGGGAGTACAGCGGCAGATGTTACTTGTAAATCAGTTGGAGCATCTGAGGTGTTCTTCGCTCTCCAATCTCTTTGCCTTGCGGTCATGACTGGCGAGGGAGTCTTAGAGTGAGAGTGAAAAAATGTATCCATGTGCCAAAATCAAGAAGAAAAAAGAAGGGGGTAAACTATTTATATTGGGGGAGAGGAACCTCCCTGTGCAAAGGAAAAAAAAAAGGGACAGGAAAAAGTGAGGTAGGGGGTGGAGGCATCTAAGTGTGGGGAGTAGTGCAGGGACAAGGGTTGTGCTAGTTATTAACCTGGTTGGCAGAAAGAAGGAAGAGAAAAGAAGAAAGACAGCTGATAACCAGGAAGTGAATTAGGGCTCGCTCGCCGAGTCAGGCGCAGCCTGACAGCAATGGTAGTATTTTAAAAAGAGGTTGCTCAACTGTACACAATAATTGCTCTGTAATATTACATAGAGGCTAGTACCTGTTACTTGAAGGAATAAACTCAGACCCTGGGTGATTTAACTATAGCAGGGTGAAAATTGTAGAGTCAATCAATTTTATGTGGTATGTCCCTGACACTTATTTTTAAGGGGAGAGGTCAGAGGAATTAGATATATTGAACTGAATCAAGTTTGTTTATATAAGAACCTCCCTCACTTGTCTTGGCACCTTTCAACTAGATTGTCTCTACAAGGCTATGTCTAGAGCTCTGCTTAGTCTAGGCATGCCTTGTAGCGTGTAAAATAATTTTGTGCAGAATAGCAGAATATTAACCTGAGTTCAATTTATAAGTAACTAAGTGTAATTAGAAAGGTATCTTTCATTGAAAAAAAAAAAAAAGGAATTTATATAGCAGGTGATGCACTATAAGAATTCTTAATTATACCTCTGCAGCTGTCCAGCAAACAATTATTTAACTTTGAAACATCAACCGTAACAGCTACAGTATGCTTGGCTGACAGCTGCAGTAGGAAAATATAACAAGGTCAGTTCAACTTTATAATGTTTTAATATTTGAAAAACATCAGAGCTTTGTACATAACAAACAAGCAGTGAGCTAAGAGAAAAATCAAAGGAGCAAATACTAATTGCTGAGAACAGATATAGTATAGTTTAAGTAACCTCATAGGGTTAAATTTGCTGTGAGCAGTGCTAAGTATACCTCTGAACCTACCCAGCAATTGACTATTAACTTTCAAGTGCCTTGAGGTATCAACAAAAACAGCTATAGTATAATTCACTGACTACTACAGCAAATAAATGAATAATGCACAAAATTAAATTTTAACTTAGTGATATTCTGTTACTAAGATAGCACCAAAACCTTATATCTCACATGACCACACATAATGTGTTAAAAAAATCAAATCAACAGCTCTGGTTGTTGGGTGAAAATGTAGTGCAGTATCTTTTTTTCCCCTTCCTCCTTCAACTGGCCCAGAACAATGTAGTTTACTTTAATATAGTGAAGTTTTTTTAAATAGCTTGAGATGATGCTGATTTCTTTATATTACAACCTGAGTATTTGTCTAGGTGTGAACTTACTGAGCTTTGAGAAAAACAGAAATAGAGATTTCTACAGGGAGTAAATATAGTATAAGAATACTGATTGTGTCTCTAGACCTATCTTGCAATTAACTATTTATTCTGTAATACAAAAGATTAAATTTTAGCTTTATAGTAATTTAAAGTTTACAAACACCAGAACCTTATATATCACATACCCACAAACAATATGCTGAAACAAAAATCAGAACAGCAAGCACTGGTTGCTAGGTGCAAATATAGTACAATTTGAATGTTTCTGAATATAAGCTTATTAAACCCAGCCAATTAATACACAGGAAAATACATTGTAGCAATAGGTAGTTGCATTTCTGTAACTATATGCAAGATATTCTAAGCATTTAACAAGTATTGCCAACCAGCTATGTCTTCACAGTATATGCTGGCAAGTGAGAGAGCATATATATATTTGTTATATTTTTTCTTTTCCCTTTTTATTTTCCAACAAACTTTTCCAATGGCAAAAAAGAGATTTTTTTTTTATTTCTCCCAGAGTCTTTTGAAGTCTCTTTTGTTTAGTAACTGTCCTTAGACATAATGTACCCCACTCTCAATTCTAAAGTCCGTCAGCCCCCTCCGCAGTTATCCACTTCCCCCCTCAAAAAAATGCCAGGTGGTGAGACCCCTAAGCATGCCAAGGACGGTGGATTGAAATAGGAACTCACCCCTTCCGATGTTGTCTCACCGGCAGTCAGTTATCTTTCAGCCTCAGTAATCCAGTGAACAGCTCTGCCCGGGGAATGTTGTTCCTGTCGCTTCCTGTGTCGCCACACTACCAGGCTTCCATAGTCACCTCCCCTCACGCATCATCGGTGGGAGGGGAGAGAGTGGCGCCGCTCCGACAACGTGACCAGCCAACGAAAACAGCCCCCTCACTGAGCCCCCGCTCCAGGGCCGAGGCCGGCTCCCTCCCACGCAGCACCGGTGGGGGAGGGAGAGGGGGAGAGAAGAAGCCGGTTATCAGTACTGCTGAAAGAACCACAGAATAGCAGCAAGTAAATTTGGGGTGACACAGAGAGTTCAGATTCCGTCTGGCAGAATTGGTTTAACGTATTGAGGGGGGGGGGAAGGATTTCCTAGGTAAAACGGCACAGTTCTTACGGAGCGGGCAGATTGGGTCCCAAACCGGAAAGAGAGGTCAAGATAGTGAGGTACAGATCTAATTTTTAGAATGCAGACAAGAGGTAATTACTGCCAATAACAAGGGTCCAGGTAGCTGGGGTTTTGCAAGAGCCAGTGGGGTAACAGGCCACTGGTTAGGGTTCCGGATCAGATCTTCTTTTGACTGTCCTGGAGAAAATAGCCCCCTCACTCGAGGCACGGCGCGAGAGATCTGCTGCCAACATCTATCAGACTGGAGCTGCACCTTGAGCCACACCTGAGAGCTGCACCTGCATAGCACACCTGAGCAGCCACACCTGTGTAGCTCCACCTCCACCGGAACCTCCTCTCCAGAGCATGCAATTTTAAACAACTTTCCAATTTACTACAATTAACTAAATATGCACAGTCTTTTTATATTTAAACTTTTTGAGTCACCAGCTCCTACTGAGCATGTGCAAGAATAAGTGTGTATGCATTTGTGAATGGCTGACGGCTGTCACATGGCACGTGTATGCATTTGTGATTGGCTGATGGCTGTCACATGGTACAGAGAGGGTGGAAAAAGACAACTTTTAAAATTGTCAGAAAAAAAATCTACTACTCATTTGAAGTTCAGACTAAGTGCTATTGCATTGTCTTGTTATCTTGCATTTGTTGATTATGCAAATCTACTGTGTTGACTGGTCCTTTAAACACTGATTGCTTACATTCAACCAAAGTGGTAGCTGAAATTCTGAAAATGTCTAAATGAGCTATGTATTAGCCTTGTCAATGAGCGTTTTATGGGCTAAGACAAATAGTTGTGCATAGGCATGAGTCACAATTTGCACTGATTGCTTACAGGTTGATAAGCAGAATGCCCAATTATTTATTGGTGAAAAGTGGCAGCCTTACAAGAGTAAAAAAAAATTCTCAGTACTAAAGTATGCATTTTACAATGTTTTTAAAAAAATTACCTGTGGAACTTCATGTTCTTTAATGCTCCATCTTCCAGAATATCATTTTTTTGAAGGAAAAAAGTCAGAAATTAAGACAGGAGGGACGGGCAGCAAATATGTTATGAATGGTGCATGTGTCATGGGCAGAGTGTGAGCCAGGTGTGTTATGGGTGGGGCTAAGGAAGTCCCTGGAAACGTATGCATTTTCCCTGACAAAACCAGCTGCAAGAGGTTATAACTCCCAGCCCATGACAGCATTTAACTACTTGACTTCATGCATTCAGTGTACTAACAATGAATTATAACTGCACCAAAATTTAGCTGTACATTAAAAAGGCCCAGGCAAAAAAAATGTTCCTTACCAATCTCTGCACATGCTTTGAAAAGCCACTTGACTATGCTTATCTCCTCTGCTGTGGTCCATTAGGAACAGATACCTCCTGCAATCACAGTGTAACCTGTAGCTGAGTCAGACTTTGCAGAGGGACATACAACCTATTTTTTTCTTTCATAATTCAGATAGAGCGTATCATTTTAAACAACTTTTCAATTTACTTTTATTATCATGTTTTCTTTGTTTTCTTGTTATCCTTTGTTGAAAAGTAGGGCTGTAAGCTCAGGCGTGTGCAAATGTCTGCAGCACTATGGCAGCAGTTTTACAACAGTGTTGCACACTAGCAAGAGCATGGCAGCCCTACTTCCTGTCATTAGTGCTTCAGGCATGTGCACGCTCTCTTCAACAAAGAAAAACATGAGAATGAAGCAAATTAGATAATAGAAGTAAATTGGAAACTTTTTTTAAATCATTTTGTCCCTTCATTGTCCCATGTTTCTCTATCTCTCCTAATCCCCACTGGGAGTGTAATTTCCTCTGCTGGATATGTTTACACAGCTTTTCTATAGCCAATATTTAAAGGGACAGTCTGCACCAGAATTTGTATTGTTTAAAAAGATATATAATCCCTTTATTACCCATTCCCCAGTTTTGCATAACCAGCACTGTTATATTAATACACTTTTAACCTCTGTGATTACCTTGTATCAAAGCCTTTGCAGACTGCCCCCTTATTTCAGTTCTTTTGACAAACTTGCATTTAGCCAATCAGTGCTCTCTCATTTGTAACTCCATGGGCGTGGTCACAATGTTATCTCTATGACACACATGAACTAACACCATCTAGCTGTGAAAAACTGTCAAATGCATTGAAATAAGGGGCGGCCTCAAGGGCTTAGAAATTAGAATATGAGCCTACCTAGGTTTAGCTTTCAACAAAGAATACCAAGTGAACAAAGCAAATTTTATTATAAAAGTGAATTGGAAAGTTGTTTAAAATTGCATTCCCTATCTGAATCATGAAAGTTTAATTTTGACTAGACTATCCCTTTAAGAAACTTCCAGTATAGGTAGTGATACCACAGGCTAAAAGCTGAAATACTTTGAATGCTGAACTAAAGATAAAGTTGCTATTTGTAAACATATTAATACACTCCAACAAGTAAAATATATTACTAGTAATAAATTAAATGGGAGAAAAAATTGGGGTACACTGTCCATTTAAATAATAGAAAACACTTTCATATAAATAATGCAAATTGCAAATGTATTTTACTTCATTGTCTGCTCTCTTTCATTACCCTTTTTAAAGGTCTGTAAAAGCATTTAGTTTATTTAAAACACACAGAAAGACTGTGAATGTGTCTACAGTTTATTCAATGTGTATGTAATTGACCCAAGCTGTCCAAATACATAGGTTTTTTTGGGGGTTTTTTTTTAGCAACTTTTGGAAGGATTTCCATCAATGGTATTTCTGTCTCTTTACTCCAAAGCATTTTTTTGGTCTAAAATTCTGTGTTAGAAAAATAGGAAAAATAAGGTTAAAATGAACATTGGAAAATTGAGCTCAGCTATGATATCACATGTAAATTATATTACATAAATATGTATATGCTTTAAGACATATAAGTAAAGTAATGAAATGCTCTAATCTGTTAGATCAGTTTATTATTATACTAATTAATCTTGGCAACTCAGTGTTTAATCCCCACAAAGGGGTTAAACCATAGTTAAGTTCAAACAGCAGAATCCCAGCCAAACCTGTCCTAAGTGGGACATAACCAATGATTGCCAGCTATTTGCATATGCCAATAATGAAAAACAAAACCAGAACGCTTACCACCACTGTCTCAGGGGTTCGTTCGACGACTCTTCAGCACAGACACTAACCTGTCTCCTCTTAGACTGCGCTCCTCGGTACTGGAAGTAGTGTGATCCACCATACACACTAAACTTGGTACAACAAATGCAAAAATACCTCCGCACTCACGTCAGTCAAAGTCCAAATTCAGGCAGGCTTGAAATCAAATGTGAAAAAACAAGAATGAAACAGGTGCAACCCGATTCAAGTGAAGTAAGATTTAATACAGCATAAGTGCGCAAGTGACAAGTGGCAATTTACTAGATTAAAAACAAATAAAGCAGATATATCATATATTGTTAAAATCCAAATTGATGTGGTGGCGGCAATTATTCCACTGAGCGAAGGGCACGTTCCATGTAACACATTCACCTCAGCCGTTACTTAACCAAATGTAGAAGATGATGTTGGAAATGCCTTCTGAGTGTTTGCGGTATAATGCCGAGCATACACAAAGTCTCAAAGTCTCTACGCGTTTCATCTGGGAGCGCCCAGACTTTTTCAAGAGTTATCAGTGTTTCCTTATCCTGACATGATTGTAGAAGATTTGTCAACGTCACGGGCCGCACACGATTGTACATCCATACGGGGAGATTTGCATGACTCAGGCAGACAAGCTTTAACACTCCCACCTCCACCTCAAAGGAGTAACCAGCTTTGTTTGATGTTCCAGAACTGTAAGCGCTGAATAACGGTATTCATTTTTTTTAAATCAAATGTCTTTTACTAGACGTAAAACAATAACGATACCCAGTAAACAAAACACCACAGTACAGGGCACGGCTCAACCAAACATATGCGTTTCGTGCGTGTCCCCCGCACTTGTTCACTGTTCACCTGGTTGTTCATGATTAACTGCTTTATACAAATATAAAGCAGTTAATCACGAACAACCAGGTGAACAGTGAACAAGTGAGGTGGACACACGAAACGTGTATGTTTGGTTGAGCAGTGCCCTGTACTGTGGTGTTTTGTTTACTGGGTATCGTTATGGTTTTACGTCTAATAAATTACATCTGATTTCAAGCCTGCCTGAATTTGGAATTATTAATGGTTCGACTGACGTGAGTGCGGAGGTATATTTGCATTTATTTGCATATGCCCCTTGTGATTGGTTCATCAGATGCATGGTGCTCAGGGCTGGCTATTCACTTTACACTTCTCCTTTTGGAGTTTTACTATGTGTTTAATTGCTCTGTGGGGGTTAAATGCAGAAGTACTGAAAAGCATTGGTACAATAATAAAATGCTATAATGAATTAGAGCAAGTTATTGCACTAACATGTCTCTTATACAAATTAAAGACAAACAATTAGAAATTAGCAGATGAAATATGTCATTATTTTTCTATACCCTATACATACCATAAGAGTAGAAACACTACAGTCTGTTCTTCTGTTTAATTATAGCTCTTTTTTTCTTGTTACTGGCCTACAGGCTAATCAGTACTATGTAACTGAGATTACAATGTTATATATGTGTAACAGTAGAGGAATAAATCCCTTTGATACTTTATAGAACCCTCTGCAATGCCAGATACCTTAATTTATGTTTGCAAAATAATAAAAAAAAGACATCTTCCTCCTTTTGGCAGGAACTACTTACACGGCTTGGATTTAGCCTGTGCACCATCCCTTGTATGTCAAATACCCTTGGTGGCCTGATTTGGATGTGAAAACATAGCAGAGCGTGTAAACTCAGTAGGGGGTGGACTTTGTATGGAGACCTCCTGGGATCAGTCGGCGAAACCATCAGAGCCTACCGCAGGCGTGAAAGATTCAATTTACAAGCAAACTTTTTTTTCCCCTCTCTCTCCCCTAATTAAGCTAGCCAATCTAATTATATGGAGTTATATCAAATATTTCTCCAAATGCATCCCATTGCAGCCTGTTGGAGTTGATCAAAGATTCAGAGACTTATGATTAGGGATGTTGGATCTGATAAGGTCTGAAAGAAATTTCATCTCACTTGGGTGCTTCTGCCTCCAAGTGCTCAGCAATTTGCCCTCACCCATTTGCTCTGCTGCCTGTATAAAGCATAAAACATAATTATCAAACTTAAGAAAATATCCCTGTAATTAGCAAGGCAACTCTAAGCACAAGAAATGGAAATTACTCACAGTATAATAAATTAGCTTGTGCATATATTACATGCAATGAAAACCCTAGGGGCCTTATATTGGTTGTCTTTGCTTGCAACCCCATGTATCTCAATAAACCATTCATCCCTATCTGATTATCTTTCAGTGGAAAGAAAGGTTTTCTGTGTGTTGTTGTTGAATATAAAATGCATCTATTCTATGTGACGTTTTATTTGAATGTAGTCTAATCATCACAAAGCCCTGTGTGTATTCATCTTCAATTAGTGACAGGGTAGTATGATTTTATTTTTATGGAAAGGTATATTTTTTAAGATGGTATACAGATGGTATATAGATGTTTTATTATATACACTGCAATTTTTAAGGTAAAGGGAGGTACACTGAGAGATAGGTTTGTACAATTTGTGGAGTTAGTTTGACCCCAAAATGACACTACATTTTTGGGCCAGTTGACATAATTTTATTATATCTAAGTTTAGAGTTTACAGACATTGCCACTTCTGGTAATCTATCATCTGTCTATCTATCTGTTTATCTATCTACCTATCTATCTATCTATCTATCTGTCTATCTATCTGTTTATCTATCTACCTATCTATCTATCTATCTATCTATCTATCTGTCTATCTATTCATCATCTATCTATCCTGTAATATAAAAGGCCAAGTGTGTTTGTCTGAAGCTGTCATGCGCAGTAGAGACTGCGCAAGGACAAACACACCTGGCCTTCAACAAACTGACCTGGCACCTGATCAGTGAAGGGGGTGAGGCTGGCCCGGTGTGAAGAGTGCGGGGCCAGGTAGGCGTGATAGGGGCGGGGCTGGCCTTCTACCTTAAGAAAGAGAGAGCGCACAAAAGGGGGGATATAGAGCAAAAGAGGGGGAGAGAGAGCAAAAGAGAGGAGTGAGATAGAGCAAAAGAGAGGGGTGAGAGAGAGCAAAAGAGAGGTGGGAGAGAGAGCAAAAGAGGGGGAGAGAGAGCAAAAGAGAGGAGTGAGATAGAGCAAAATAGAGGGGTGAGAGAGAGCAAAAGAGAGGTGGGAGAGAGAGCAAAAGAGAGGGGTAAAAGAGAGCAAAAGAGGGGGGGAGAGAGAGCAAAAGAGGTACAAGAGGGGGGATATAGAGCAAAAGAGAGGGGTGAGAGAGAGCAAAAGAGAGGGGTGAGAGAGAGAACAAAAGAGAGGTGGGAGAAAGAGATAAAGAGGTACAAGAGGGGGGATATAAAGCAAAAGAGAGGGGTGAGAGAGAGCAAAAGAGAGGGTCAAGAGAGAGCAAAAAAGGGGGGCGAGAGAGAGCAAAAGAGAGGGGGGAGAGATAGAGCAAAAGAGAGGGGGAGAGAGAGAGCGCAAATAGAGGGGGAAGAGAGAGAGCAAGAGAGGGGGAAAGAGAGAGCAAGAGAGAGGAGGGAGAGAGAGCAAGAGAGGGGGAGAGAGAGCAAAAGATAGGGTGGAGAGAGAGCAAAAAAGAGGGGGCGAGAGGGAGTAAAAGAGAGGGGGAAAGAGAGAGCAAAAGAGAGGGGGGAGAGAGAGAGCAAAAGAGAGGGGGAGAGAGAGAGCAAAAGGGAGGGGGGAAAAGAGAGCAAAATAGAGGGGGAGAAAGCAAAAGAGAGAGATGAGAGAGCGCAAAAGAGGGGGAGAGAGCACAAAAGAGAGGGGAAGAGAGAGAGCAAAAGAGGGGGGGAGAGAGAGCAAAAGAGGTACAAGAGGGGGGATATAGAGCAAAAGAGAGGGGCGAGAGAGAGCAAAAGAGAGGGGTGAGAGAGAGAGCAAAAGAGAGGTGGGAGAGAGAGCAAAAGAGGTACAAGAGGGGGATATAAAGCAAAAGAGAGGGGTGAGAGAGAGAAAAAGAGGGGAGAGAGAGAGAGAGAGAGCAAAAGAGAGGGGGAGAGAGAGAGCGCAAATAGAGGGGAAGAGAGAGAGCAAGAGAGGGGGAAAAGAGAGCAAAATAGAGGAGGGAGAGAGAAAGAGCAAGAGAGGGGGAGAGAGAGCAAAAGAGAGGGTGGAGAGAGAGCAAAAGAGAGGGGGAGAGAGTGAGTAAAAGAGAGGGGGGAAAGAGAGAGCAAAATAGAGGGGGGATAGAGAGAGCAAAATAGAGGGGGGAGAGAGAGAGAAAAAGGGAGGGGGGGAGAGAGAGAGCAAAAGAGAGGGTTGGAAAAAGAGAGCAAAAGAGAGGGATGAGAGAGCGCAAAAGAGGGGGAGAGAGCACAAAAGAGAGGGGAAGAGAGAGAGCAAAAGATAGTGGGAGAGAGAGAGCAAGGGGTGGGACCGCTGTACTGCAAAATATGGCCCGTGTACATGGGTTTTAGGACTAGTTATCTATAAACTGTTTTGTTTGTTATAGTAATTTATAAAACATCTAAAAAAATTGGCAGCCTTTCCAGCTATGTTTAGTAGAAAAATAAAGTTTGTAAAATGGAAAAAAATATACTGCCAAGTATTTGGACTACTCTTGCTCCCATAACAGCTGATAGAGAGATGAGATGAGAGAGATAGACATACAGACAGATAGATAAATAGATGGATGGATAGATAGATATATAGAAGATAGATAGATGATAGATAGATGTGTGTGAGTGTATTCCACTGGTTACCCATATAAAAGAAATACCTTAATATGTATTTATTTCAGCAGCCTTTATATCAGTTGGAAGAAAGAAGCAAAAAAACACAAACACGCAGGAAATTGGACTCAGAACATACAAACACGGCATTTGCATCAAAATAATACAGCAAGCTTCAGAAAATCACAATCACATCACTCCTGAGGAAGGAACAGAATACAAATTAAAGCATAATGTAAATTTTTTTGCCATTAAGCTTCAATGGCCATTTGAAATGGTGCAAGGCACAAAGGTTTCTGATGAGCATCATCCAGTTTGATTATTCATACTTGTGTTTCTGCTTGAATTAAAGCAGGAGTACTAGAGACTGTTAAAGCAAAATATTTGAATTGGTAGTGAACTCTCACCCTACATGCATCCATTTACTTTTCAATTGAACACCAGATAAGTTAGTGCATTTTCTAATCGGTTGTCTTCCAGTGAGTGCTGTCATTACATACCAATTTCTTTTAGAAGTGCTTCCTAAGAAACATTAAATACTCCCAAATAAGGATGTGTCTATCACCAGCTGCAGTCTTCTGGAGACTATTTAACCAGTGATGGAAGACAGGAGAGCATTTCAGATTGTTTCTCTCTGATTTGGTCTCTCATCGTGTCTCCTATTTACTTCCACAATTATCCTGAACAGGCTGCTCTCCAGTGGCTGCTGGGCAGCATTCCGACTCAGTGATGGGGCTGCAGGGGTGCTAAAGACCTGGTGCTTCTCAAACTGTTTTTTCTTTTTCTAGATTCAATTAGATCGTTAAGGGCTGTAAAAAAATAAGATACAAAATGAACAGCTGATGCAGGCCTGGACCTTTTCTTACAGTTATTACAAAATGTACTGACTGTTTTAGTCCACTGATCCAAACACCAAAATAACAAAGCAATGCACTCTAATATTAGTTTTTAAAATATTCCGTCTTCTACAAAACTTAATATGGAATAATAGTTTTAATAGAAAATGAGTTACTGTGCACTCAAATGTTAATACACACACACATTCTCTTTCTCTCATTCACACCGACGTCTGTCTCTCTGGTTTTACAAACACATATGAAAATATATACACACAAACACCTATCCCCCACTTTCACAAACACATATGAACATATGCACACACCTATGTCTCACAAACACTTGCTTCTCTTTCTAAAACACACACCTACACCCCCTTCTCTCTCTCTCTCTCTCTCTCTCTCTCACACACAAACACATACATACATACACACACAGTCCTCTCTCTCACACACACACACAATTCTCTCTCTCTCACACAAACACACACATACATACACACACAGTTCTCTCTCTCTCACACTCATACACAGTTCTCTCTCTCTCACACAAACACACACATACATACACACACAGTTCTCTCTCTCTCACACAAACACACACATACTTACACACACAGTCCTCTCTCTCTCACACACACACACACACACACACACATAATTCTCTCTCTCACACACAAACACATACATACATACACACACAGTTCTCTCTCTCTCACACACATACACACAGTTCTCTCTCTCACACACAAACACACACATACATACACACACAGTTCTCTCTCACACACAAACACACACATACATACACACACAGTTCTCTCTCTCACACACACACAAAGTTCTCTCTCTCTCTCACACACAAACACACACATACATACACACACAGTTCTTTCTCACACACACACACAGTTCTCTCTCTCACACACACACACATACATACACACACAGTTCTCTCTCTCTCACACACACACACACACAGTTTTCTCTCTCTCTCTCTCTCTCTCTCTCTCTCTCTCTCTCACACAAACACACACATACATACACACACAGTTCTCTCTCTCTCACACACACACAAAGTTCTCTCTCACACACACACATACATACACACACAGTTCTCTTTCTCTCTCTCACACACACAGTTCTCTCTCTCTCACACAAACACACAAATACATACACACACAGTTCTCTCTCTCTCTCACACACACACACACACACAAAGGTCTCTCACACAAACACACACACACATACATACACACACAGTTCTCTCTCTCACACACACAATTCTCTCTCTCACACACAAACACACACATACATACACACACAGTTCTCTCTCTCTCTCTCTCTCACACACACACACAGTGCTCTTTCTCACACAAACACACACATACATACACACACAGTTCTCTCTCTCACACACAGTTCTCTCTCACACACACAATTCTCTCTCACACACACAAACACACACAGCTCTCTCACTCTCTCTTCTCTCTCTCACACACACACACACTCTCACACACACAAACAGTATATACACTACAGGCAATCTGGATTGATTATCACTATTTAAAGATTATCATTGATTTAATAAAATATAAAACATTATTTACAATATTTAGGATATATTCATGAGTAAGTATATGTGTTCCAATATAACATTTAAGGTAACAGGAGACGAGCAAACGTTTTTCCATGGAGCACATGGAGCTAAATCAGACATCATTCTACCCGTGTGAGAACGCAGACAACCCCACGGACTGCAGCTGTGTCCCAGCTATTAACCCCTTGGCTTCAAAAGTGCTTCAATTCACTGGGTAGCATTTGCAACTCTCTCTGTTAGCCTATGGGTTAATAGTTGGGAACTTTAGAACAATTCAAAACGAGATGAGCTGATTATTTCTCATACGTTTCTTGCAGAATTGCTATTCATCAAAGCAGAAAATGTTACTGGCCTTTTAAAGTGATTCAAATCAAGCGAATATGAAGCTTCCAACCAGTTATTTGTGTAATGTTTGTGGTCTCATGCAATCAATTTCCATAAACTGCAGTTTTGTTCTGCATGGCAAATGTTCCACTCAGCAGATATATAAATGTGTCCCTGAACCAACAATATTCCCTCAAGGAGCATATATATATATATTCACATTATAATTTGACTATGTATTTTTAAATGTGTGCAGTTTAAATTTCGAGAAAATAAAGTCTGTTGGTAAAATTAAATGATAAATCTAATACAAATTCAAGAATACATCATAACATGTGATTAAAATGATACATTTACTATTTGTAACAATTATGTAATGTTACTGAAACTCCAAAATGAATAAAATAATCATATAATACAAAGTTACAAATACAAAAGTTGGTTAAATTATCTTATTATCCCACCCAACAACAAAACCTTGCAGACAAATATTTTACAATAAAAATAGCATTAAATATAATATTCTATAAAAAATATAAAATGCCATCTGCAGTCTACTGCAACAAATACAGGGCGATATTTACAAAAAAAAAAAAAAACGATTGCATTCATGTTACAGAATACTTTAGGGTCTGATCACAAAATCAGGAAAGATGTTATTTATATTTCTGGATAGAATCTGTAGAATTATAAAACAGAAATCTGAGATAACAGTTTCCTATTGTCTAATATATTCAACATTCTTCCAGTCTTTATTACTAATAAAATGTGATCAGTAATTTTTACAACAGTGTTATCAATATTATTTTTGAAATAACCTGTAGTGGAAACAATGTGATTGTTTCCAATTGCTCTCGTGATATACCTTATAATCTTGTTTTATTTGTGTTTATTTAGCCTATAATCACCCAGTGCAACATCTAATAGTGTGTACCTTATGGATCGATATTGTCTGTTACAGACCAAATCGCTTGTCCTGCTCCCTAATGGGTAGTGTGAGTTATTAGTTCCCCTGCCATTGGCCTCATTGTATCTGTTATCTGACCTGTCTATCTCTGCCTGTAGCTGTCACTTATTACATTGCAGGCTAATATCAAAGACATCCCAACAAAAAAGAAAAGTCGATATGGCTTAAATCCCAGTCTCCCATCACAAGCAGACAGATGCCATGACAATTATGGTACAACAATAAGTTTACAGACCCAAAGGAAATACAATATATTGATTTTATACATTAATTGGTGGCAATAACCCTAACCCATTAATTCAATTAGTTGATCATTTCTACAGCAAATAGGCACTGCAAGATCATTAATGCGTAGATCCAGTTCCAGTAAAAATATATAAAATAATTACAAATTAATAGAGAACCATTGTAAAAAGAAGCACCATATGCTTTGTATAAATATTAAAGTTAGTTAATAATACTTTTACATTGCATATAATAACATTTTATGGCACCTCTTCTGCTTTAAAATTAAAGGGTTGGATTTATTTTTGTAAATCATTCACACTATTTTCCCTCCTTATTAGCTGTTAAAAGAACTTGTGCTGGTTTAGTTAATGAATGTGTTTGGCTAAGGGTTTAACTCATATGTATCTACATGTAAACAGTGTCATCTATAACTTTTTTTATGAACTGTGGAGTAATTCTCAGCGTCCACAAACTCTCAGGTCACCATAGGCAAAGCACAAAATCAATGTGAGCTTTGGGATCATTTATATAGTGTGTGTCTTGCTGATAAGGTACTCCATTCTATAAGTTAGATTGATGGCATTCTTCACTTGGCTTTCTCCTACAAGAGCAGGAGTGAGATGTTCCACCTGCTGTTGGTAAGGTCCCACGTCTCATCCAATTCATCTAGATCTCTCATGCAAAACAAATAATAATATATCAGAGCACAACTAATGCTCAGAATTGTCAAGAAAGACACAATTCAGGTATCCATACAAGCTTCTATTATTTATGTGTTAAATATATATGTGGGATAATATCTTTATATATTTGCTGCTTGCAGCTTTATAAAAAGGAAATATACTGTCAGTAGTGTGCTTATATTCACGTGACAGATATAAACATCAAATATAGAGTTATGTCAGGCAATCTGGATTATAAGGGGTTAAATGCACTACAAAACTTGACATTCTACTTTGCTAAATATTTTTCATCTCCAGTTAATCACATTTATATGCCAGAAGGACTTACACACAAGTGTCACTCGAGTTAGAACCAGTAGTAATAGTTTGAGGGACTTCATCTTTAAATCAATATATGCTGTAAAGCACTAAACGTTCTAAACAAAGATGGGAAACATAAACCGATTAGAAGCCATAACTCAGGCTACTATGCTTCAATTAAAAGCCAAAGTATTGCTTGATAATATATAGCATATCATACATCTACTAAGATCATAGCTAGTACCAATGAATTATTTCCATTTTTTTCTATTAAAAAGAAAAAGAAAAAAAAAGTATTAAAGTGAACTTTGCTGGAATCCCATTTTGCCAAGGATGGTGAGATGCATATATTCACGTTTCGGCATCGATTCTGCAACTTTATTTCACCGGAATTGCAAAATGTCAACCATCGTAATTATTATTATTATTATTATTATTATTATTATTATTATTATTATTATTATTAATAATAATATTATTATTATTACATTATGAAAGTTGTATATACCCATACAATTCATACTCACCCACAGAGTATACAAGGTTACACAAATACTTTAGATAAAGGATAAGAAATCCTAATACAGTAATATGCTTATATATGCTAATATAAATTGTCTCAACCCATTTTTCATAAGAATATGGTAGAAATAGCAGAATGAACTGGTTACTTTTATGAAATGTAGCTTTAACATGTACAGTGTATATATAACAGTGTATAATATGTATAACTACATATACACACGCTGTGCTTTTTAGCAATAGAATATCAATAAATGAAACAAGTAGGGAATTAGATGCTTTACCTATTGTAACTGTTGCTGTTCTATGCAATTTAATCAGTGATGTAACGTCTTTACCGATCACTGACGTCATCAATGATATAATGTTTCATACTAACAATTTACGTGGTGCTGAAACTAAAGTGTATTATAAATTACCTTTATTTCTAGTTTTGTGTTCTATTTATTAGGTTAACCAAGCATTAATCATGTTTTCTTATAATACAGATAATTTCACGTTGTCCTTGACAGTAACTAGCAAAACTTTGAAATATGTGCTCAAAACATGACAGTGCCACAGATAATGCTCGGCTGGGTCTTGGTAAATGTGTCCAAATTTGTTTTTGCCAGTGACACAGGGATGGCAGCACATGAGAGATGCTGGGATTTTCATTTTCTGCTGAAGTCTTGACTGCCAGGAATGAAATCTTTGCCAATAACTGTAATAGCAGGAGGGGGTGCCTAGTGTCTGAAAAAGAGAAACAGAGAAAATAGAAAAAGAAAAAAAACCTTTATGCAGTGTTTTGTTAAGGGATGCTTTCTATATTATGGTTTGATGGTTTTGAAATTGGCCCTGTGTGGGCCAACAATGAGGGATAGAGCATCTTACATAGCAGAATAATCCATACTCTTCAGACACCTGCTTACCTCTGGAGAATCGCATGATATTGACCTTCAATTCAGCCTGCAGCATGAGCTGATTCCTAAAGATAAGAGGAACTAATCTGTCAGTCTCCCAGGCAATGCTGTTTTATTGACTGGATCTCAGTCTGCTCTGCACTAGGACACAGCACAAGTCAGATTCATGAACGGCCTTGTGGTTCCTACAAATGTAAATGCCTATCATTCAGCATGGATCAAAAATATGCAAAAAAAGGATAATAAGCTAGCTAAACAAATAAATAGATGATAGCTATATAATATACAGATAAATAGATTAGATAGATCTATATAGATATAGAAAGGATATATGGTAGATACACAGATAGATAGATATATAGATGATATAGATAGATGATAGAAAGATAGATATGTAGCTAAATAGATAGATGATAGATATCATAAATAGTATAGATAGATATGATTAGATAGATGAAGATACAATAAAAGGTTTAAATAAATAGACCCCCCAGGCGCCTACCAGAGGAGACAAGGGATATGATATGAAAAGGTAAAGAGTGGAGAAAAATTATATAATCCACTAGTGAAAAAATTAATTAGTGAAAAAATTACTTTAACACATAATGTAAAAAAATTACTACTTTAATACAACAAAGTTAAAAATCATGGATCCATGCTAAAATTCGAGCTAAAATACAGGGATAAAAATACAAATAAAAATGTGCAAAACTTCAAATGTTAAAACAAAGGTTAAAAACAATATATCAGTTGCAACACAAAATATGCTTTCAAGACAGCGATGTCTAAATTGGGGTAGTAATTGGATGATAATCAATAGGAAAAATGTCCCTTGGAGAAATCTATGTTGGGTTCATCCGTGAAAGAAAGGTGAAAAATTAAGGATAAAACCTTGGTACGTGAGTGAATAAAAAATTAATTAAAAATAAATTAAAAATTGAAAATTGAAAATAGTCCTTGGTCTGTGAATTAATCCAATGTGGAAGTATAAAAATAAGAGAATTTAAGAGAACTCGGTAGTTAATAGTCCAATGTAGTAAAGTTCATCCTGATGTGTACACAATAAACAATAAGTGCCGAAAAAATAGTTAAAAAAATTGGCCAAAAAATGTGTATATATACACTTGTGAGGACTGTGTAGAAAATGTTAACCCAGTGAAGAAAAAAATATGTGAAGAATAAAACCATGATGTGCAGGGCACTAACAACTTGGTGGAATCTGAAACAAAGCTGTAAGTGTGGATTTGCTGATCGATCCGAGTGTTAGAAGTCAGTTATGGTGGACTTCCGGTTAGGGGGCGTGACTGACGGCCGCAAGGTGCATGGCGGCGGTTAGTTTGTTTGTCTGACACGCTATCCCCCCTCTGTTCGCCCTATAGCCCGGGTGCTCGTGGTTCGTTTGGGGCTGTGGCAAGTGAGATTTGCCGGAGTTGGAAGTCTGTCGCAAACTAAACTTTGCTGTGGTGCATATGAAGTGTATTCGGATGGGAGAAGGTGAATAAACATGAGTTGTCGAATATGGGATTACCTGGATAAAGATTGCTATTACCACGTCGTGTCAAACAAATTGCATTAATTCAAAAAACACAGAAAATCCAAGTTGAAGTAATATCTCAAGTATAAACCTACCAGTGCTGGGAGCTCTGATGCTCTGTGTTGCCGTGGGCTGATCGGAGGTCTACCTACGCGAAGGCTGGTGACGTGTCGCGGAAGGATCTGCAGGCAGTGCAACGCGCCGAGGGACCGGAAAATGCTGCGCACCTGGTTGCGAGAGCGTGGTCCGGCGTCTGAGTTGATTGAATTTTCCGGAAAGTGCTGGTGCTAAGTCCCATGGAGGATTCAAAGTGGCAAAAATATAAAGCGTGGAAGCTTTGAAAGGTGTCCGGGACGGTGCTGCGGAGAACGCAAGTATATATGACAAGCTACCCTTGTTAAACTGTGAAAGCGGTATTCCTCTGTAGCTGATAAAATAACATTTCTAGAGGATAAAAGAAAATAAGGGATATCCAGAGCCCGGTGCTATTGGTCTATACAGTACTTTGGTTTAAAACAGGTGGTGAATACATTTAATCTAACCATCTTTACTGATACAACTAGTGGTTAATATAACTGATTATCATATGGGATTACAACTACCGGCAGCTATATCTAATTTTGGAACATTCTGTCCCTTCTTCAGTGGACTGAAAAATACACCAGGGTTCTTTGCCTTTATTTCTAAAGAAGGACTTGTTGTTTATTCTATATGATTATTAGCACATCATATACTGAGCTATATCTGAAGAGAGATTGTCTAACATTTTTGTCTCAGTAGATTTATGCTATGTACGGTGGTTTAGCTGTTTGAAGTTTAATAGAACAAGATCTAGACATAATTGTATGTTATATTTGCATAAGATAGATAAAGCTAAACTGATATAATTCCCTATCAAAGTTTATTAAAGGGGGCATATTGGATAATAATTGAATACAATAAAGAAATGATCATAGTTTAAATAGAATCATTTCAAACGATAGTGAAATTACTACTGAGGAGAAAAAGTCTATAATATTTATCTATATTCTAGTAGGGTATGGTTTTTCTACTGAACTAAGTTAAATGGTGTTTTTTTTCCCTATAACACAAATATTGATCTTTTTTTTTTCACAAAAGAGGGAGAAGGAACTGAAGAGAAGAGGAGAAAAAAAATAACAATATGTAAGACAGGCCACTCACAAGCCTGCAATCACAGGGTTTAGTTCACCTTATTAAAAGGTAAAAGAGGAAAAGGAGGAGAGTAGAGTGGGAGAACACTGGGCAAATATGTTAGCACAATTTCGATAGCCACACTCAGAACTGCATATTATCACCTTTTTTTTTTTGTTTTGTTTGTTTCACCACTAGTTGTGTTTTATTTTTTGTTTGTTTTTTTGTTAGGCACACTCAATGTAAAAATTCATTAGTCAAACTAAAACCAACTCTCCAAAAATGCCGGCTAAATCTAAAGACAAAAAGACTAAAATGGCAGATAACAGTATTGACAACATAACAGATGTAGCTCCTCTAGTAATAGACACCCAGTCTTTAATTGGGCAGTTATCAGCTATTTTTACACCTCAGTTTGATTCTATTAAACGAGAATTAGGAATTATTGCTGTAGAGATAGGGACACTCTCTCAGGAAATTAAGCAGTTTGCCATTAAATTAACGGAGGCAGAAGAAAGGATCTCCACATTGGAAGATCAGGTAAATACACAGTTATCGATTACACAGAAACAAGAAGATAAAATAAATAACATGCAATTGCGCCTGGAGGACCTAGAGGATCGCTCCAGGCGCAATAACATTAGGATTATTGGTCTTCCCGAACTTCCAGAGTTTGAGCATCTCATGACCTTTACCTCTACAACCCTACCCCAGGCCCTAGGTGTGCCAACCCATTTGTTACCGTTAATTGTGGAGAGGGCACATAGGGTTGGCCCCAGAAGGGTCATGGGCAACGGGGTCACGAGGGCAAGGATGATTATCTTCAAGCTCTTGAGGTTCCAGGATAAAATAGAATTACTAAATCTATTTAAAAAGAAAAAAAGTGAACCGGTGGTATTTGGTAACAACAAGATCCTGTTGTTCCAAGATTTTTCCGGTGAGACTTCTGCCAAAAGAAAAGTCATGGCCCCATATTGCACGCAATTAATTAATAAAGGTATAGAGGCCTGGTTGGTATACCCGGCTAAGATTGTAATTCAGGATAAGCAAAACAGACAGACATTCAATACGATTGCAGAGGTTACTGAATTTTTAAAGATTATAGGATAAAGATGCAATGTAAATACCAGGGGTTGATTATTGTTGAAATAATATGGTAGTTGTGAACTACAGCTTTTTTATTTTGGATCAAGAGTGTTTTTGGTTGACAGTTTTCGACAGTTTTTTTTTTTTTTCTTTTTGTGTTTTGTTTGTTTTTTATTTTTCTCTTTTTCCTCCCTCTCCTCTCTTCTCCCTCTGAGGTTTTCACTTAAAAAATAATGGCCGAAAATATTAGGATGTTGTCTTGGAACGTGGGAGGTATATCATCTCCAGTTAAACGTAAATTGGTGATTAGAACTCTGGGTAAATTACAACCCGATCTAGTATGTCTTCAGGAGACTCACCTTAACGAGACAGAGGCAATAAAACTAAAGACTAGTTGGGTTGGGGAAGTAATCTCTACTAAAGCTAGAAATAAGAAATGTGGTGTAGTAATTTTATTACATAAAAACTTAGACTATAAGATAAGCAAGGTAGAGCTGGATAAGCAAGCTAGATTTATGATACTTCAAATATATATTAAAGGTGTAAAATTCACAATCTGTAATATATATGCTCCAAATAGATTCTCGATAGAATTGGGAAAGAATCCAAAATAGAGTATATCCATTTAAAAGCCAAAATCTAATCATTTGTGGAGATTTTAACGCAACGCTAGACCCATTAATAGATCGATTTTCACACAAAAATATACTAGCTAATAAATACAGTGCAAAACATTTTCAGAAATTTTGTTATAAATTGAAATTAACAGATATTTGGCGAATCCAAACCCCAGATAGTTTAAAATATACTTGTGAATCTAGAGCCCATAGAACATTTTCCAGGATTGATATGTTTTTAGTCGCTGAATCTCTAGCTATATGGCAGATAAGGACAGAAATTTGTGAGATTATGATATCAGACCACGCAATAATTTCATTAAAGGACCAGTCAACACATTAGATTTGCATAATCAACACATGCAAGATAACAAGACAATGCAGTAGCACTTAGTCTGAACTTCAAATGAGTAGTAGATTTTTTTATAACAAATTTCAAAGTTATGTATATTTCCACTCCCCTTGTACCATGTGATAGCAATCAGCCAATCACAAATGCATATACGTATAGTCTGTGAATTCTTGCACATGCTCAGTAAGATCGGGTGATTCAAAAAGTGTAAATATAAAAGACTGTGCACATTTTTGTTAATAGAAGTAAATTGGAAAGTTGTTTAAAATTACATGCTGTATCTGAATCATGAAAATGTAATTTAACCTGAGTGTCCCTTTAAATCTCTTCCTGGGGAAGAAGGGTGGACCCCAGAAGGCGGTGTTTTGTTTTCCTCGTTTTTTATTAGCTGACCCTAAATTTCAAGCCTGGTTACGAATAAAGTGGCAAGAGTATGGATTGAATAATGTAGAATATAGAAACAAAATTGAAATTTTTTGGGAAGCCGCTAAGGTCGTCCTTAGGGGCGAGATAATGGCTTTTCTTAATGTACGAGGAAAGAAGATTAAAGCTAGAGAGGTCTTGTTGGCAAAAAATGGAAAAACTGCATTTACACAGATACAAAGTGTATCATCACAGCAGAATTGGGATAATTATATGATTGCTAGAAAAGAGAGAGATCTGTATTTGAAACAAAAATTCCAGTTGGAGGAGATTAGAATAAATCGGCATTATAAAGGTATTCATGGATGTTTTGGCGAAATACCTAGCTAACCTTATTAAATGTAGAAAGAAAAATAATTTTATATCAGTTATTAAAGATAAAGAGACTAGATATTCTGATACTGCAGACATCTGTAGAATATTTGGTTCGTATTATCAACACTTGTATTCTGCAGTTGAGATCAACCTAGAGGAACAAGATAGATTTTGGTCAAATATTGTGACCCCCCAGATTAAGACTGAAGACCTTTCTATGTTAAATGAATCTATAACAAGGGAGGAAATTAGTATTGCCATTGATAGACTAAAACCAAATAAAGCACCTGGCCCAGATGGCTTTCCGTCAGAATTTTATAAATGCCTAAAAGATGACTTATTGCCAGTATTAGAGAAGCTCTTTAATAGATATTTTACGATAGATAGCCCGATTTCAACTTATTTTTCACTGGCTAACATCTCGCTTATATTGAAGAAGGGAAAAGAGGCAGAGGACCCAGCATCATATAGACCGATTTCGGTCCTAAACTCGGATTACAAGATTCTTACCAGTATCTTAGCTAATAGATTATCAAAGTGCATGCAAGAACTCATCCATCCAGATCAGGTTGGGTTCATGAGTATTAGGAATTCATGTAAGAATATAAGAAAATTAACAACTTTTCTTGATTATGCTTGGAATAATGAGCACAAATTTAAAAGAAATAGAGGATATGATATGGCGGTCTTAACCCTGGACGCGGCCAAAGCATTTGACTCTATAGTATGGGAGCATTTATTTGTATCATTGGGAAAATTTGGTAGTAGGGGGAATTTTGTGCAATTTATACATAAAATATACTCAAAACCTGTATCACACATATTGATTAATGGAACTGTTTCCCCTAAGGTAACATTACAGTGAGGTACAAGGCAAGGTTGCCCATTGTCGCCGCTATTGTTTAACTTAGCGTTAGAGCCATTTGTGATTCGGGTCAGGAATTGTTTACCGGGGATATTAATAGGTCCATTTCGCTTAAATATATTATTATATGCAGATGATATTTTGCTTTTTTTAGAAAATTTGCAGCAATCTATCCCTAATTTGATCTATCTACTAGAAGAATTTGGCTCATTCTCAGGTTATCGAGTTAATACTGATAAAAGTGAATTAATGATTATTGGAAAGACAGTCCCTGGAACTTATATTAATACTTTCAAAGAAGTAGATACTATTAAATACCTGGGATTGATGTTACATAAAAACCCTGGGCATTGGTATGCTGATAATTATAGGTCTCTATTTCAAAAAATTAAGATAGATCTACAACTATGGACTTCTTTCCCTTTATCATTAACGGCAAGGGTTAAATTAATTAAAACTATTATATTCCCACGTCTGTTATATCTATTACAGAATCTACCGTTATTTATATCTAGTAGTGATTTAAAGAAAGTATATCGTTATTTTTCACTATTTATCTGGCAAAATAAAAAACCTCGTATCTCTTTGTCAAGGTTGATGCAGAAGCCGGGGTTTGGGGGTCTAGCACTTCCAGATGTTAAATTATACAACATCGCAGCATTGGTGAAAGTTGCAATTGATTGGATAGCTAGAACAAATTTATATTCTACCTACGAAGAAGAGGTTTTCTTGATACATCCTTTTGAATTAACAGCACTTTTACATTGTAAACCGCGCCAGCTACCTGGCAATATTGTTTCTCTTTTGTCATTTAAGAATGTAGTTTTTGCCTGGCATAAATTTTGTATAAAAGTAGGGTTAGATTTTACTTTTTCAGAATTCTGTCCTATACAGGGTAATCCATTATTTTCTCCGGGTATTAATCAGAAAGCTTTTCAGTCTTGGTCAGAGAGAGGTTTAAGGTTAATCTACCAAGCGTTAGATTTAGATGGTCAAGTGTTACCAGGAGAAGTGCTATTCTCACGATTTAATCTTCCTAGAATGGATTTATTTGCTTTTTTCCAGCTACGCATTTTGTCAACGCCCAGAAATGGACGTTCCCTTTGGCTATTGCGTGGTCTGATGTCAGGATCTTAATACAAAGATTTACTGCAGGGTCTACATCAATCTCATTAATATACGATATTATGCTCTCAAAACAATCACAAGGATATATTGACAGAATCTGTAGTTTTTGGATTCCAACCATTCCAGATCTAGATCAGGATCAAATTAGACAAAGCTTTAATACTCTAGATAAAAGTAAAATCCCATCGAGTTGGAGAGAATCTCACATGAAGCTGTTGAATAACTATTATTTATACCCTGCTAAATTGGCTAGATTTTATGGAACTAGGTCCGTGGGATGCCCAAGATTTTCTTATTTTGAAGCAGATTTATTTCATATGTTTTGGGCCTGCCCTAAGATTAGTCAGTTGTGGTCAAAGATTGGATATTGGTTTAATATTACTCATAAGATGACTGTCCCTTTCACGTTTCAGGATATTATTCTATTAATGAATTCTAGTGATCAAAACAATAGCTGGATATATTCCTTCAATATAACGATAATGGCAGTAAGACAGTGTATACTGAAGAATTGGAAAGCAAGTAGAGGACCTTCGGTTACTGAGGTTATGCAGACTATCCAGGAACAGATAAGTTTTGAAGCTTACCATCTTCAAGATTCCTCAGAAAAAAGAATCAAGAAATTTTTATATAATTGGTATAATATTATAAAGTGCTATCCTCTATCTATACAAAAACAGATAATACGGCCCTTTTTATCATCTAATAGTTTTGCTGAAATGGTCATACTAGAATTATTCCCCTATTCATGGATAACGCATGCTTCTGAGGTACAAATTTAGAGATTTCCAGGAATAGCGAACGAAGGTAATATTTAAGTAGGGTGGAGAGAGAAGAGGGAGGGAGGAACAGGGAGACGTTTGATCTCTATTTTTTTTATTTTTATTTTGGTTCAGTTATACTATAAAAATTATGAAAATCCCAACTCTGTGTACAAATATGTCTTGAGTGAAAATTATTGACTATTTAAGTAACATAAAAGGAAAGTATATTAATATGATTTAGGTTTATTGCTTTGTTTTTTAGAATATGTTTGATTTTCACTCAATGTATGATATTAAGCCCTGCGTGGCGTATTTATATGTATTTTTTTTTTCTCGTGACTCTGTATACAGTGTTGGATATAAATAAAGTATAAAAAAAAAAAGAAGTCAGTTATTGGCGAAAGGGACGTTCTCAACCTAAAAAACAAAGACTTACATAGCGCAATAACGTATAACAATTGAAGAAATAATGAAATTAGGCTTACCAATTGGTCAACGCGTTTTGGCTCGTGATAGGCCTTTATCAAGACTCGAGTCTTGATAAAGGCCTATCACGGGCCGAAACGCGTTGACCGATTGGTAAGCCTAATTTCATTACTTCTTCAATTGTTATACGTTATTGCGCTATGTATGTCTTTGTTTTTTATGTTGAGAACGTCCCTTTCGCCAATAACTGACTTCTAGCACTCGGATCGATCAGCAAATCCACACTTACAGCTTTGTTTCAGATTCCACCAAGTTGATAGTGCCCTGCACATCACAGTTTTATTCTTCACATATTTTTTTCTTCACTGGGTTAACATTTTCTACACAGTCCTCACAAGTGTATATATACACATTTTTTGGCCAATTTTTTTAACTATTTTTTCGGCACTTATTGTTTATTGTGTACACATCAGGATGAACTTTACTACATTGGACTATTAACTACCGAGTTCTCTTAAGTTCTCTTATTTTTACACTTAGACATTGGATTAATTCACAGACCAAGGACAATTTTCAATTTTCAATTTTTAATTCTTAATTAATTTTTAATTCATTTTTTATTCACTCATGTACCAAGGTTTTATCCTTAATTTTTCACCTTTCTTTCACGGATGAACCCAACATAGATTTCTCCAAGGGACATTTTTCCTATTGATTATCATCCAATTACTACCCCAATTTAGACATCGCTGTCTTGAAAGCATATTTTGTGTTGCAACTGATATATTGTTTTTAACCTTTGTTTTAACATTTGAAGTTTTGCACATTTGTATTTGTATTTTTATCCCTGTATTTTAGCTCGAATTTTAGCATGGATCCATGATTTTTAACTTTGTTGTATTAAAGTAGTAATTTTTTTACATTACGTGTTAAAGTAATTTTTTCACTAATTAATTTTTTCACTAGTGGAATATATAATTTTTCTCCACTCTTTACCTTTTCATATCATATCCCTTGTCTCCTCTGGTAGGCGCCTGGGGGGTCTATTTATTTAAACCTTTTATTGTCTCTCTGGTGGTTGCTAGGTACCACCATCCTCAGGCCTATAGGGGTTTAGTTGGTGCGGGCCCATACTCTTTTTCCTAATAGATGAAGATACAGATAGATATGATCAGATAGATGATGATAGGTAGATTGATACATAGATACATGATAGATGATGCAGATAGATAGAAATATATTATTAGATATATGATGATAGATAGACAGATGATAGATAGATAGATAGATAGATGATATAGATAGATAATGCTAGATGATGATAGGTAGATAGATAAATAATAGATAGATAGATGATGTCGATGATAGATAGATTGATAGATAGATAGATAGATAGAAAGATATTATTAGATATATTATGATAGATAGATGATATATAGATGATGTAGATAGATATGATTAGATATATGATGATAGATATATAGATAGACAGATAGGTGATAAATGGTATATATCTAGATAAGCTATAGATAGATAGACTAAAGGACTGATGACCTTGCAATTTCAGACATGTTTTCTCTTCCCGACCCTTGCAGGGGCTGTTCTGGTGGAATTATAAAAAAGGGCAGTTCCTGCGAGTGGCAAGATCTCTCCACTATTAAAAGTAATGGAGCTCATGGGAAAAGGGACATTTCACACCTTGTAGGGAAGTTAGCAGTGAGTAGGGGAGCACTTTAAAAATGAAATCCTGCAACCAATATAAATCACAATACGCTGCTTTCTGAGCATAGCATCTTACAATATATTTTCGTATACATGCATTTTCTATTTGGGTTATAAGTATTTTCAGCGTTTTGAGAACAGCTCGCAACCTTTTAGTTGGCAAGAAAAACTGTAAGATCTGAAGTGCAAAAATCTTTACAGAATTACACTGGGATTAGAGAGACAATTTCATATACGCCCATAGAATGCCCACGTTGAGCTGTATTTTATGAATAAAGCAACAATTACAATTTGTATTTTGTACTTTTAGTATGAATTTCTTGCTTTTTTGCACACCCAGTGTACTTAAACTACAATTTATGCTGTGCATAATTAATACAATTTATTCTTGTTTAATTTATCAACAAATTTTAGGTTTTTGATAAAATACCATTTTTGGTGAACAATTTTGTTACAATTTTTTAAGTGATGGTAAATTTCTGAGTTTAAGAATGTTGCAATGAAAAACATGTTAGTGAACAAACAAAACCACATAATTATTTTTTTTAAAAAAAGTATATATATATATATATACTGTATTTTATAATACAAGATTTATAATCCTACTTGGTAGCTTCTATTCCTCTGCCCCCCTTCATTTCCTCTTTTGGCTGGGCAGTGACATAGAGAGCAGTCCCACCCACTCTCTACATAGACTTCCTAAGGGCTTTCAAAGGGCTGGACTTCAAGAGTGTCATATGACACGCACACTGATTGGATGTTCATTGGTATTGTCAAAAAAAAAAAAAGAGTTCATCCCAGTGGGCTGGCATAACATTGTAATAGAAGCATTACTAAAGGTACGGATTTAACCCGATTTATGGAGAGATTTTTTTTAAAAAAGGAACACATATACTTTTTTAATGGCAAAGATTACATATATGGCATTTAGTTAGCTAAAGTTTACCATCACTTTAACAATACAATTTTTCCATGGTTATTTTTGTGTGAATGGTTCCATTGGCAGAAAGAGAAACAGAGGCGCCACAATGGCCTAGTACCACAAGAACAGATGATATTGATGGAAAAAGCTGGAAATATACTCACAGACGTGAAGCACCCAATGGTGCTAGCGGAACGGGCTGGAACTTTGCAGTAGTCCAGCTCACTGTTACCAACCAACAGTCATATTGGGTCTGGAAATCTGAGGGGACGGTCCCATTATCTGTATATGGATAAAGAGCAAAAACACATAGCCAAATATCATATAGAAAGGATTGCACTTACAGGATGGAAAGCACCTCCAGGTGCAGTAAGAGCAGACTGGGACTTCACAGCCACCCAGCTAACTGAACTCCTGGGGGCTACTGTCCCCTCAGATTTCCAGACCCAATATGACTGTTGGTTGGTAACAGTGAGCTGGACTACTGCAAAGTTCCAGCCCGTTCCACTAGCACCATTGGGTGCTTCACGTCATTGAGAATAGTTCCAGCTTTTTCCATCAATATCATCTGTTCTTGTGGTACTAGGCCATTGTGGCGCCTCTGTTTCTCTTTCTGCAGATTACCAAATACCAGGATTTGACTATCCTTTGACAGAGAGCCGCCTTGTTCTGGAATATCTGGAATATATGGACTTTTTGTTCAGTTTGGATATGTTGTTTAGTATAAATTTCTGGAGTAAGTAGGAAGCGCCCACTATGGGATTTGGTGTGCTTAGACACATTATTCTCACTTTTCTGAATAGTTCAATAATTTGTTCTGTATGATATTTAAAGTACGATTTTTATTGTGCTCTTTTCATACGAAAATGCAGTATTTGTACCTTAGTGAGACACCCTGTTTTTAGGGTACAAAAAACCCCAAAGCACTGTCAAAACGTTTCAACATTTCTTCCTTCCTTGAAGTCTACAGGGGAGTACATTAACGTGGTTGTGATATTCTAACTTTGGTTCTTTGTGAGTTTTGGGTTAGCAAAAAAAATGACTTTCAACTACTAATACAAATGCTACTCGATGCGTGCAAAGAGCAGAAGTCGAGCAGAGTTAGGGTGCGAGCAGTAATTACTGCTCCACTTGTAATCTAGCCCAATAAACGTCCTAGCCTATTAACCAATATACTGTAAATAGCCCACCTCAAACACCCGCTACACTACTTAACCTCTATACCACCAATTCCCTGTAACCTATTAACCCCTAAACTGCCAACAGCCCACCGCAAACACCCCCTACACTACTTAACTTATATACCATAAAATTCTCCCTAACCTATTAATCCCTATACCGTCACAACCCCTATACGCAGACTACCCCTACACTACTTAACTACCTAAAACACCCGCCAAGAGCCCTAACCTAACACCTGCTAAGTTATACAAAATAACAAACACTACATTTACTGAAAATAAAAAAAAACACATTACAAAAAAGCAAAGCACTGCCAAAAATAAAAAAACGCACAGTTATGCCTATACTAAAACTAAAGTCCCCTTTACTAACACTAAAAATTACTATGGCAATAGTCCTCAGAAGGACTTTTTGTTGGGCTTTGCCCTAAAGCAATTTAGCACTTATTTACATAAAAACTACAACCCCATTCTACAATAAAAGTCTCCCCCCACCCCCAAAAAAGACTATATAAAAAAATTACTTTAAAATTACCCTGAAAATGGCATTTGGTAGGGCATTGCCCTAAAGTAATTGCAGCTCTTTTGCAATAAAAAAAACAAATAAAACCCATATTCTAATAAAAAATAAAATTAAAAAAATCCTAATTCTAAACACCAACTTTCTACTCACCCAACTTGACTCCATCAGTGCTCCTCTTCTTTCTTCATGATGGTGGTCCTCTTCTTACATCTTATATCTGCTATTTTCACTCATCGGCACTTCATGGGTCCACCCCCTTTTTTTCAATATATCGGTAGGCCGATGGACTGCGAGGCTGACGAGGCCAAAAGGCAGCTGTCAAAGCTTTGAATATCGGGGCCTTAGAGAGAACAATTGGAAATTAACATTTTATTACTTTTTTTTACACCTACAATTTCTCACAAACGTAAGTACACCCCTCACATCTTTGTAAATATTTTATTATATCTTTTCATGTGGCAACACTGAAGAAATTACACTTTGCTACAATTTAAAGTAGTGAATGTACAGCCTGTATAACAGTGTAAATTTGTTGTCCCCTCAAAATAACTCAACACACAGTCATTAATGTCTAAACCGTTGGCAACAAAAGTGAGTACACCCCTAAGTAAATATATTCAAATTGTTCAAAATTTGCCATTTTCCCTCCCCGGTGTCATGTGACTTGTTAGTGTTACAAGGTCTCAGGTGTGAATGGGGAGCAAGTGTGTTAAATTTGGTGTTATCGCTCTCACACTCTTTCATACTAGTCACTGGAAGTTCAACATGGCACCTCATGGCAAAGAACTCTCTGAGGATCTGAAAAAAAGAATTGTTGCTCTACATAAAGATGGCCTAGGCTATAAGAATATTGCCAAGACCCTGAAACTGAGCTGCAGCATGGTGGGCAAGACCATACAGCGGTTTCACAGGACAGGTTCCACTCAGAACAGGCCTCGCCATGGTCGACCAAAGAAGCTGAGGCCACGTGGTCATATCCATAGGTTGTCTTTGGGAAATAGACATATGAGTGCTGCCAGCAAGGGGATCATCCTGTCAGTGTGCAGACCATACACTGCACACTGCATCAAATTGGTCTGCATGGCTGTCGTCCCAGAAGGAAGCATCTTCTAAAAAATGATGCGCAAGAAAGCCCGCAAACAGTTTGCTGAAAACAAGCAGACTAAGGACATGGATTACTGTAACCATGTCCTGTGGTCCGATGAGACTAAGATAAACTTATTTAGTTCAGATGGTGTCAAGCGTGTGTGGCTGCAACCAGGTGAGGAGTACAAAGACAAGTGTGTCTTGCCTACAGTCAAGCATGGTGGTGGGAATGTCATGGTTTGGGCCTGCATGAGTGATCCTGGCACTGGGGGGCTACAGTTCATTGAGGGAACAATGAATGCCAACATGTACTGTGACATACTGAAGCAGAGCATAATCCCCTCCCTTTGGAGACTGGGCCACAGGGCAGTATTCCAACATGATAACAACCCCAAACACACCTCCTAGATGACCACTGCCTTGCTAAAGAAGCTGATTGCAAAGGTGATGGACTGGCCAAGCATGTCTCCAGACCTAAACCCTATTGAGCATCTGTGGGGCATCCTCAAACGGAAGGTGGGGGAGCGCAAGGTCTCTAACATCCACCAGCTCCGTGATGTCGTCATGGAGGAGTGGAAGAGGACTCCAGTGGCAAGCTGTGAAGCTCTGGTGAACTCAGTGCCCAAGAGGGTTAAGGCAGTGCTGGAAAATAATGGTGGCCAAACAAAATATTGACACTTTGGGCCCAATTTGTACACTTACACTTGGGGGTGTACTCACTTTTGTTGCCAACGGTTAAGACATTAATGGCTGTGTGTTGAGTTATTTTGAGGGGACCGCAAATTTACACTGTTATACAGGCTGTACACTCACTACTTTACATTGTAGCTAAGTGTCATTTCTTCAGTGTTGTCACATGAAAAGCTATAATAAAATATTTAAAAAAAATGTGAGGGGTGTACTAACTTTTGTGAGATACTGCATCTCCCACTGAAAGTGTAATTTTTTCTATTGGCTATGTTTACATAGTTCTTTTGTAGCTTATACTTATGTATAGAAACTTTCATTATAGGTAAGGAAACCACAGGTAAATTCAGCAGTTTCAATTGCTGATATAAAGATAATTGAGCTATTTGTAAACAATTAAATACACTCCAGTAGCTAAAATTGATTATTGGGAACAAATGACAGGAGCAAAAATTTTAGGGTAAACTGTACCTTATTTTTTTAACAATGTAATTTTGTAAACAAAGTCTGCATTGTTTTGCAGCCCTGAGACACACTTCTTGAATAGTAACAAAATTCAGTTTACCTTATTTCCTTTGCTATGGCCCATTAGGGACAGATATAATTGAGCTCTTACACATATAAAGCCATCACTGGCATTAGCTCACCAAATGTGTTCAGCTATCTCCCAGCAGGTAGGTTAATAAATTGTATTAGCGTATTTTAACGGGTAAATACATGCAGATCCCAGTTTTATAAGATGAAAAACAATGATTTCAATGAAGTTTAAGTAAATAATGAAATAAGTATTGATGTAGTAACTTTTGTTGAGGGGCATTTTAGGTGGGTGCCCCTTATGACAACCGACCTTGCCCACAGCACACCAGCAGCCATGCTCCTTCTGCTCATAGAAGTGGTTGTTGTGCATTTAGTGTGTGGGGGGGGGGGGGAACGAAACCTCTTAAAGGGACATGAAACCCAACTTTTTTCTTTCATAATTTAGATAGAGAATACAATTTAAAACAACTTCCCTGTTTACTTCAATTATTTAATTTGCTTCATTCTTCAGATATTATTTGGTGAAGAAATAGCAATGCACATGGGTGAGCAAATCACATGAGGCATCTATGTGCAGCCACCAATCAGCAGCTACTGAGCCTATTTACGATATCAAGAAAATTAAGCAAATTAGATCATAGAAATAAATTGAAATATTAATTAAAATTGCATGCTCTCTCTAAATCATGAATGAAAACAATTGGGTTTCATGTACCTTTAAATATAGAATGACATGTTTTTCTATTTTTTGTTTACTATCCCCCCAAACCTGCATTAAAGATACATGAAACCCCAAAAAATTATTTCATGATTCCGATAGAGTGTACAAATTTAAAAAAAAAGTTCCAACTTCTATTACCAAATTAACTTTGTTTTTATGGTATCCTTTGCGGGAAAGCAAGTGGTTATGCTCAGGAGTGTGCATGTGTCTGAAGCCCTATATGTCAGTAGTTTGCAAGAATCCTTTTAACAATGTTATACATTGTGCAAACATTTCTGCTGTTTAGTGCTCAAATGCATTGTGCAAAACTGCTGCCACATAGACTTCCAGACATGTGCATGCTACATACCTAGGTATTCTCTTCAACAATGAACGCCATAAGAACAAAGTACATTTGATAATAGAAGTCACGTTAAAACTTTTTTTTCACTTTAATGGTCTGTTTGAACCATGAAAGAAATGTTGGTGTTTCCTGTCCCCTTTAATGTTTTTATGGTTTATGTTGCTTACATGGTAATATTCTATAAAACATTTTTCTGTTTTGTGTGTGAGATTAAAAAAAGGGCCTGAGAGGGGGCGTGTCTAGACTGCAGAGATGGCTGGTCGCATTATCTGAAGCTCTAAAAGAGATCTATAGGATCCAGTGTTTATTGTCAAGACTTTCTACATCTAATTATACCAATCACACTGGTAGATTTTCTGTTCCGAGCTGAACGGCTGCATATCAAGATCACTATCTTTTTACTCAGATTTAGATTGACCTGAACACAGGCGGCAGGCCTACCACAGAAACCATCAATCCCCCCCTAGGCCAGGGTAAAGTGCCAAGGTTAACCATGCTTATGAGGGAAAGCCTCTACAAATCATTATGCTATAGAATTGCGGAGCTTGAACAAAAAATGTGTCACAACTTTGCTGATCTAACCTCGACATTACAACGGGGAGAACCAGTGGACCCTATGTACAAAGACAGAGGACCAGATCGAACCAGGTTATCTAGCACCCAGATGCAGGAGGCCAAAGAGACGCAGTATACTCCACCAATAGATTCCAGACAAGCTGGTATATACCAAGCATCAAAGAGGAGAGTAACGCTAACGACAGACACGCAAGCGATGGATGTGCCCTTCTATATCAGTGCTCCATATATCTTACGAAAAAGCCGAAACAGAGCCTGCAGGCAGTCGAGGGAGATAGCCACTTCACTGCAAAATGCAAGTATTACCCCGACACCCGAAACCACACCGCACGACCCACCTGGGAGGCAGAGAGAGACTCATTCTTGGCGGTACTTTGGGGGGACGCGGCCGGTCCCCTGGAAGGGAGTGTGGGCGCCTTCTGCTTTTTTTTTAGTTTCTCCTAGGAGAGCACTTATCCAACTCATACTCAGATAGGGTTGATGCGATTAACTTTACGCTTTCTCACCAGTCTCAATTGAACAAATGTGTTAACATGGGTCTACGCAAAGACCAATATACCTTAACCCTCACTGGCCCCATTGCTAGTAAAAACCTAGAGCAAATTCAATGGTATAGGTAGGAGACATTAATGCCACAGTCTTGAGAAAGGCCCAAGCTGTGGGCCGAAACGCATTGACAACTATATGGTGAGCTATATTTCGTGATTTATATATATTTTAACAGTACTATACTATGTTGCTTTTTTCCTCTATCCTTAGGTTCTGAGGATTTCCCAGCTTTTACATTGTTATTTTTGTTTTTATTTTTGCCTTGATACGGAGGCTTTGGAACTTTTTTCAATATATTTTTAACTGGAGTATTAGGATCCCTTGGAGAAAAAGGATCGTTATTGGAACAAATTTACATTCATTATAACTTTTGGATACTCTTTTCTATTAGGTCTGCCTTAACGTCATAACTATCTTATATTTTACGGACATTTATGTGATTACACGCTGTATCTTATATGTTATATTTGTGACACTTTATAATATACTGTTCACGCTTATTTAAGTATCCACTCACTTTATTTTTTTACATCAATCAGATATCCACTATTTTGCTCCCTTCTGATAGATTCTTTATTATAATTATTTTTTCTCCACCACACATCGTTTGTTATGTGATTTGCACCATACCATTTTTATGTTATCATTTTTATGTCATCATTTTTGAGATCTCGTTTTTTTACACTAGATTGTGTACACATTAGTTTTGATCACACTTTTTGATCACTTTTTTCCTCACTGTGTCTCGATTCACGTATGATTTACCGTTACTCAGTTGCATATTAATTTACCCGAGACTGCACTTCCCATATATGGTGGACACTATTCCACAAATTTGCCTTACTAATGTTTGTTTAACTAATGTTTGTATAACCATATGAAGCAGAGGGCAGTCTAGTTCAACAACCTCTATCAATCATTGTATACCACTTAAGGGACTCTTTGTCCTTGGAGGGACATACCCCCCCTTTGAACTCAAAGGATACCTTTTTTAAATTGTTTTCTATGTTTTTATGTACCATGGATCCATGTTTTTAGATTTAATTTGTGTTTGTAATAAATTGTATCGTATCTATCCACAGTAGTCTTACTATCATATAAGCCTCTGTGGCTTACCATAGGCACTCAGCCCTCACAATAGGGTTGCATTTATTTTTAGTGTGAAAACAATTCTCACACACACACACACACAAGACTTTGACTTCACTGGCGCTCCTCTCTATACCTCTCTTTCAATCATACTTCCCCTGTGGGTGGTGGGGGCCCACCTTAGATAGGAGCTATAGGTCCTTTAAGCGCTGTGAGTGCAACATTTCTCTGAGATTAATGCCACATTAGGCCTGAAATGGAGTCATTATTCATTCATTACACCTCTTACAATGCATTCTTGTCGCATATAGAAATTCATAGTTGAAGATACTTATTACAATGCAAACTCAATAATAGAGTTCAGAGATGACATATCTACCACACGGGCCTAAATATTTCCTTTATAGTTTATAATCTTAGTAGAAACTTGAATACCTACCTGCAATACGTAATTGTTAATTTATAAGTGCAATTATTAGGCTTATTTGAATATCATCTGAATATGTATGTTCCTTACACACCATCCTCAGTTTTTGGTCACATACTGTTAATAGAAGGTCTTCAGCAACATTACATTAATTATTGTATCTACCCTGCATAAGAGCTGTATTGTTAGAGTACAAGGCATTGTGCTCTCCACATGATCTTCATAAGTATAAATCTATTGGTGCTTCCTTACACTAGAGTCTTTCAGGCCCATTTATCAAAGGGCTTGCGGACCTGATCCGACACTGCGGATCAGGTCTGCAAGACCTCGCTAAATGCGGAGAGCAATACGCTCTCCACATTTAACATTGCACCAGCAGCTCACAAGAACTGCTGGTGCAACGCCGACCCCTGCTGACTCGCGGCCAATTGGCCGCCAGCAGGGAGCTGTCAATCAACCCGATCGTATTCGATCGGGTTGATTTCCGGCGATTCCTCTCTGCCTGCTCAGAGCAGGCAGACAGGGTTATGGAGCAGCGGTCTTTAGACCGCTGCTTCATAAGTTGTGTTTCTGGCGAGTCTGAAGACTCGCCAGAAACACGGCCCTTCAAGCTCCGTACGGAGAATGATAAATGGGCCTGCTAGTGCTGTTCTGCTTTATTTATTTACACTATAAGGGTTTTGGATAATAAGACACATCTGAAGATCATATAACTACAAATTAATTTAAGAGAAGCCTTCCCTTCAATTGCTCTGTGGCTTGTGGCTTCAGACTCATAAGTATGGCAGGGTTCCTTGGGGACCATATCTATCATTAGCTAATCCATAATGAACCTCAAGCGGTGCTTACCCGCTGAAACATAATACGAACTTACTACATTTATCAAAGTTTAATATTTATTATAAGGCCTAAAAGTGTCCGTGAACGTGACTATAACATCTTTACTATTACCTATATCTTAGTGGCCTATGAGGGGTCATCCAAATAGTCACACACATAACACACTATTATTATGAAATAGAGATTTCAAGAGCCTTTACTGTGTTATTCATTCTTGTCATGTTGTATGTGAATTGTATTATTTCATTGAACTTTTGTCAATAGTGTCACTTGGCAACCAATGTATGTTTTGTTCGTTTAACAAAATCTCAATAAAAAACTATTTAAACCAAAAAAAGGACCTGAAAGGGGGTAGTGGACAGTTGCATATTTTGAGAGCTCCTAAACCCAAGAACTATAAAAACAAAATTTTGGACATATATGCTTCTTTGTTCGAGAGCCAAAGTGTGGTGAGTAGGCATAATAGGTGTTCACTAAATTTTTACGGATCCTATTGGTATCCGGAGGCTTCAGGATTAATAAAATAGACCAGAGAGGTGAAGCGGCCCTTACTGGAAGAGGTAATGCAGCGCTGTGGAAGAAAGAACACAGAGGGCTAAGTCATTAGCAGAGACGCTGCTCGTATATCAGCATTTAGCCGCAGATGGGATATTTTACTTAGAAGGAAGTTCTTGCTCACCTGACACCCAACTAACTTCACAGCTGACAAGCACTGACAGACACCGGAGCCCGGGTCAAAGGAGACAGTGCTAGGGCGAGTGATCCGTAGTCAGGTCACAGTTCAGAAAGTGGAATACAGGTTAGTGGTGTTGAGAGGTATTGGAGCAGCTTCAATATCCAAGATGCAGAGGCCCCGACGTTTTTTTTTTTGCATCAATTTTTAACGCGAACACTCGCCATCTTACTGACAAATGGAAGAGCTAAAAAACAGAGACTGCATTACATTTACGCTAAGCCTGTGTGTGTTTCTCCGCCTACTACTTTATCTCATTGGGAAACACAATAATATGATGGAGTAATCTTACCCGTCTTGGGACGGAAGAACCCCCCCAAATCCCATTTTTGACAGACGCTTCCATCTACAACTATACGAACGATGACACTCAATGCCACTAACACTGTCTGGTTGAGAGTCAGGATGAATATCTGTACTATCACCGGGTTAGGTTTGCTTATGTTACCATACAAATGGCACATACTCAAAGAAAAAAGCCCAAACACCAAGATTGACCCAAGAGAACAGTGGCTGATCATTTTAGCAACAAAATGCAAATAGAATTGGATTACCTTATGTATTAGAGACAAGGCTGTTTAATCTCTAAAGAATAACCCTCATGGGGTTGAATGTATCTAACTGACACCAGATTGTAATTGTTGTTGATGTGTCACTCATTAAAAAACGTATGTTTAAAAAAAAAAAAAAAATGCAAATAGAAAGAGAGTTCTTTGATGAGGACTCCAGAGATTCACCCACACAGGATGGCTGGCGCCTCTAGCCCAATGGATCTACCTTTGTCAGGTAAAGATAACGTTGCAATCATTGAATTAGTTAACTATTTGTCTGCCAAGATGGACTTACATCATTCATCTCTAAAACAAGAAATTAAAACTTTAGTGGCAGATCTCAAAAGAGACATAGCTACCCTAGGGGAACGAACAGATATGTTGGAGAGAAAACAAGAAGATCTGGCTACAGACCATGCCAACATTGTCTCTTATTCACAGTCACTGGTGGAGCAGATTTCAGATTTGGAAACAAAATTGGCAGACCTTGTAGACAGGTTGCAGTGAAATAACATTCGCATCAGGGGTATCCCTGAAAATGTACTACCCACTGAACTAGTGGAATACTTACAAGAACTCTTCAAGGCCCTATTAGGCTCCTTTCAGGATTGAGAAAATTGACAGAGCTCATAGAGCTTTACGTCCTAGAAACTCCAATAATGACCAGCCATGAGACATTATCATTTGTCTACATTATTTCACATTTAAGGAAAAGATCTTGAGAGCTGCTTTCCTGAACAAATCTTCCAGATCCTTTCCAGTCAGTACAACTGTTCCCAGACTTATCATCTCATACCTTGGCCAAAAGAAGATCATTTCATCCCATTACTCAGTGCCTCAGAAACCAATCTATAAAAAGTACAGATAGAGGTTTCCAGTGAAATTATTTTTTCAGTACAAGGAACACTCCTATGTCATTTCCTCCCTCAAGCAAGGCCTAGAACTCTTGGAGACTTTGTCTCTCGTGCAAACCTCTTCTGCCTCAACCCAGGTCCGCACTAACTCACCAGCCTTAAACATTACAGCTCCTGAATGGAGACCTCAGCACGGGCATTCATCAGACCATGTAAAAAGAAAGGATCCTCCTAGACAAACATCCAGATGACTGTATTCTTTTTTTATGGTGTTTAGGACTTCCTTCTAGACTCTTGCCATCGTTTTGGGTGGCACCATGGTGAACAGTATACATTAAACACTATTTGCCATTAACAGTGTATCATTTCTAAAGGGACTACAGGTTTGTGGTTAAGTGCCAGATCATGACTATGTATTTCTGTATATTGGTCATCCTATTACATATGCCATATGTCTTCTAATTTCATTTTCCTGTTGTTGTTTGCTAATAATATTGCAATACCAGTTTGTTTAACAAATGTTTTGATGTTTTACCTTACCTTACTAGAGGTGGTAATTTAACATGGTTGTATCCCCTATGTGTTTGATATTTACCAGGAGTATAGAATTGTACTAACTCATGGGTTAGTCCCAACCTGACAATATTTTTTCACTGTGCTCCGGGTGCACTGGTTGGCTCTGGGGGATATTGACTATAAGCCTGTTTATCCTCACTTGAAATAGCCAGGTTCTAGCTTTCACCTAGATTACGAGTCTTGCGTTAGCCTTAAAAAGCAGCGTTGAGAGGTCCCAATGCTGCTTTTTAACGCCCGCTGGTATTACGAGTCTGACAGGTACAGGTGTACCGCTCACTTTTTTTCCGCGACTCGAGCATACCGCAAATCCCCTTACGTCAATTGCGTATCCTATCTTTTCTATGGGATTTTCCTAACGCTGGTATTACGAGTCTTGGAAAAGGTGAGCGGTACACCCTCTCCTGTCAAGACTCCTACCGCATTTAAAAGTCAGTAGTTAAAAGTTTTATGGACTAACGCCGTAACATAAAACTCTTAACTAAAGTGCTATAAATTACACTAACACCCATAAACTACCTATTAACCCCTAAACCGTGCCCCCCCACCACATCGCAAATACTTAAGTAAAGTTTTTAACCCCTAATCTGCCGATCGGACATCGCCGCCGCTTAAATAAATATATTAACCCCTAAACCGCCACCACTCCCGCCTTGCAAGCGCTAGTTAAATTTTACTAACCCCTAATCTGCCGTCCCTAACATCGCCGACACCTACCTACATTTATTAACCCCTAATCTGCCACCCACAACGTCGCCAACACTATATTAAATGTATTAACCCCTAAACCTAAGTCTAACCCTAACACCCACCTAACTTAAATATAATTTAAATAAAACAAAATAAAATTACTACAATTAAATTAATTATTCCTATTTAAAACTAAATACTTACCTATAAAATAAACCCTAAGCTAGCTACAATATAACTAATAGTTACATTGTATCTATCTTAGGGTTTATTTTTATTTTACAGGCAACTTTCTATTTATTTTAACTAGGTAGAATAGTTATTAAATAGTTATTAACTATTTAATAACTACCTAGCTAAAATAAGTACAAATTTACCTGTAAAATAAACCATAACCTAAGTTACAATTACACCTAACACTACACTATAATTAAATTAATTACCTAAACTAACTACAATTAATTACAATTAAATTAAATAAACTAAAGTACGAAAAAAACAAACACTAAATTACAAAAAATAATAAAATAATTACAAGAATTTTAAACTAATTACACCTACTCTAATCCCCCTAATAAAATAAAAAAGCCCCCAAAAATAATAAAAATCCCCACCCTATACTAAATTACAAATAGCCCTTAAAAGGGCCTTTTGCGGGGCATTGCCCCAAAGTAATCAGCTCTTTTACCTGTAAAAAAAAATACAATACCCCCCAACATTAAAACCCACCACCCACACAACCAACCCTACTCTAAAACCCACCCAATCCCCCCTTAATAAAACCTAACACTAATCCCCTGAAGATCATCTTACCTTGAGACGTCTTCACCCAGCCGTGCACAAGTGGTCTTCCAGAGGGGCAGAAGTCTTCATCCGATCCGGGCAGAAGAGGACATCCAGATGGGCAGAAGTCTTTTTCCATGCGACATCTTCTATCTTCATCCATCCGGAGCGGAGCGGGTCCATCTTGAAGCCAGCTGACGCGGAGCATCCATCCAGACCGATGGCATCCCTTGAATTCCGATTGGCTGATAGGATTCTATCAGCCAATCGGAATTAAGGTAGGAAAAATCCTATTGGCTGATGCAATCAGCCAATAGGATTGAGCTTGCATTCTATTGGCTGATTGGAACAGCCAATAGAATGCAAGCTCAATCCTATTGGCTGATTGCATCAGCCAATAGGATTTTTCCTACCTTAATTTCGATTGGCTAATAGAATCCTATTGGCCAATCGGAATTCAAGGGATGCCATCTTGGATGACGTAATTTAAAGGAACCGTCATTCGTCGGGTAGTCGTCGGTCTGGATGGGTGCTCCGCGTCGGTTGGCTTCAAGATGGACCCGCTCAGGATGGATGAAGATAGAAGATGCCGCATGGATGAAGACTTCTGCCCATCTGGATGTCCTCTTCTGACCGGATCGGATGAAGACTTCTGCCCCTCTGGAAGACCACTTGTGCCCGGCTGGGTAAAGACGTCTCAAGGTAAGGTGATCTTCAGGGGGTTAGTGTTAGGTTTTATTAAGGGGGGATTGGGTGGGTTTTAGAGTAGGGTTGGTTGTGTGGGTGGTGGGTTTTAATGTTGGGGGGGTATTGTATTTTTTTTTTACAGGTAAAAGAGCTGATTACTTTGGGGCAATACCCCGCAAAAGGCACTTTTAAGGGCTATTTGTAATTTTGTATAGGGTAGGGATTTTTATTATTTTGGGGGACTTTTTTATTTTATTAGGGGGATTAGAGTAGCTGTAATTAGTTTAAAATTCTTGTAATTATTTTATTATTTTCTGTAATTTAGTGTTTGTTTTTTTCGTACTTTAGTTTATTTAATTTAATTGTAATTAATTGTAGTTAGTTTAGGTAATTAATTTAATTATAGTGTAGTGTTAGGTGTAATTGTAACTTAGGTTATGGTTTTAGGTTTATTTTACAGGTAAATTTGTACTTATTTTAGCTAGGTAGTTATTAAATAGTTAATAACTATTCTACCTAGTTAAAATAAATACAAAGTTGCCTGTAAAATAAAAATAAACCCTAAGATAGATACAATGTAACTATTAGTTATATTGTAGCTAGCTTAGGGTTTATTTTATAAGTAAGTATTTAGTTTTAAATAGGAATAATTAATTTAATTGTAGTTATTTTATTTAGATTATTTAAAATTATATTTAAGTTAGGGGGGTGTTAGGGTTAGACTTAGGTTTAGGGGTTAATATATTTATTATAGTGGCGGCGACGTTGGGGGCGGCAGATTAGGGGTCAATAACTGTAGTTAGGTGGCGGCGACATTGGGGGCGGCAGATTAGGGGTTAAAAATATAATGTAGGGTTCGGCGATGCTGGGGGCAGCAGAGTAGGGGTTCATAAGTATAATGTAGGTGACGGCGGTGTACGGAGCGGCAGATTAGGGGTTAATAATATAATGCAGGTGGCGACGATGTCGGGGCGGCAGATTAGGAGTTAATAAGTGTAAGATTAGGGGTGTTTAGACTTGGGGTTCAAGTGAGGGTGTTAGGTGTAAACATAAATTTATTTTCCCCATAGGAATCAATGGGGCTGCGTTAGGAGCTGAACGCTGCTTTTTTGCAGGTGCTAGGTTTTTTTTCAGCCGGTTCTGCCCCATTGATCCCTATGGGGAAATCGTGCATGAGCACGTTTAGCCAGCTCACCGCTACCGTAAGCAGCGCTGGTATTGAGGTGAGATGTGGAGCTAAATTTTGCTCTCCGCTCACTTTTTAGAGGCTAACGCCGGGTTGAAAAAAACCTGTAATACCAGCGTTGTTTGTAGGTGAGCGGTGAGCATAAACTGCTAGTTAGCACCGCATGGCTTTACCGACAAAACTCGTAATCTAGGTGTTTGTTTTTTGCTCAGGGGTTGTCACATACAGCATCTAGAAAAAACAAAGGGTTAACTCAAAATATTTCATGTAAAATATTTCAAGCAGGAAACCAAAAGAAAATGCCCTCTGGAATCGTAGTAAATCCAGTAAAAGTGCTGGTGCAAAAAAGTACAAAAGTTGAAAAACTTATATTTTGTAACAATATCTCAATATCTATTATGTAACAATGTCTCAATAATGCATATACAACGATGTATGAAAGGGAAAAATATAATAAAATTCAAGCAATTTAATAATACATACAATTCATAAAAATATATATATATCTCCCACCGGTGGTCTGTTTACAATAAATAAATAAACAAATATGACCAATTAAGTTCCCATGGGAATAGGGCCCTCAATCCCTCCTGTATGTGTTTGTAAATTTTGTCCTGTCTCTTACAAGTCTTGTATTGTTTTATTTAAATGAATTGTATCCATGGACAGCGCTGCAGAATATGTTGGCGCTTCATAAATAAAGTATAATAATAATAATATTGAAACAGATGCTGAATCAGCTAAAAGTTCTTAATAAAGGTAAATGATGAGAATTCCGGTTCAGCTAGTAGTGTACATATAATACTTGATTGGCCAAATAGTTTCAAAATTCAAAAGGTCCAGAAAAAATGCCAAATAATATGCCAAATACTATAAGGCTGGTAGTCAATGATTTTAGTGGATGTATTAAAAGAAAGGCAAAAGCAGGTGGCGTTGGATTATGCTCAATAATAGTGTGTTATAATTCTCTTTGACCGCTACTTTATTCAGCTTACAGCTCGAAAGATAAAATCAGTAGATATTAGTGTGGATTAAAAGTATATATTCGCTAGGTACAAATATGCGCCTGTGTTCAGCCGATTACCTTGCAATCCAGTGTCTGGGCATAGTACCTCTTTAGCGTGCTTGCATCCGGGGTAATGATTTTTCCTTTCTCCGGTTCAGGTTATCACGTGGCTTTAGATCCTCCTTAAGGTTATTGTATTGCTGAGCTGTATTGGTCGCGGGGAAATTTAAATCTGTATAAATCTGTGGCAAATCCAAAATCCAATTTTCATGTGAATTTCTACAGAGCGCTCTGTTATTTATACAAAAACACACAATCCGTAGTATCTTGTAGTGATATGCATCTACGCATTTCAGCCTATGGGGCCTTTATCAAGATTGTGTGTTCTTGTGTTAAAATTAATATAGCATTGAAGCTTCTCCTAATCCCATTTAAATTCTCAATGTTTGAGGAGACCCCCCTAGACAGACACTCAGATATCTGTATCCTTTTCCTGATTATAGTTAGGATTTCTCTCCAGACCATCCTATTGGGTGACACCTTGGCGAACATTATGCATGATCAACTGTTTGTCACTAACAGTATATCGTTTTTACAGGGATTACAGGTGTGTGGTCATGAGCCCGATCATGGCTCTGTACTTTGGTATATTGGATGCCTTGTTACATGCGTCATATGTCTTCTAATTTCATTTGCTTATTGTTGATAGCTAGTAATCTTGCTACACCAGTTTTTGCAAATGTTTTGATCTTTTATAGTTGCCACATTAATAGTAGTGATTTAACATGGTTACATTCCTTATGTGTTTTTAAAATAGCCATGTTTTATCTTGTTTTAAGTTTCAGGGCTGTCACACACAACATTTAGGTTTGATTGTTCTAAACCTATACTTAAACAGGGAATTAAAGTATCACATAGTCAGAGTATTACAAGTACTCTGCATTGAAGCTTCTCCTAACCCCATTTCAAATTCTTAAATGATTTGGGGGTAGTACATCTGTCCCCCCCCCCCCTAATATATTAATACAGCTTATTCCTTCCCCTTTTTTTTGTCATGATAACTCACGGCCTCCGCACCTCCGCCCCCCAAATAACCCAAAAATCCCCCCATTCCTATACATATATATGTAAGTATATTGATATGTTCAACTTCATTTTCTGTATTGTAATTTAGAAGCGGTGTTTACCCACTGAGTTTCTCTCATATTCATTAGCGGTAGGCATATTCTTAAGCGGATTTGATCTGTCTTTCCCAACATAGCTCAAACATACTACAGCATAATTGTCCTGAAGTGGGTATAGCAATTGATTGTCTCCTGGTGTCATTACCTGATCTCCCTTAACCCAACAACTACCCTCCCTGTCCCCCCCCCCCTTCTTTTTTTTCTCCCTCATCTGGCAGCCCCTCCCTTCTTTGTTACACTCTGGTTCTTCATTCACTTTAGCCATGGACCTAACAGTAATTACTCATAATGCCCAAGGCCTCAAATCCTCAACAAAAAGAAGTCTCCTATTGAACAATCTAAGACAAACCAAAGCTAATGTTGCGTTTATACAAGAGACACACTGGGTAGCAAACTCAGGTATGTCATTCTCATTTAAATATTTCTCTACAGTTTTTGATTCTTCATATAGCTCTAAATATGGCTGTGGAGTATGGAGACAATTCATGTTGAACGTGAGCCTGAGGTGAGATATGTAATAGTGATATGTAAGCTCAACAACCGCTCATATACACTTGCAAACATATATGCACCTAACACCCATAAGATCCCATTTCTAAAAAAGATTCTTAAATTAGTGATGGAGATTAAACAAGGTATTTTAGTTCTGGGAGGTGACTTCAACCTAGTATTGGACCCCTCTATAGATAAAAAAGGACTTAAAGTATATGCACAAGACCGCCCACCAGTTCCCTAGCCAGCGCTTTCACATCCTTGATGTCACAGTACGGGTTGTACTATATTTGGAGAGCCTTGCACCCTATAGATCGGGATTATACCTTTTATTCTAATCCACACAAGAAGTTCTCTAGACTGGATTACCTTTTTTCAGACCCGTGGACACTAAACACTGTACACTGTTCCTCAATACCACTAACCGCTTGGTCTGACCATGATCCCATTTTGGTCTCCTTAAATTATCCCCATAAGAGATCAAGTCAAAAATGGAGATATGACGATTGGTTTATAAAAGATCCAGTACTTTTTAAAAAATTTGAGACAAAGATTAAAGAATTCATAGCCTTCAACGACATGGGTCAAACACCTATACAGTATGTTTGGGCATCTCTTAAGGCCTTTGTTAGAGGCCTATGTATGAAGCAGGCCACCTTAGCTTGAAATAAGTTATGGAAATCTTTAGCTGAACTAACATGCCTATATAGATCCTTTTCCTCTATCTAAAAAACAAACCCTACTAGGCTCAGGACGTTATGCCTTGAGAAGATCCATGCAGACATTAGAAATCTGGAGATTTCCAGAACCCAAAAAATGTTAAGCAAATTTAAACAAATATTTTATTCCCATAGCAATAAAGATAGCACTCTGCTATCCGCTAAACTAAGGCATAGGCAAGCCCAACAACTAATCTCCTCCATTAAGAATGGAGAAAGCAATGCAATCTCCCCTACAGATACAGTATAGGGGAATCATTTTGTTCATATTACTCTTCTCTATACAATCTTAATGAAGCACAAATTGATCATAACAAAGGCGCCTCAGCTATCCGCTCGTACCTTGGATCTCTTGAGCTCCTGACCCTGGCAGAAGACCAAATAGAATTTCTCAAATCTCCTATTTCCCTAGAAGAACTTAAGGTAGTGATTAGACAAGTAAACAAAAGTAAAGCCCCGGGCCCTGATGGCTTTACTGGACAGTTCTATAAGTCATTTGCAGACACTATTAATATCTTAATGTTGAAGACCTTTAATGAATTTGCTAGAACAGGCAATTCCCTCAATGAATTTTTAGAGGCCAAAATTATAACAATTCTTAAGCCAGACAAAGACCCCCAATTGTGCCAGAGTTACAGACCTATATCACTCATTAACTCTGATATTAAACTATACTCAAAATTTTTAACTAATAGATTGGCTGGAGTAATTCCCAAAATAATTCATAAAGGTAGGGTTTGTACCTGGCAAAGAGGGCCCAGGTAATACTTGTATCGTATCTATCGTTTGACAGGGTCAGGTATGATTTCTTGTGGGAGGTTTTGAGAACCTTCAACCTCCCTATCAATTTGTGGTGGCTGCCCAAGCTCTTTACTCCCATCCGACTGCTAGAGTTCGGGGAGTAGGGTTCAATTCAGAATACTTCAATATTACCAACGGTACAAGACAGGGCTGCCCTTTGTTGCCTCTTCTATTTGCTTTAGCTATAGAACCCCTGGCCAAAGCTATTCGATTAAACCCAAATATCACGGGAATGCCGTTTGGTAATTCCCAACATAAAGTTGCACTATTCGCTGATGATGTCACTCTTCTTCTGACATCACCCGAGACATCCATGCCAGCAGTTTTCAAAAGCATTGAAAATTACTGTAAGCTTAGCTTATATAAACTTAACGTAACAAAAACTGAAGTCCTTCATATCAATGTACATCAGACTGCCCTCATGGAGCTACAACGCAAATAATCTTTCCAATGGTCCCCGCACACGATTCAACACCTTGGAGTACATTTAAGTCCTGATCTAAATTTAGTTATATCCAAAAATTTCACTGCTCGCCTTCGGGAGTTTGAGAGGCTAATAAATAGTTGGGAGTTTAGGGAATTATCTTGGACTGGTAGGATAGCTGCAGTTAAAATGGCTTTTCTGCCTAAGCTTATCTATCTGTTCAGGTGCATTCCCCTTACAATATCTAGAGCTATTTTAAATAGATTACAGAGTCTAATTTCCAACTATGTATGGAGGGGTAAGCGACCTTGCACTGTCACTACGATAATACAAAAACTGATCCATAGAGGGGGACTTTCTTATCCAAGTATTTTACTATACTATGATGCTGCACGCCTTTCTCAGCTGACGAACTGGTGTATGCCGGCAGCCAGTTTTCGTTGGCAAGAAGTCAAAAAAGCTATTTTACCTAGAGGCATTCTTTTATCAGATCTCCCTTGGATTCCATCCTATCTGCGTAGTAGCTTAAAAATTGATCAATTAGATAAACGAATGGACTTTGCATCTGCTTGTGAGCAATTTGCACTCCCTCAATCATTACACTTTGGCTATCTCCGCCTTACATGCCTTTTAACCTCCTGGGGGTCTGGATGGACGCAACTCTAGAAAACCAACAAAATGGGAACATAGATGGGCTTTAGGTAAATCGCTTAAAAGCTCCCTCTCTTTCCACTATTGCATACTAATCACACCTTCGAAAACCCACCAAGCATAACCAATATACTGCTTGGGAGAGAGACCTGCATACAGTTACTGAGACTGACGTGTCGTTCCCGGAGCTGGTGGTAGCTAAGAAATTACTGCACTGTGCAACACTGTGGGAGCTATAATACAAAATAAATGCACATTGACACTTTGTCCCCTCTACACTACATACATTTTATAAATCTTTCCCTCTCTGCTGGAGAGATTGTGGAAACCTGGGCATAGCTATACATATCTGGTGGGAGTGCCCTAAGGTTAAGGGTTTATGGAGAAGGATATTCAAAACTCTTCATGACTTACATATTAATGTGCAGATGTGTCCAGCCTTGGGTCTCCTTCATCATGGGGCATCAAACTTGCAAGAGGTAGACAGATCCCTAATTATATATATATCTCTTTATGGCCACAAAACTCGCAATAGCAAGAGACTGGAAACAGCCTTCTCCTCTCTCTTTCCCAAAAATCACAGCCATTATGGAATACTTCAAAGCAATGGAACATTATGCATTTAGGATGACAAACAAACTCGATCTACTTTATAATATATGGCAGGCCTGGGACTCCCTTCGCCTCAGTAACTCCCCTACCCCGTACTTTCCTTAAATTCCAGTGCCCTCTCCCCCCCCCTTTTTTTTACCCCCCTCCCTTTCTTTGGTTCCCATCCCCCACATTTAAGCCCACATTCCACCTATGTCAGCCAGGAGACACCTTGGACCAGATTAGTCTAGGAATAGACGTCATTCGTATTCTATGACTTTCGACAGTACACTTTTGATTATTCTACATTATTGTAGATAAGAAATAATTCTACCCTTATATCTGAATTAATGGTACCTTCTCACACATTGCTGTAGATTTGATTGGACATACATATTTGTATAGTAATATATAATTGCTGTGGTTATCAGATCCAGCATATTATATAATTCCTATAGCAGTTGGTTCATAAGTAACCATTTTATCAACCTACGTGTAAAGCTATTAATTATATGTATTAAAATGAGGTTCTCAAACTACTACTAAATATGTAACATATAATCTACATGAGCTAATGTGTAAGACTTTATTAATACTTGTATAACAATAGCCAAGTGAAAATTTTCACTGTTCGTGTATATTTCTTGTTATGTTACCCTTTGATTGTCTGTTTCTCATGAATCTCAATAAAAGATTCTAAAAGAAAAGAAAAAGGACCTGAAAAATGTGAAATGGGCAAACTTCAATATATTTCTATTTCTGGGCAACAAAAGAAGGAATATAACAGCTAAAATGTATATAACAGGCATAATGACATCACAACAAGGAAATCCTTGGAAATGCAGGGATTACCTTGTTAGTAAACAAAGGAGTGGTCTCATGCCCTATAAGAGTGATCACTGAAAAAAAAATGCAGCAATACTTAAAGGGACACTGAACCCAATTTTTTTCCTTTGTGATTCAGATAGAGCATGAAATTTTAAGCAACTTTCTAATTTACTCCTATTAACAAATTTTCCTCATTCTCTTGGTATGTTTATTTGAAAAGCAAGAATGTAAGTTTAGATGCTGGTCCATTTTTGGTGAACATACTGGGTTGTCCTTGCTGATTGGACAGCACCAATAAACAAGTGCTGTCCATGGGTCTGAACCAAAAATGTGCTGGCTCCTTAGCTTAGATGCTGTCTTTTTAAAATAAAGATAGCAAGAGAATGAAGAAAAATTGATAATAGAGTAAATTACAAAGTTGCTTAAAATTGCATGCTCTATCTGAATCATGAAAGAAAAAATTTGGGTTCAATGTCCCTTTAAAGTGCTGTTTACCACGAGGAGGAAGAAGCCCTATCTCCCCTAATTGTTTCTGCTAGAGGGACAAGTGACCTCTTATTTGAAAGAGGAGAACACCCTCGCTCAAATAAGGGGTTGCTTGCCCCCCCAGTATTCATCTGATCACTGTTAAAAAAGGTGATCCCATGCTCTATTAAACACCAGGTAATTACTATTGGTGGAGGATAGGGGCTTTGATAGTGGCTTTGCTTCTCTCTCTGGCCCAATTATCAAAAGCGCGACAAGTCCGAGAAATATTTAAAAGAGATCACAATGTTGAGGAAGCGAGCAAAATACTCAAATGGGCTGACAGTACTGTTTAAAGGCAGCATCGCCGAAAGGCATATTACCATACATTTCGGTGGGTGGCAATGCTACTCTGATAATGGCGATATATATTCAAAGCAGCATCGCCACCAAGAGGGGGGCAGAGGAGGACCTACCATTGGTGCATCAGGTGCAGTTGCACCAGGGCCCAAGTGCTGGAGGGCCCATAGCAACCAGTCTATACATAGGCTTGTGAAGAATGTGTACAATCCTAATGCAGGAGAGCCTTTTAATAGTGCAGGCTGCAGGTCTATCAGTACATTCATCCATTCAAGTCATTATAAAAGGCAGCATGTATATTATTGTTGTTGCTTACTACTGAGTTATTTTTGGGGTGTAATGAAAAATGATCCTTTTACACAGTACTGTATGACAATACAATTTACATGTGTCAACAGAACATAAAATATAATAGTGAATTAAACATATCAATAAGGCACATATAGATTCTGGGATTGTGAGTAAATGATATATGAACACACATTAATGTATATGTTATGTACATGTATAGTATAGTGTTAGAACATGCGTGTAAACTGTAAACGTGATTGTATTAATCTTCTATTGTGTTCTTAGGTGTGTAGTTTTATTCATTTTAAGATTGCAATTATGTGTTCTCAATATTAATATTTACATTTTATTAAGAACGCGCTTTCGTGATAGCAATATACATATTTCATAATATTGCAATTGCAATGTTGCGTTTTCCATATTTCACAATATTGTCATCTCATTTTCACTAGTCTAATATTAATACATCATAATTCTGCGATTGTGATTGCACATTTTATTTATAATATTGCAATTGCACTATAGCAAGCATGTTCTTTATTAATACATATCTATATCTAATAAGGAAATGCAACATTAAGATCGCAATATTGTGAAATATTTGTGTACACATAACTTTAAAGACAGCCCCCCTGCTGCCTACATTGCAGTTCTGTGGCAATGTCAGCTGAATTTTGCTGAAGTTGCGATTCCCATTGTATCATATGGGAGACAAACCGCCACTCAACAGCACAACACGGTTCAGCCCACTTTTTTAGAATATATCGACAGACCGACGGACTGCGACCCTGGTCGAACCCAAAAAGGCAACATCCCATCTGTCTGTCAATGTTTTGAATATCGGGGCCTCTGACTTTTTTAGAGCGGTATGAAAACCTTCATGAGAAAAAGAGATAGAGAGAATTCAGATGGCTATAAATTAACAGGAAACTGTTCAAAGTAGGGCCTGTAAAATGGTACATAGTCTAACATTAATACAAGGAAAGAAAAAAGTGAGAGAGGTTATATGATAAAAATCTTGTTGCTAATACAGGTGCAATGGAATAAAAATATTATTTTCAATCGGCTAGATTACAAGTTTTGTCGGTAAAAACTTGCGGAGCTAACGCTCCTTTTTTTTCCAGCGCTCACTTTAAACAACGCTGGTATTACAAGTTTTCTGAATGGCTGCGTTAGCCTCAGAAAAATGAGCGCCACTTCTACCTGTAATACCAGCGTTGCTTACGGTAGCGGTAAGCTGGAAAAACGTGCTTGTGCACAATCTCCCCATAGGATATAATGGGGCTGAGCTGGCTGAAAAAAACCTAATAATTACATTGTAGCTATTTTAGGATTTATATTTATCTTACAGGCAACTTTATATTTATTTTAACTAGGTACAATAGCTATTAAATAGTTAATAACTATTTAATAGCTACCTAGTTAAAATAATTACAAAATTACCTGTAAAATAAATCCTAACCTAAGTTACAAATGCACCTAATACTACACTATCAATAAATTAATGCAAGGTCAATTCTATTGGCTGATCCAATCAGCCAATCGGATTGAACTTCAATCCAATTGGCTGATTAAATTTTTCCTACCTTAATTCCGATTGGCTGGTAGAATCCTATCAGCCAATCAGAATTCGAGGGACGCCATCTTGGATGACATCATTTAAAGGAACCTTCATTCGTCGTTAGTCGTCGGAAAGAAGAGGATGCTTCGTGTCCGATGTCTTGAAGATGGACCTGCTCCGCGCCGGATGGATGAAGATAGAAGATGCCGCTTGGATGAAGACTTCTACTGGATGGAGGACCTCTTCTGCCCCGATTGGATGAAGACTTCTGGCCGGATCGGATGAAGACTTGTGCCGGTCCGGATGTCCTCTTCTGCCCGATCGGTGCCCGGCTGGCTGTAGGGTGATCTTCAATGTGGTAGTGTTAGTTTTTTTTTTAAAGGGGGGGATCGGGTGGGTTTTAGAGTAGGGGTATGTGGGTGGTGGGTTGTAATGTTGGGGGGTATTGTATTTGTTTTTTTTACAGGTAAAAGAGCTGATTACTTTGGGGCAATGCCCCGCAAAAAGCCCTTTTAAGGGCTGGTAAAAGAGCTGATTACTTTGTAATTTAGTTTAGGATAGGGCATTTTATTATTTTGGGGGGCTTTTTTATTTTATTAGGGGGCTTAGATTAGGTGTAATTAGATTAAACTTCTTGTAATATTTTTTTATTTTTTGTAATTTAATGTTTTTTTTTGTAATATAGTTTAGTTTATTTAATTGTATTTTATTTTAGATAATTGTAGTTAATTTATTTAATTAATTTATTGATAGTGTAGTGTTAGGTGTATTTGTAACTTAGCTTAGGATTTATTTTACAGGTAATTTTGTAATTATTTTAACTAGGTAGCTAATAAATAGTTAATAACCTATCCTAATATCCTAAAATAGCTACAATGTAATTATTAGTTATATTGTAGCTATCTTATGGATTATTTTATAGGTAAGTATTTATTTTTAAATAGGAATAATTTATTTAATTATAGTAATTTTATTTAGATTGATTACAAATAGATTTAAGTTAGGGGGGTGTTAGGGTTAGACTTAGGTTTAGGGGTTAATACATTTATTAAAGTTGCGGCGATGTCCGGTTGGCAGATTAGGGGTTAATAATTGTAGTTAGGTGGCGGCGACATTGGGGGCGGCAGATTAGGGGTTAATAAATATAATGTAGGTGTCAACGATGTTAGGGGCAGCAGATTAGGGGTTCATAGGTATAATGTAGGTGGCGGTGATGTCCTCTCGGCAGATTAGGGGTTAAATAATTTTATTATAGTGTTTGCGATGTGGGGGGCGGTTTAGGGGTTAATAGGTAGTTTATGGGTGTTAGTGTACTTTTTAGCACTGTAGTTAAGAGCTTTATGTTCCGGCGTTAGCCCATAAAACTCTTAACTACTGACTTTTATATGCGGTAGGAGTCTTGGAGGTAGAGGCTGTACCACTCACTTCTTCCAAGACTTGTAATACCGGCGTTAGGAAAATCCCATTAAAAAGATAGGATACGCAATTGACGTAAGGGGATTTGAGGTATGGAAAAGTCGCGGAAAAAAAGTGAGCGGTACACCTGTACCTGCCTGACTCGTAATACCAGCGGGCGTTAAAAAGCAGCGTTAGGACCCATTAACGCTGCTTTTTAAAGCTAACACAGAACTCGTAGTCTAGGCGAATATTTATATATAAAAAAACACATTTCATTATTGTGTTTCTGTCCCTTTAAGGGACTTAAAAAAACAAGCCAAAAAAACATAGCAGAAAGGGGTCATGGTCTCAGTTTGGAAGGTGGTATGTTCAAGAGTAATTTGTGGAAGCACTTCTTTACAAAAAGGGGGGTTAAGTCATAGAATACATAGAGGTGGTAAGGCAAAACACCTGGCATATACATAATGTTTTCCCAAGAATTAAATAGGCTTCTCCTTTAAAAGGAAATATGGATAGACTTGATGGGCATTTGGGTTCTTATTGGTTTTCTTTGCAAATCCATGGTGCATAGTTCCATTTCATTCACCAATAAAAAAAAGTCACGTACATTACTGAACTTTTGGTTTGCAATGTTTTAATGCAGTATTTTTCTAATCAGGGTTTTGTCCGGTGATGCGTAAAATCATGAAATAAACACGTCTATTCTACGCACTATATGTTTATATTAAGAAGGGCCTCTCCATGACCCAGAATAACTGACTGCCCTTTACTTGCAGTGTAAAGTTAGTTGGTAAATATTTCACTGTCTACTGAAAGGAACATAGGGAAAAACATTATTCCATTCTTGTTCATAGTCAATTTCTGGCAAAGCGTGTTAAGCAGATAAAGTTTGTATATGCAGCACTAAGGAGACAAGGCTCAAAATGTGGCTGATTTGAACTCGGTAACCTTATCCAAAAAGGAAGGAGTCTGAGAGCAATGGACAAAATTCAATTAACTGAGATGATAGAAAATAATTTACTGAGCCAATGCATCAGCGAATTGGGGCTTTCATACCTTTCAAAGAAGGAAATAACCTATTCCTGTCCTTGTTATCTTATAACACAGGAGGTTCTTTTTACTCGGCAGCAGTTTCAGCATATACCTAATGATGCCTAAATGTTGCGGCCAAGCAATTTGGAGCTTTATTGTGCTACTAACTCCTTAATTTCCTTAGCTGACAGTTTTATTTTCAGAAGTGTTATCCTTTTAAACAGGAGCACAGAAACCCCCAACCACTGGAGTAGGAGGGGAAGTATGAATAGACATGGCGAATGGGTTAGAAGAGAAGATTGAAAAATGTAGATCAGATTTCTTATACACAATCTATCTCTTTTCATTTTATGTAAGTCTAATTAGAAACAAGTTCTCAGGGGTCATTAACATGTGTGGCACCCTCACGTTTTTTTGCACTATTTGTGACCACGTTTGTGGCAGACTGAATTAAAGTCATACTAAAATGACCTAATGCGTTAGAACATTTTTTTATTGTACAAATGCTTGTGTGTACCTGTCAGTTTATCCCCTATCGAGCTTGTCCTGAATAGGACATGTCCAATAATTGTCAGTCCATTGTGTATGCCACTGGCCATTTTGTGCTCAGAAAATGCATTATGGCTCCTATATGAACTTTAACTATGTATTTAACCCCCTTCACAGGCATTTAAAACATAATTACGTGCATGGATTTGTTCAGTAATAAAATTGACTAATGTATTAAAATATTTTATTATTATCTCTGTTCAATTCCCCTATTGTGTCATTATTCTCAATTCTCACAGATTGCAAACAATTGTGTGATCTTTTTATTTAAATCAAAACTCATCATTAGGCCAGTATAAAAATAAGGTGAGATCAGAAGTCCCTCCTCATTCTTTTATCCCTGTGCTGGTGTGGCATGTGTGTGAGGACGGCACAGTATGAAAGAGGCTGATGACACCATCCGAAAGTAGCCTCTAAGGGGTCTCCCTAGGATACAGGTGGCAATTGTGAAAAATGGCGATCACCTGAATATTATAGTAATGTTTTATGTAGTAAGAGGTGGCTATTATAAAGCCCCTGTCTTTCCCTTAGCTTTTCTTAGAAGGGGTTGGAAACCCCATTTAAAAGACAGGAATTCCCTTTATTGAATGAGAGGTCACATCTAATTTTCAGATAATGATCGATGCAATAGTGATCACCTGCTCCACTAGATACTGGACCGTGGGAAGAGATAGGCTGCACTTTTCCAATTAGGTGTCTCATGCTCTTGTCATTAGTAGGTGATTTGGAAATCACCTACCTAATATATTTACTGTATTGTGATAATGGCTCAAAAGGATTCCTATCCACTTGATACAACATGACAGATGAGATTACAAATAGGTAGCAGGTTACTATCTATATTATATATATTTCAGGGTGCTCTGAATTGTGAAAGGAACTCTAGCATACTCTTATATGCACTTTTAATAGAGGAGAATCCCCTCTTTCCAATGAGTAGATCAAGGAGCCAAACGCATATGGAACAAAATAAAGGAGGTGACCATCCAATACTAATGCCTTCAATGATACAAAGTGGTATATAAAACCCCTTATTTGAAAGTAGTAGTTCTGCACTTTCAAATATCTAGTCCTGTTTCTTTCCATTTAATTGCCACAACCCCAACCCTAATTTACCCTAACAGCAGCTTACCCAGCCTCCATGTGTCTATTAACTATAACTGCAATCACACATACATCAATAACACTCTCATGACAAACCCGTTATTTATAATCCAATCTACTATGAAAGACCCTCACAAAATCTTTTGTATCAATAGAATGCAAAGTACCTGCTACCTTCTGGGAAGCTCCCAATCTTTTAATATTGATGCCATATTAGAGACTAATTTGCTTGCTAGATTGTGACATTAAAGTCTTAAAGGGAAAGTAAATACTTTGAGATTTCAACATAAAATGTTTAGTTATGCACAGTAAAACAACTTTGTAGTAAATATTCTTTATTTATTTTGAATTCCTTTTCAAGTAATTTAGCTTTTGAAAACTGTAGCTTGTAGGATCCTTGAATAAGTCAGTAGCTTACTAAAGAAATGTACGTTGGAGGGACTGATTGGACCGGCTGGGATCTCTGACATCACAAGTAGGGTAGAGGTTTGGTTGATGGTTCTAAAAATACAGTCTCATAAGTGTATGCAAGTGATTTGTGAGTTTGTCAAATAAAAACTTACTCAAGTGCTTGTTATCACTATTTTTATTGTTCATTTTCTAATTCTCAGACTTGGAAAAGAACCCTGCACAATTTGTTTTCGTAACAGACATTAACAGATAACAACTGCAAATTGTTTGCAGACTCAAGCCCAGATTAGTCCTAATGACTCATATAGGGCATGCAATTTTTAACAACTTTCCAATTTACTTTTATCATCAAATAGGCTCTTATGCTAATTTATAAGCCCTTAAAGGGACAGTCAACACCAGATTTTTTGTTGTTTAAAAAGAAAGATAATCCCTTTATTACCCATTTCCCAGTTTTGCATAACCAACACAGTTATAATAATACACATTTTACCTCTGTCATTATCTTGTATCTAAGCCTCTGCTGACTGCCCCCTTATTTCAGTTCTTTTGACATACATGCAGTTTAGCCAATCAGTGCTCACTCCTAGGTCACTTTACGTGCATGAGCTCAATGTTATCTATATGAAACATGTGAACTAATGCCCTCTAGTGGTAAAAATGTATTCAGATTAGAGGCAGTCTTCAAGGTCTAAGAAATTAGCATATGAACCTCCTAGTTTTAGCTTTCAACTAAGAATACCAAGAGAACAAAGCAAAATTGGTGATAAAAGTAAACTGGGAAGTTGTTTAAAATTGCATGCCCTATTTAAAACATGAAAGTTTTTTTTGGACCCAACTGTCCCTTTAAAGCTTGAATTTTATCTCAGAGCATTTTAACAGTTTTTTTGTTTGTTTACAGATAGATAGTGCTAGTTCATGTGTGACATATAAATAACAATGTGCTCACTCCTGGGAGTTATTTATGAGTCAGTCCTAAAATGCAAGGCTGTCAAAAGAAGTGAAATAAGGGGGCAGTCTGCAGAGGTAAAAAGTAAATGAATATAACTATGTTGGTTATGCAAATATGGGGAATGGGTAATAAATGTATTATCTCTTTTTTTAAACAATAAAAATTATGGACTATTCACTAGACTGTCCCTTTAATCTGTAGAGATCCGTTGTGCACAAACATAGATTTCTTGCTAGATGAAATATCAATTTAAAAAAAGCATCACCTTAACCCTTTTTTCATGCAAATTATTTTAACATGTTTAAAATAAAAGTTCTTTCATGAGTTACCTGTAGCTCAGCATGGTAACAGCTGATGGAGAGGTATTGCAGAATGAATGCTATATACCTGCTTCTACAAAGCTTCCCAGGAGGCGGTATTATCAGCTGTAATCCATTAGTTTTGGTGTTGTGATGAATTCAATTATATCAAACCTGTCAGAATCTCTTTAATGTGGCATCATTTATATTCATAAAATACAGAATATGAGAGAAACTTTTCCAATAGGCATGCTTCTGTGAACAAAAATAACACAAGGAAAAAAAAAAAAAAAACGATTTTAAAAATAAAAAAGTCAATGAGAGATGATTATATTTGATGAAGTTGAAATGTCATTTTGTAATTTGTAAAGAATGCAAATTTGGCGTGTTGTTTGTCCTCTGAGTATTTCAAAAGGATCACTTGAATTTCAGTATCTGATTTTTTTTGCCTGTGGGTAATTAAAATATTTATGCAAAATTAGCATACAGATTGTTGCTCTATATAGTTAGAGCAATGAATTGCTATCACAGAATTTCATATTGATAGGTAATGCTTCTGAAATCAGCGTTATTAACAGACCCATAGCAAGCTAGACTACAAGTGGCAAACAAAATGGGTTTATCAAGGGTCTTTGTGAGCATCATAAGTAGCGTGCATATTACAAGATGAAAGTAAACAAGTTGACTTGAGTGCAATTTAATTTAATGCACGTCGGGATAGCGCAATTTCAGAGCTCTGGTTAAAGGGACAGGAAACCCCAACATTTTCTTTCATGATTTGGATAGAACATACAATTTTAAACAACTTACCAATTTACTTCCATTTTTAGATTTGTTTCATTATCTTTTTATCCTTTGCTGAAGGAACCGCATTGCTTAACCCCTTAATGACCACAGCACTTTTCCATTTTCTGTCCGTTTGGGACCAAGGCTATTTGTACATTTTTGCGGTGTTTGTGTTTAGCTATAATTTTCCTCTTACTCATTTACTGTACCCACACATATTATATACTGTTTTTCTCGCCATTAAATGGGATTTCTAAAGATAACATTATTTTCATCATATCTTATAATTTACTATAAAAATTTTTATAAAATATGAGGAAAAAATGGAAAAAAACACACTTTTTTAACTTTGACCCCCAAAATCTTTTACACATCTACAACCACCAAAAAAAAAACATGCTAAACGGTTTCTAAATTTTGTCCTGAGTTTAGAAATACCCAATGTTTACATGTTCTTTGCTTTTTTTGCAAGTTATAGGTCCATAAATACAAGTAGCACTTTGCTATTTCCAAACCACTTTTTTTCAAAATTAGCGCTAGTTACATTGGAACACTAATATCTTTCAGGAATCCCTGAATATCCATTGACATGTATATATTTTTTTTTAGAAGACATCCCAAAGTATTGATCTAGGCCCATTTTGGTATATTTCTTGCCACCATTTCACCACCAAATGCGATCAAATAAAAAAAAATTGTTCACTTTTTCACAACTTTTTCCACAAACTTTAGGTTTCTCACTGAAATAATTTACAAACAACTTGTGCAATTATGGCATAAATGGTTGTAAATGCTTCTCTGGGATCCCCTTTGTTCATAAATAGCAGACATATATGGCTTTGGCTTTGCTTTTTAATAATTAGAAGGCTGCTAAATGCCACTGCGCACCACACGTGTATTATGCCCAGCAGTGAAGGGATTAATTAGGGAGAATGCAAGGAGCTTCTAGGGTTAATTTTAGATTTAGTGTAGTGTAGTAGACAACCCCAAGTATTGATTTAGGCCCATTTTGGTATATTTCATGCCACCATTTCACCGCCAAATGCGATCAAATTAAAAAAAAACGCTAAATTTTTCACAATTTTAGGTTTCTCACTGAAATTATTTACAAACAGCTTGTGCAATTATGGCACAAATGGTTGTAAATGCTTCTCTGGGATCCCCTTTGTTCAGAAATGGCAGACATATATGACTTTGGCGTTGCTTTTTGGTAATTAGAAGGCCGCTAAATACTGCTGCACATCACAGGTGTATTATGGCTAGCAGTGAAGGGGTTAATTAGGTAGTTTGTAGGGAGCTTGCAGGGTTAATTTTAGCTTTAGTGTAGAGATCAGCCTCCCACCTGACACATCCCACCTCCTGATCCCTCCCAAACAGCTCCCTTCCCTCCCCCACCCCACAATTGTCCCGCCATCTTAAGTACTGGCAGAAAGTCTGCTAGTACTAAAATAAAAGGTTTTTTATTATTTTTTTTATTTTTTTATAGCATATTTACATATGCTGCTGTGTAGGATCCCCCCTTAGCCCCCAACCTCCCTGATCCCCCCAAAACAGCTCTCTAACCCTCCCCCTCTGCATTATTGGGGGCCATCTTGGGTACTGGCAGCTGTCTGCCAGTACCCAACTTGCAGAAAAAAATGTTTTTTTTTGTTTCTGTTTTTTTTTTTTCTGTAGTGTAGCTTCCCTACCCCCACAGACCAACCCCCACACCTTGATAGATTGATTTTTTTAAAACTTGTATTCCCCTTTTTTTAGCATTTTAGTAAACTTTTTGCTGTAGTGTAGCGTTTCCCACCCGCTCCCTCCCCATGCACGCGCCCGCCCCCGCCCTCCCATGCACGCGCGCGTGCCCGTGCACGCCCCCGGACATCCTCGCCCACAATCCCGCCCCCCTCCTCATCACTAGTGCCAACGATGGCCGCCACCCGCCTCCCGGTCCGGCTCCCACCCACCAACGAGGAAAGCCACCGATCTCCGGTGCAGAGAGGGCCACAGAGTGGCTCTCTCTGCACCGGATGGCTTAAAAAGGTTATTGCAGGATGCCTCCATATCGAGGCATCACTGCAATAACCGGAAAGCAGCTGGAAGCGAGCAGGATCGCTTCCAGCTGCTTTCCACACCGAGGACGTGCAGGGTACGTCCTCAGGCGTTAACTGCCTTTTTTTTGAGGACGTACCCTGCACGTCCTCGGTCGTTAAGGGGTTAAAGGGACACTGAACCCAAATTTTTTCTTTTGCGATTCAGATAGAGCATGCAATTTTAGGCAACTTTCTAATTTACTCCTATTATCACATTTTCTTCATTCTCTTGGTATCTTTATTTAAAAAGCAAGAATGTAAGTTTAGATGCCGGCCCATTTTTGGTGAACAACCTGGGTTGTTCTTGCTGATTGGTGGATACATTCACCCACCAATAAACAAGTGCTGTCCAGGTCTGAACCAAAAATTGTCTGGCTTCTTAGCTTAGATGCCTTCTTTTTCAAATAAAGATAGCATGAGAACGAAGAAAAATTGATAATAGGAGTAAATTAGAAAGTTGCTTAAAATTGCTGGGTTCAGTGCCGCTTTAACTGGCAGCAAGATGAACACATCTAGTCAGCCAATTACAAAAGACAAATGTGTGCAGGCACCAATTTGAAACAGCTCCCACTAGTGTAGGATATGTGTGTATTCTTTTTCAACAAGGGATACCAAGAGAACAAAGCACATTTGAAAATAAAAGTGAATGTAAAAGTGTCTAAAAATGACATGCTCTATCGGAATCATGAAAGTTTAATTTTGACTTTCCTATCCCTTTAACTGTTACACTCGAATAAAAAGTTGCACAGAACACATCAAAAATACATTTAAAAGTACAGTTACACTCATAATAACATTATCTAATGAAAAAAATATTTTAAAAAATTTGCAATAAAAATGTATAAGGGCTCAAAAATATGAGGACTCAGGTGTAAGAAAAAAAGGCTGCATAGGGCTTGCTTTAACATAGAGATACATACATATACAGTACATGTCTAAATATGTATATGTAGGTGTGTATATACACCTATGGGTAAAACTTTCTAGCTCTTACCTGCTATGTGGAAAAACACTCTTAACCCAATAACCCAATAAAGACGCGGACACCAGTTATGGGAGAAAAAAACCCTTCCCCCGTCCGGGGAGAGGGGTCGCATTTATTGAACAAATAACTTAATTAAATAACCTAATAACAAGTAACGTTGGCCGGCAAGAAAAAAAGGCACCCCTGTCCTACAACTCCAAAGCAAGGGGTGCGACTGCCCTAAGGGAATGGGGGACGCCCCCCAAACCCGACGGCCTAGGGTTTTTTTTAGGAGGGATCGTGCAGGGAGCCACCGAGCGTCGGCCCTTGCGGCTGTCGTTGCATGTGCTCTCCAGTCCCCCTCCTCTTATTACCCCCCAGGCTGTCCCTATTGGATGTTTGTCGCACCCCTTCTGCCACCGCAACGGGAACATGACGCCATGTTCCTAACCAACTAGAGTTGAGGGACCCCCGAACTCCGAAGACAACGGTCCCTCAGCCAAAAGATTGTTAGTTCCGAAGGGGGGTCCCTAGAACAAAATTAAAGCACTTTGGACTTACTAAGGTCCGAGTGGCTATTCAGCCCCCAGCCAAAGTGATACTATTGCCAGCATCGCCTGCTCACCGTCAACTGGAACACACCCGCCATAACTGGAACAGAGCATCTGTAGCTTGGGAGGGAAGGGAAGACAGAAAACAGGTTAGTGACCCTACTTCCTGCCTACAGCCCTTAATATAGGTTCTGCAACATCTCCCTCTAGCTGTCAGACCAGCAGCACACACAGGAATTAATGCACGTAGCAACTAAGTCAAAAGTTAACCCTTAAGTTGCTGCGTGCTTAATCAGCTCTCCACTTTCCTACTGTTGGGTGAATTAGATGTGGAGAGCGTGTGTGAGTGATTGTCTGAGTTTTGGGTGTGATGGTGTTTGGTCATATGTATGTTTGGGGGAGTTTGTGGCAGTGTAGTTGATGGTTGAGGTTACGGTGGGTGCTCTTTGAGTGTTTGAATACTTTGTGGAGAGTGAGTATTGTTAATGAATATGGTTAATAATCCATAGTTTGAAACCCATGGTTTGATTTATGATGAGAAAAGACATGTGGATGTGCAAGTTGATTGTTATCCCACAGTAGGGATATATAATGGTGGTTCTGTTTTAACATTGAGTGTAGGCTGTGAGTTGAAGGGAAGTTTGGTATTGTTTGAGTGAGTGTTAAGGGTGGAGGTTTTGGGTATGTGGTGGATGAAATTTGAGACTGAGTGGAGGGTGGATGGGGATGAGAGGAATTGTATGTAAGTGTTTTAGCTTGTAAATTAGTAATTGTATGTTTATTATGAATTGATATATGTGTGTTAGAACCTGGGGTTTATATTATGATGAGAATCGGCATGACAGCAATTTTGGTGGATTGACATTTTATGAGTGAGCTGTGTAGGCAAAACTTTTTAATTGTTTGACATTAAGTTGATGTTGTGTGTGATGGTGATTGTATGTGGGATGTGTTTGTGTGTACAGCCACAAAAATGGAAAAAGGCGAGTCGGGGCCACAGGTTAAGATTCAAAACTTAAAGGGACAGTCAAGTCCAAAAAAACCTTTCATTTTTCAAACAGGGCATGTAATTTTAAACGACTTTCCAATTTACTTTTATCAACAATTTTGCTTTGTTCTCTTGCATTCTAGTTGAAAGCAAACATAGGAAGGCTTATATGATAATTTCTAAGCCATTGAAGGCCGCCTCTATTTTATTTACTTTTCACAGCAGGGGAGAGCAAGCTCATGTAGGCCATATAGATAGCATCGTGATCACGCTCGTGGCTAGTGGCAGACACTGCAATAATTGGCTAAAATGCAAGTCAATAGATAATAACTAAAAGTCATGTGATTAGGGGCGGTCAGAAGATGCTTAGATACAAGTTAGTCACAGAAGTAAAAAGTGTATTAATATAACAGTGTTGGTTTTGCAAAACTGGGGAATGGGTAATAAAGGGATTATCTATCTTTTTAAACAACAAAAATTCTGGTGTTGACTGTCCCTTTAACTTTTATTGCCACACAAAGTGAGAAGTAAAATAATGCTTTCAGCATTAAAAACAAAAAGAGCTAGGACAGCAGCGGTCTGACATGTTTCACTTATCTGCCTTACTCATAGACCGTGCTGTCACTAGCTCACAGCCCTCTTTAATCTGTTAATCACACTGACGCAAACATGATGTCACGGTTAACTCTTTAGTCTCTAGTGTTACAAGGAGCAATATAATATACAGCAATTATATATACAGTTATACACATCCCTTACATGTTATCAGCATATTGCGTGTATACTAATTCAAAGATGTATCATAGGATATCACACTACCTTCTACAATTATATAGTTTAAATCATAAAGATAAGAGTTCACCAGTATATTTAATATAGCAGAAAATATGTACTATCATGTATCATATCAAACTAATATGTACTATTATGTATCATATCAAACCAAAGTGAATTGGAATATTTGTCAATCAAACTGATGACGCTATCTGCAGAATATCCTTTGAACTCAAGGTGTGAAATATAAATAACCCTATATAGTGTTTTGAACAGTATATAAAATGCTAAAGAGAAAAGAAGAAAAAAGGTTATCCCACAATGTGTTTGTGTGTGTCTGTGTGGGCCAGCGTGTCTGGGGTATGAATGTTTATTGTATATAGTGGTTGAGTGTGATGCTTTGATTGGTGGTATGTTTGTTTGTGTTATAATAACCGTAATTTAGCAGCTTCTAAAGGAGGAAGCACAATTAGACGTAGGTTTGTGCACTTGTGCCGATTTCAAGTAACTGGTATTGTTCCTGCACCAGTGGAGTGTGGCTTAGTGAGCTGGTTTAGTTTAATGAGGAGAGATGTTGTTACTTCTGTGTGGCTGTGCGAAGGGTTTGTGATTATTGAGTATGAGTGTCGGTGTGATTTTTTGCTGCATAAGGCTAGTAGTGTGTTTGTAGCGACATGTATGTTTAAGGTGTTCAGTGGATGTTGTATGTTTTTTTGTGATCTCTTTAGTTGTCGATTGGGTGAATGTTGTTTATCTGTGGGTTAGGTGATGTGAGGAATACGCAGTGAAGATGTGGGCGTGCACTAAGATGTCACTGGCTGGCCCGGTTAGCGTTATATGGTTGCTAGGCAGCAGTGGTTTGGCTCGGTAATGAGAGTACATATAAAGTGCCTTAAGACATGATGCACTGATTGTTGCTATGTTTATGCCTGTCAGTAAGGATTGTTATGATATACTGTGGCTCAGTTTGATTGTCATTTTAGTCTGGTAGGACACGGCGGTGTTAAGTTGCTATGGTGATGGGTGTGATAATGGACTAATTTTGCTCTCTGCTGGGCCCCGTAGTATGTCTTCGCATGCGCAGTTGTGTGTGTCAGACGTGTAGGGAGAACAGCTGATAGCAATCACTTGGTGATGGGTTCTTTCATAAAAGGGTGAGTTTTTTATGTGTTCGTTTGGTCTGAGGACGGGGGCAACCCCGAAAACGTTTATCTGTGAATAAAAAGTTACATTTTAAAACGGTGAGTGCCTTCCCCTTGCCTACTTTTCTATATTGTTGTTTTGAAGAGCACCCCGGCTATTGATACAGTATAAAAAGTGTGCTGGAACCCTCCCTGCATTGTGTAATACAAATATAGACATATACAGTATATATATAAAGGCAATGCAGTCAAATGGCTGAATACATGGAAAACATATTTATGCAATATTCATATTTAATAAAGTGTTTAACTGTGTATTTTATATATATATATATATATATATATATATACAGTATATATAGGTATAGATATATAGTGTATATATATAGTGTACCAAAAAAACATCATATATATATATATAGTAAGATGTATTTAGGAATTTGGGGTTAGTGCACTTTGGTTAAACACGACTTGTTGTTCATTTTTATTCCACTTTTCATGCTATGTTGAACACTATGGGGTCAATTTATTGTTGGCCGAATTGGGCCGATTCACCCTGTTTCCGCGCAAGCCTTTAGGCTCGCCCGAAACAGGAGTTAAGAAGCAGCGGTCTATAGACCACTACTCCTTAACTCATACGCCACCTCTGAGGCTGCATACAGCAATCCGCCTGATCCTATATGCTGTCCGCATTCAGCGATGTCTGGTGGACATGATACGGGACAGCGTATCATGTCCGCCAGACTTTAATAAATTGACCCCTATGTGGAAATACGTTAACACAGTCACAATATTCTAACTTCAGCTTTTTGCACTCGGGTTAGCAGGCAAGTCAAATATTTTTACTTTCATCTTCTAATACTTGCAAAACCTGACGCGCACAAAAAACTTACTTCTAGCAGAGTTAACGCGCAAGCAGGAGTGATAAATAGCGATTCGCAATCTAACCCTTAGCTAGAAAGGAGCAAGAAATGAATTCTGATATGTTGTCTTTTCCCCCCTATTTCTTTCTTGAAGAAATAGTAATATATTAAAATTGTTTTACCTATATACTTAAAGGTAGACGTGCACAGGTGAAAAATTTGCTTCGTCCAAAAGATTTGCTTCAGGTTTTTCCAAAAGTTTGGGTTGGCCGAATGTTATCCATGTGTGCATTCATTTCAGATGAATTTAGAATTGGTATTTCTTACCGTTATTTCCAAGAGAAACAGCAAATATTTTTTTGAAGAGCATATCAAGGCATGCTCAGGAGCAGCAATGCAACTTTGGAGCTAGTACAAGAGAATGTTTTGCAATGGCACTATTATAGGCAAACCCCACTTTATTAAGTGTTCAAAATAGTGAAAACTTTTTTGTTGTTCTCAATACAATTTTAATAGTAACAATAAAAGTTAAATTTTATTTATCTGAGTAGTACTAGCCAAGTCAGGGCAGCAGAGTGCTATAAGTGCATACTTTCTAGTGGAACTAATCTTGCTCCACAAATTTGTAGTATACAACTTTGGAGCTAGCTTGTGATTGGTGGATACCCACATTTGCCTCTTGTCATTAGCTCACCAGTGGTCTATTACTACTCTGGAACTGACTTTAACCCTTTTTCATAGGTTAAACACATGGTTACATGCAAACAATAGTACAATAATAAAATGGACTAATACGTTAAATCCTTTTTTTTGCACTTTTATGTCCTTTAAGAAGTAGTGTGACTTCTGTATTTCCTACATCTGATGAGTTGCAACTGATCTTGAATTACATTTTTATACCATTTTCCCAACATGTTTTACAAACCAATATGGAAGCAGAGTGGGAGGACAGTGTGTGAGCAAAGAAACATAGATGGTGACCCAAGAAAGTAAAGAAGGAAATCCTCTCAAGAAGAGAGAAGTGAAGACAGGACTTGTAGCAGGGATGCCTTTGCAGCTCTTATTAGTCATTAGTTGGGTGGAGGGAGAAGTAGTTACTCATAAATTGTAAGAAAACATGGACAGATGAAATACTTTCCAAAGATTCCAGGCCAGAAATATCTAGAGTCAGGGGCATAACTGTGGTATTTTATACTGTAGTCAGCAGTAGCGTCACAACAGGGGGGCTGATGAGGCCCAAGCTCCATCTGTGTTATGTTTGGCTCCTCTGCAGAACAGGGCCCAAAGTAAAAAAAAAAAGTGTTTGGATTTGCCTTTACCAATATGGTAGCAGGGTCTCCATGATGGCCATCCCTTAGTTGCCGTGCAGAAGATCCTGCCACCATATTTGAACAGGAATTTCCTGCTCAAGTGCAGGTGTTCTGATGCAGACTACTCAAGTGAGAAGGATGACTCAAATTTAAAGAGAAGCAGCTCAAATTTGGTAGGATATGGTTGTCGCTTATTAATCAGGTATACTGATGATTTATATTATTAGAAGTTTCAGGTGCTTTGGAAATGGGAGGCCTCACCACAGCTTTTGCCTTGGCCTTTGCCCTTGGGCCCAATGAGGTATAGTTATGCCCCTGTCTAGGGCCCAGATAAGGCAGAGGAGAAAGATGAAGTCAAAAAGGGCAGCTATTAATTGTCATTAAAGTGTAATACGGGTGCCTATTAACATAAAGTCTGTAGCTTAAGAAATAAATAAGATCTTCAAAACACATCAAGTATATGTTCTACAAATAAGCCAGTAAAGCAAATCAAAGTGATTTTCAACCAGTAGGAAAGACCTCGACAAATATCCTTATTAAAATTAACAGTAAACGTCTTTCATGCAAAGATGGCTTTCTTTAAAATTGTGTCTCACGTGAGATGTATTAATTTGCTCTGCTCAAATTCTTTTTTTTGCATGAGGCTTTTAAAAAAAGTTTACATTTTGTATTTTGAAAATTATTAAAATGTATTTACCTATGTCTGTATATGTACAGCTATACAAACATCAAGCAGCAATAGTTCACATCCATCCATATATCAAAGTTGAATCCCAGAGACAAATAATAGTACTGTGCAAAAGAGGAAGGTAGAGAGGAATCAGAACAAAATGACAAAAAAAAGGATCTCATGTAAAATAAAATGAGTAGTAAGACAAAGAAAAAAAGTCAACTTTTATTTGAAGAATTTGAATTTATGTATAAAGACATTTTAGGATGTACCTCAGATACAGAGACTTAAAGGGATAGTAAACCCAACATGTTCTTTCATGATTCAGATAGACCATGCAATTTTAAGTATCTTTCTAATTTACTCCAAATTGGTATTGTCTGTTCCTCCACCCCACCCCCTTTATTTCCTCTTTTGGCTGGGCTGAGATTTATAGAGCAATCACATCCACTCTCTACATAGGCTTTCTATGGGCTTTAAAGGGGCTGGACTTCAAGATTGTCAACTGACACACATGTTGATTGGATGTTCACTGGAATTGTCATAAAAAAAAAAAGCGTTCATCCATGTGGCCGGCATAACATTGTAATAGAAGCATTACTATATGCCCTAATTTAACCCTTTCATAGATGAATTTTTAAAAAAAAGGTACACATATACTTTTTTAATGGCAAAGATTACATTTATGGCATTTGATTATTTAAAGTTTACCATCTTTTTAATTTTGACTTTACTGTCCCTTTAAGATGTATGTTTTGTTGAAGAGCGGTCATTTTCTTTTTCATAGCAAATTGTAATAAATTAGAATAGAAACATATTTTTATCTAAAATATTAATGCTTTTTTATATTTTCCTTATGGTTATATAGGACTTTTATAGACATGAAGCCAAGTTAAACTTAAATGGTCTGGGTGGAGTATTCAATTTTAAACACATTTCTAAATTACTTCTATTATCAAATTTGCTTTGTTCTCTACTATAAGAACAATAATAGTTTGATTGTATTTTGACACATTTTTTTTATAATTTTTAAAAATATCTGGAATATAATAGAGAAATAATTGAGGACACATTGAACAGAGAGATACACTAGAATAATAGTATCTCTATTTACCATGGAGTCTTGAGGCTGCTTCAGAGCCCCATCGTTTCAGCGTATGGTGTCGGCACTGGGGCTGCCTAAGGAATTGGTTTCTCATTAACGGGAGCTTGTATTGGGTTTAAGTGGCTGACACAGTGTTTGGTACACTTCAGTTTTTATATGTATATTTTGTCCGAGTACTGTGATAATTTGGACTCCCCCCCCCCTCTCTTCTCTTACATATATATATATATATTTATATATATAAAAAAATATAAAACAAAGTACAATATACCCACATTCTCCCAGCTCATATAAGTTTATTATTCATGTGTTAGTTTCACAAGGTTCCATTTAGGTTCACACATGTAAATTGATTGTCATTCAATCCTGTCTAAAAGGATTGTTTATGTGACACCTTCACGCTTTAAACCTAGAACCATTGCCTCCCGCAGCGAAGTATAGTAAAATGCCAACATTGCAAACATTGATTTCATCCCTTTAAAAATGTTACCTGCTATTGTGCCCTCGCTGTGCCCTTTTTATATACCCCAATGACTGAGTTGTCCTTTAAGCTTGTTTAATAAGTATTTTTAAGAGAATCTTTTTGCTACTTCCTGTTTTAACCACACAGATATCTAAGAACTAAGTTATAGCTCCATACTATGTGATACCAATTTTCAATTTATATTACGTCTGAATGTGGCAACATTTCCCTATTGGTTTTTAAAGGGACAGTCAACACCAGAATTTTTGTTGTTTTAAAATATAGATAATCCCTTAATTACTCATTCCCCAGTTTAGCAAAACCAGCACAGTTATAATTATACACGTTTTACCTCTGTGATTACCTTGTATCTAAGTTTCAGCAGACTGCCCCCTTATTTCAGTTCTATTGACAGACTTGCATTTTAGTCAATCAGAGCTGTCTCCATGGTAAATTCATGTGCACAAGCTCAATGTTATCTATATGAAACACATTAACTAATGCCCTCTAGTGGTGAAAAACTATCAAAATGTATCTGGATTAGAGGCGGCCTTCAAGGTCTAAGAAATTAGCATATGAACCTCCTAGGTTTAGCTTTCAACTAAGAATACCAAGGAACAAAGCAAAATTGGTGATAAAAGTAAATTGGAAAGTTGTTTAAAATTACATGCCCTATTTGAAACATGAAAAAAAAATTTTGGACTTGACTGTCACTTTAACCTTTCTCTCTGAGGTTATCTATCTTCCCATTAACCTTGTGAAGTTAATGGATGAATATTCTGTAGAAGGACAATATCCTCACTATTTTAGTGCAAAGTGTGTGTTTTATATTTCATTTGTTGTTTATTATTATTGAGGTTTTTTTGTGTGGAAACCCTTTACTGTTTGTAGTTGGTTACTATACTTTGTATAACCATGCTACATATCTCTCTCTAATTGGCTTTAGCAGAGATGATTACAAAATAAACTGCAAAACAATTGTATTTTTACTAACAAAATGAGAGTGACTCATTTTTTTCTACTCTAGTAACAAGTCCAGATTGGCTCCTCAAATATGGCAAATGGTGGGGGGAATTTGTTAATGTATTTAAAAATCTAGTATGTTACTTTTTGCAATACTGAAGAAAAATGTTGCAATTACAATATGGTTTATGTCCCCTTTTTCCCTCTAAGTTTTGCAAGGGCAATCGTTTATAGTCACTAGGGGCCTGATTCTAAAAACTTAAGCAGGCTAGAAGTGGTTTTTGATGCCAACAATCACAGGGGTAGCCTTAATGGAATTCTATGGAGCGGCGAGATATCTCCCATACAAAGTAATGTAGCTCAATAGAAAGGGAACCTTTTATGGCGAGGACGGGGTTTGATCAGTTTACTCTTCTTTCCGTATAGTATTTTACAATCACATTTATTTTTATATACATGTGTTTTTATATTAGAGTATTTTGTGTATTTGACACAATCTCACAACTTTTAAATTTTTGAGAAAAAAACAGCAAGATATGCAGAAGAAAAATGTTTACAGAATACGAGAGACCTAGGGGAGAAATTGCAACTACTCCGATGGAACGCCCCTTTACAGCCCTCTAGTAGAGGCAGGGAAACTAATTCCATAATAAGGAAAATAATAATTTGAATTTTGTATTATAAATACATATGTCATAGGTTTTTTTTTGCAATGTGCAGTGTAGTTATAATGTGATTTCTACTGTGCATCTTAAATTGTTTCTTTACTGCACAATTTCAATAAGAATTTACATTTTTCCATAAAATACTATTTTTACAGACCAATTTTGTTACAATTTGTAATGTGATTAAACAATACAATATTTTACTGCTTCATTTTATTTCAATAAGTCATTAATTTGTTTTATATTATTTTAAAATTATGATTTATTATGAGGCCTTTATTAATGTATACATTCACACATATTAAAAGCAAGTCAACACCACTTTGCAAGACACACTGTTCTCAGGGTAAAAACTGCCTTTATAGAATTACAACAGGGGATTCATGGTACTGGAGAGGTTTCTTATAGAATCTCACAAGCCCAAATTGCATTACAGAATCTGGCCCTAAGTCATAGGGGCGGATGTAATAAGCAGTAGATGCTGCTTTATGCGCCCTTAGTTTCCAGGTTACTGGAAATGGCAGTTAAGAAGCAGCGGTCGTAAGACTGGTGCTTCTTAAAGGGATAGTACACTCAAAAAATGATATTTTTAAAAAAACTTTATTAAGTATTATAAATATTTGTAATAAGTACCTAGTCCAAGTTTTTCTGTTCTTTTCTTTGTATTCCTAATAAAAAATCCTTATTTCGCCAAACCCATTTTTTTGTCATTATGTTGGCCTATAACGATGTTCTACCTAGGTAGAAACATCATGGTGGCCCGCATGCGCATTTGTCACACTTCCCTGCTTGTTTGCTCCTCTCATTGTTCCTTTAAGTCTTACTGGGTTCTCACAATCAACCTTACACACCTCCCACACTAATTCACTATAAAGCAACACAGCCTCAAGGATTCATTGCTTCGTTATTCCTGATGCAAGCTACTGCCTTCTGGGAAACTCTTACTGAAGCTCACATCCCAACCGCCCACTCTCACAGCTGTTCTCACAAGACTCGGACTTAGCGGTGATGTCACACGCCAACGTAAGCGCGCCGACCGCAACTTTCTCAGCTGAGCTACACCACCAAGGAAAACCTCTCTCCCGCAGCTTATAGGAGATAAAGCCTAACCGGTCATACAACGGACCTCTGCTTAAACATTTCGGTAAGTTTAGTTACCGCTAAAACGCTAACCTCTACTACTGAAAATTCCTGTGTCACTAAATAGACAAATAACCCGCATCTATGTTCGATACAACTATATTCCTCTGAATGACTGTCAATCACAAAACCCAGTTATAAACCTCACATTGTTAAGTCAAGTTCTTATTATAGAAGGGCATATTACTTATGTATTCTACACCTTTTACACTAAGTCTACTAATAGAGTCTAACTAAGCCTATTGTCAGTATTCTTTCAGTTACCATAAGTTATTTATTCAGGAACAGAGAATCAATACTGAGTAGAGTTGGACACTCACTTGTCTCAGCTATTGCCCTCCTGAGCCTTATATTAATGTGAAGTGTATTGATAGATACTACTGACCTAGCTGCCACAATCTTTTCCCAGTCCTATCTCTCATACACTTCCCAACACCCCTACGCTGCAGTTGTGGTCCTTTGTACTTATTTAACTTATTCTGCTTGCAGGGGATACTGAGTTAAGAATCCCTGACAGCATTTGCCATCTTTTCTGAGTAACGCATGCATTTTGGTCCCTCTCAGTCTATTCCTATAGCGCGTCACCAAAGACAAGGCTGACATCTACATTGTCATGTAGTCAACAGTGGGCGTGGCGCACCAGAGCACTGAATATTACATAGCAAGCCCAGCTCCCCTCAGCATTACTCTCAGGAGGCATCAACCACACAAAAGTGACTGCGGACTTAATATAGAAAAAAAGGACTTTCTTATAACAATAATGCCAGACACAGCTGTGCGCTATCTTCCGACAGCTAAATGTAAGTGTAGCATCTGAATCAGGGGCGTATTTAGGTTTTGTGCTGCCCTAGGCACTCAAAATTCTGCTTCCCCCCACCCCACCCCAGGTTTAAGGCCTTTTTTTAGACATAATATTTTTGGGGCAGGGTGTAAAAAATAAAAAAAATAATGTTTTTTTAAGTAGATGTTCACCAGGGCTTGCATTCACTCTGGTCACACACACACACACACACACACACACACACACACACATATATATATATATATATATATATATATATATATATATATATATATATATATATATATAAATATATATTAAGACATTATTTTGCAAGTCAGATGATTAAAGTGTTTATATCAGAAAAAAATATCCTTCACTGTATGATAGTTTGTCAGTAAGTAGTTGTTTAACCTTAAACATCTTCTTTGGTGATTGACAGTTATTTAAGCAAAATATCTGCTTGGATAAATATGTAATGAATATACAAACTGGCCTTTAAAAGTACTTAAAAAATACAACAGTAGTTATGATAGGTTTAGGAATTGTATCGTAGGGGATAAAGTCACATGATACAATCATAATAAAGTTTCTGAATGTATTAAATGCATACAACACATTTTTAGTTGTGTTTTAAGTCACATGGTTGTATAGATTCAGCAATAAATACTTATTCTTTGCATGTGTGACAGATAGACAAACAGTAAATGTACAAGTATTTAGTGACTAATCCGTTTAAGTATTTTAATGCCTAATGAAGATGTATTGAAGGGAGAAAGACATATGCTGTTTCACAGTGGTCAAGGTGTAGTGCACTCTGCCCTGTGTAGTCTGTGTGAGTCACAATCACGCGGTGGAGCCAGGAAGAATACCGCATTCCCTCTCAGTTTAGGCCAGGCTGCGCAAGAGAGCTCCGCCTCCACTGTCACACTCACCATGTCATGCGCACCCACATACAATCCCATAGGATAGCAATAGCCGGGCCCTGGTTGATTTAGCCACCCGGCCCTGAGTTCAGTAGAGTGGCCCTAGGGACTAAAAATTCTGCTGCCCCTTAAAAATCTGCTGCACTAGGCACCGGCCTCATTGGCCTATGCCTTAATACGTCCCTGATCTGAATACACTTCAATCACAAAATGTGTTACAAACCTTTTTGCAAATACATTTTGTGATTGACGTGTATTCAGATGCTACATTTATATTTAGCTGTAGGAAGATAGCTTGCAGCTGTTCTGGCTTTATTTTTATAAGAAAGTCCTTTTTTTTCTATATTAAGTCCGGAGTCACTTTTGTGTAGTTAATGCCTCCTGAGAATAATGCTGAGGGGAGCCAGGCTAGCTATGTTAATCTTCAGCGCTCTGGTGTTTGTTTGTTTGTTCAGCCTGGCTATGAATATAAAAATAAAATGGGTGGAACCGCTTCCCTATTGGATGGGTCACAGGAACTTATTTTACATAAACCCTGCCTATTTTTATGGGAGGTCGTTGAAGCTCATATTATATAAATTTCAAAGTTAAATTAAATATATTTAGAAGCTTCGTTTCAGCAAAAAAGTAGGTTGATTTTATAACATATATTTATATAATTATAATAACGTCCTTTATTCTCATAATATTTTGCAAAAATTTCTAACCCTTTAAATTGTCCGCCATCTTTTAGGTGGCAGACTGCAATCATCCAGATCAGATACTATCGGGATGATTGACACCCCCGATTGGCCGGGAATGATAAATGCCGACAGTGTATGCTGTCAGCATTTAGCGATGCCGGGCGGACATGGTTTTCGCTATAGCAAATTATGTCCGCCCGACATTTGGTAAATTGACCCCAAAGAGTCACGTGGGTGGATTTCTCAGTGTGTCAGTCAGTCAGTGTGGAAGGAGGAGGAGCTGTTGTGTTCGATGGACAGAGATGAGGTGCGACTGTGCAGTTCAGGAGATGACTAACCCTTGTAACCCATACTTAAAATAACACCCTAAATTAATCCATGTTCCATGGTTGTCCATTTTGTTTTTTCAAACATAATTGCAGCCGTCTCTTCAGCTTCTAGCCTGTGTATTTATATTACTCCTTCTCAGAGATAACCCCTGTGGGATACTATTTTTTATTTTTTTTTAAATGCTGTTAAGTCATTATTAGTTAGATTTGTGAAACTTGAGTCTTTCCCTCCCTGTGGGCTCATTAATGTGACACTATTTACTATGATAAATAAAACTTGTGTTTCTAATTTTACTGCAATTTTATAGAATTGGTCAAATTTGCCAATTAGGTCAAATTAATTAAAACGAAAAGTAAAAAAAAATATCTAAAAATGTATGTAGCACAGATATAAACTCTATTATTCACTTAGTTGTCAGAAAGAGAACTACTCCAAAAGAAATAAAAATAAATATTTGCAAGAACATTCTACATTTCATGATTGTAGTTTAAATGTTGGTTCTCTGTATGTTTTAACTGTGAGACAAATAACAAATAAAATCAAACAAAAACTAGCTTTATTTAATATATGCTTTATATTTGTAAGCAATGTGACGTCAGCAGTCTGTGTGTGTGTAATGTTCTATTAGCAATATTTTTTTTGCACTGAAAATGGCAAATTGTCAGCATTTTTTTCTTCAATCTTTGTTCAAACCATCAGCCAGCTGGGGGCAGGGTCACACAAAGCAAGAAACAGCATGACGTTAATTCTGCATCAAGCTACGCTACAGTATATAAGTTTTACTGGTAAATTAAGCTTCATTCACAAGCAGTTCCTCTCATTGTACAAATTTACCTTGATACCTGCCATAATTGCTGCTTCTTTGCAGAAAATTAATTTAGTTTCAGAAATTGATTAACCCAGATATTTTTTTGCTTTCTTGTAAATGATTATTAATAGACCTTTTTATAATAATTTCAAATCATAACTACCAGGTTATTTTTGCAATACACAGATTTATTTTAGCATCTGCTAGTATTTGGTAAGCAGCAAATAATATCCTTAAAGGGACACTAAACCCAATTATTTTTCTTTCATGATTCAGATAGAGCATGCAATTTTAATCAACTTTCTAATTTACTCCTATTATCAATTTTTCTTTGTTTTCGTTTCAAAACAAAATTTGGGTTTCGTATCCCTTTAAAAGGTTAAAAAAGATATATATTTTTTAAAGTAAAACATAGCTGATTATGCATAATCTATATTGGTATTTCTAACAAAGAAGAAATCAATATTTTTAATTTAATGTTTGATAAACTTCTATAGATAATAGTAATTAAGTGCAGTGAAAGGAGCATGAAACCCAAAAGAATTCTTTTCACAATGCAATGTACGATTGTACGATTAAAGGGTTTTGTAGATGATTGTACGATTAAAGGGTTTTGTAGATGATCCATTTATATAGCCCATCTGGGAGTGTTTTTGTAACAATATATAGTTTTGTTCATTTTTTAATAACATTGTTCTAACTCCTAACCAAGCCCCATAGTGTCAGATGTATGCACGCAGTTACAGACTCCTGCAGGCTGCTGTTTATGTTATGTATTTTCATATGCAGGGAAGGGGGTAGTGTTTGCCTCTTTCACTGATTGTACCAGCCTATCCTCATCAACAGTGCTTAACTGGGAGCTTTTTAGATCAGTATCTGTGCATATTATTCTTTATAGTAGTGTCTATTACATGCAGTTATATTGATGTACACTGTCTTGTTGAGGTTCAGTAAAATGTAAATTTGCCTCTATAAAATCTTTGGGAAATTATTATTTATTTGGCATATATTTAAAAAGAAAAAAAACTATAATTTTGTTTTTTTATAGAATTAAGTAAAATATGAGAGCCAGCCTATTACTGACCAGTCACCTGAGGTATGGAAAACAAATGTATTTGTTGTAGCACACTTGAGGTAGACGGTCCAACTGAGCATGTGCAAGTATATGCTTATATGAATTTTGGGGTTGCCTGATGACTGTCACATGATACAGGAAGCATGGGAAATAAAATTAACTTTGAAATTTCTTATAAAAAAATCTACTACTCATTTGAAAATCAGATAAAAGGCCCTCTTGCAAGATGGTCTTAAACCTCTCTTCAGTACTTTAAGATCCCTAAAAAGAAAACACAAATTTTAGCTTGAGAGATCAAGTTTATCTCGCTATGCAGGGTGCTGTTTGTGAAGGGCAGGCATTTACATTGAAATATAATGCTCAAAAAAACAAAATGTATGCTTACCTGATAAATGTATTTATTTCTGTGCATGGAGAGTCCACTAAACATTCTAATTACTAGTGGGATATTCACTGCTTGCCAGCAGCAGGAGGCAAAGAGCACCCCAGCAGAGCTGTTAAGAATCACTTCCCTTATCCATAACCCCCAGTCATTCGGCTGAAGGGAAATGGAAAAAGAAGATAACACAAGGGTATAGAGGTGCCTAAGAACAAAAAAACTGCTGTCTTAATTAAAATAAGGGCGGGTCGTCAACTCTCCATGCCTGGAAATAAATACATTTATCATGTAAGCATTCATTTTGTTTTCTTTCCTATGGCATGGAGAGTCCACAAAAAAATTCTAATTACTAGTGGGAACCAATACCCATGCTAGAGGACACAGAATGAATAGGGAGGGAGAACAAGACAGACGGACCTAAACTGAAGGCACCACTGCTTGAAGAACCTTTCTCCCAAAAGAAACCTCAGCTGAGGCAAAAGTATCAAATTTGTAGAATTTGGAAAAAGTATGAATAGAGGACCAAGTGGCCGCCTTACAAATTTGCTCCACAGAAGCTTCGTTTTTGAAATCCCATGAAGATGAAACAGCTCTTATGGAATGAGCCGTAATTCTCTCAGGAGGCTGCTGTCCAGCTGTCTCATAAGCTATACTGATAACACTTCTCAACCAGAGAGAAAGAGTGGTAGAAGTGGCCTTCTGACCCCTACGCTTACCAGAGAAAACAATAAACAGGGCAGAAGTCTGCCGAAAATCTTTAGTTGCTTGAAGGTAACATTTAAGAGCCAGCACAACATCCAAGTTATGCAAAAGACGTTCCTTCTGGGAAGAAGGATTAGGACAAAAAGAAGGAACAACAATTTCCTAATTAATATTGCTATCCGACACTACCTAAGGAAAAAAAAACCCAGCTTAGTACGAAGGACCGCCTTATCAGCATGAAAAATAAGGTAAGGGGAATCACACTGCAGAGCCAAAAGTTCAGAAACTCTGAGAGCAGAAGAAAAAGCAAGAAGAAACCAAACCTTCCAAGATAGTAATTTAATACTAACAGAATGCATTGGCTCAAATGATGCAAAACTCTAAGAACAAGGTTAAGACTCCAAGGAGGAGCAACAGATTTAAACACAGGCCTGATTATGACCAAGGCCTAAACAAAAGACTGAACATCTAGAGAACTGCTAGACTTTTATGCAGTAGAATAGACAGAGCAGAAATCTGACCCTTCAAAGTACTGACTGACAAATCCTTCTCCAGGCCCTCCTAAAGAAAAGCCAAAATTCAAGGAACCCTTACTTTGCTCCAAGAAAAACCTTTTGAATCACAACAATGAATGTATTTACACCATACCCTATGGTAAATTCTGTGAGTAACTGGTTTACAAGCCTGAAGCATAGTATCTATGACTTTCTCAGAGAAGCCACGTCTAGCCAATTTTAGACATTCAATCTCCAAGAAGTCAGCTTCAGAGAAACCAGATTTGGATGAAGAAAGGGACCCTGAAGTAGGAGGTCCTTCCTAAAAGGTAACTTCCATGGCAGAAGAGATGACATTGTCACCAAATCCGCGAACCAGATCCTGCAAAGCCATGCAGGAGCTATTAGAATCACAGAAGCTCTCTCCTGCTTGATGCGAGAAATTACTCGTGGAAGCAATGCAAATGGAGGAAACAGGTATGCTAGATTCAAGCTCCAAGGAACCGCTAGAGCATCTACCAGAATGGCTTGAGGATCTCTTGACCTTGAACTGTACTTTGGAATCTTGGCATTTTTTTGACAAGATGCCATCAGATCCAACTCAGATCCAATGCTTAGAAAATCCGCCTCTCAGTTGTCCACCCCTGTGGATGGCAAAGATATGGCAATCGTGAGACTCAGCCCACTGGAGTATGCGAGACCCCTCCTTCTCTGAGTTCCTCCCTGGAGATTGATGTAGGCCACCGAGGCGATGTTGTCTGGCTGAAATCTGATAAATCGGACCAAAGCTAGTTGAGGCTAAGCTATTAAAACAAAGAAAATTGCTCTCAACTCCAAGATGTTTATTCAAAGAGATGACTCCTCTGGAGTCCACAGACCCTGTGTCTTTAAGAAACCCCAAACTGCTCCCCAGCCTAACAGGCTGGTGTCCGTGGTCACAATCACCAAAGAAGGCCTCAGGAAGCATGTGCCCTTAGACAGATGGTCCTGTGAAAACCACCATGAGAGTGAGACTCTTGTTGGGGAATCTAAATGTATCTTCTGCAAGAGATCGGAGTGGTCCCCGTTCCATTGACTGAGCATGCATAGGTGCAGAGGTCTCAGATGGAACCAAGGAAAAGGAATGATGTCCATGGAGGCAACCATCGGTCCAATCACCTTCATGCATTGAGCCACAGATGGACGAATAGCAGACTGGAGAGACAGGCAAGAAACATAAAGCTTGGATTTTCTGATGTCCGTCACAAAAATCTTCATGGGCAGGGAATCTATGATTGTTCCCAAGAAACAAACCCTTGTATCTGGAACAAGGGAACTCTTTCCCAGATTCACTTTCCACCCGTGGGAACGTAGAATAGACAACAAAATCTCTGTATGAAATCCTGCTAGATGAAAAGATGGAGCTTGAACTAGAATGACATCTAGATAAGGTGCCACAGCAATACCCTGGGACCTCACTACTGCCAGAAGAGCCCCCATAACCTTTGTAAAAATTCTGCGAGCTGTAGCAAGGCCAAAAGGAAGGGCAGCAAACTGGAAATGTTTGTTGTGGAAGGCAAACCTTAGATACTGGTAATGATCCCTGAAAATAGGAAAATGAAGATACGCATCCTTCAGATCTATGGTCATCATGAACTGACCATTTTGGACCAAAGAAAGAATAGAACAGATGGACTCCATCTTAAAGGACGGATTGAGACACTTTAGGTCCAGAATGGGACGAAAAGTGCCCTCCTTTTTGGGAACTACAAATAGATTTGAATAGAATTCTAGACCCTGTTCCTCTAGAGGAACTGGAATAATCACTCCCAGGGATAATAGGTCCTTTACGTAGTTTAAGAAGGCCTCTCTCTTTATCTGATTCGCAGATAACCTTGACATGTGGAACCTGCCCCTGGGAGGACAAGATATGAAACCTATTCTGTAACCGTGGGATACTATATCTATGGCCCAAGGATCTGGAACTTTGCGTATCCAAGCCTGATGAAAAAAGAAAGCCTGCCCCCCACTTGATCCACTACAGGATCAGGGGTGGCCCTTTTTTATGTTGATTTAGAATCAACGGAAGTCTTCTTAGCTTGCTTACCCCTATTCCAAGGCTGACTGGACCTCCAAGAAGACTTGGATTGATCAGACTTGGAAGAGGAAGACTTCTGTCCCTTTAAGTTACAAAAGTTATGAAAATTAGAATTCGGACAACCCTTAGGTCTATTCTTTTTATCCTGAGGTAGGAAAGAACCCTTTCCACCTGTAATGTCAGAAAAAAATTCTGCAAAACCTGGTCCAAACAAGGTTTTTCCCTTATAAGGCAGAGATAAAAGCTTGGACTTGGATGTAACATCTGCAGATGAAGATTTTAACCAGAGAGCTCGTCAAGCTAAAACAGTAAAACCAGAAATCTTAGCACTCAACCTAAGAACTTGCATGTTGGCATCACAGATAAAGGTATTGGCTAGTTTGAGAGCCTTGATCCTGTATTGGATCTCTTCTATAGTGGGTCTCTTCTAGGATAAGATTAGATAAATCATCGCAGCAATAAGATGCTGCCCCCGCACCTGTAGCAATACTAGCAACAGGTTGCCACTGCAATCCCTGATGAATGTACATCTTCTTCAAAAAAGCCTCAAGCTTTTTATCCATGGGATCCTTGAAAGAACAACTATCTTCAATAGGAATAGTAGTTCTCTTAGCCAGAGTAGAGATAGCTCCCTCTACCTCGGGCACCGTGCACCATGAGTCATGAATAGGGTCAACAGGAAACATCTTATTAAAAACAGGGGACGGGGAAAAAGGAATCCCTGGTTTATCCCATTCCTGAGTTATAATATCTGCCATATGGTCTGGAACTGGAAATACCTCCACAGATGAGGGTACATCATATACCCTATTAAGCTTACTAGACCTCTTTGGATTCTCCGCAACAGATTCAGATTCTTCCAAAGTAGCAAGAACCTCCTTCAAAAGAACTTGAAGGTGTATTAACTTAAATCTGAAATTAATCTCCTCTGAATCTGCAGAATTTGTCACTACAGTATCAGAATCTAACAATTCCCGCTCAGAAGCCACTGAAGAATCATCCTCATCAGATAATTGAGACAAACTAACGCAGCTTTAGCGGAGTCAGCCTTACTAACATCAATATGTTTAGATTTCCTCTTAAGTTTACTAGGAACCTTTGGAAAATCTGATAAAGCTGCAGAAAAAGCAGAAGTAATCTGCACAGCGAAATCCCCAGGTAAAAAAACACATTCAGGAGGTTGAGAGGAACTGCAGTGTACTGCATGTGAAGCTTGGGAAGCTTGAGGGGAAAGCTGAGGCGTAGCTAGGATAACACTATCCCGAGAGACAGGAGGCTCAGGGAGAGACATCTTATCTTTAAACGTTAAAGTTTTATTCAAACATGAAGAGCAAAACCGTACAGGAGGAATTATCTTAGCCTCCAAAAACAATAAGCATTTTTCAAATGAATCAACTTACAACAAGTATTAGTGTCCATAATTGGGTATCAGTTCACAATTAACAAAAAAAATTAAATGCCAAATTAAGTTTATTTACATGAAGCAATAAAACATAAATAAGCACTTAAAACCCTCAGCTATGCTGAAGTCTTACCCCTCCAGAAGTTGCTATCCCACTAGCACAGAAAACCAGACACATCAGGTAGCAAACAACACCTCCTTGTCACAGGAACAGTCCAAATCCACTTGTCACTGTAGAAAATGCAGCCTCTACACCATTGCCGCAGCAAACTCCGATCTGAACAGAGAAGTCGAAAACCAGAAGTGCAGAGGAGCGGTCCTTTAACCGCAATAAAAAACATTTTTTTTTTAATTGAACCAAACAAAAACGGCGCGAAAACCAACAGCAGCACAGCAAAAGTGATTGGGCCAATAAGCTGAGCTGAAAAGTGATTACAACAAGTAAGAAGTAAAACAAACACCTGTCAAACACTTCATACACTCTCCCATCTCTGAGCCCCCAATAAAAAATGATGCGTCTTTTCACATAAAAGCAGTGCCCCTAAAACAGTTTCAAATACTTTCCACAAGGATTTAACCCCTATAGTGCTAGTACCTTTAAACCTAGAAGGAAAAGCACTTACCTGTGGATCCTGCTCTTTTAGGCAGGAGCTGTTTTCTGATGTGTGGCAGCTTCATCATATCTACCAGGGACCTATAGAAAAGAAAGAACAGAGTAACCAACTCTGGCTTTCTATAATAGGGGTAGCAATAATGTTAGAAGTTTAAGCAAAGACCACCTTGCCGTCTTATAACTGCTAATAGCCACCATTACTCTTACTAAAGAGATTGACATGGACACAGCATAGCCCCAATCCTTGCTTGCAGGGAAAAGTACCCATTAAAAGGATAAAAATCTTCAGACACCATCTTCGCCATCCTCCCGAAATCAAGACAAAGAGAATGACTGGGGGGTTATGGGTAAGGGAAGTGATACTTAACAGCTCTGCTGGGGTGCTCTTTGCCTCCTCCTGCTGGCCAGGAGTGAATATATCCAATTAGTAATTAGAATGTTTTGTGGACTCTCCATGCCATAGGAAAGAAAAGCCCCTAAAGATTTTGAGAGATTTATCTTCATTCCAACGAGTTTTCAATCATCAGTCACTGTGTTAGTGCATTATCTTTTTGTTGTGCGTTTCTTGATTATGCACTTCAACTGTATTTAATGGTCCTTTAATGGGAATTTTCTCTATAATTCAGGGTGCACAAACAAGAATTCCCCATTCTTTTCAACAACAAAGTATACACTTTTTTTCTTTAGTAAAAATATTTTTTAAAGGTTTTAATTAATTCCATGGGGCATATGTATCAAGGTCTGGCGGACCTGATCCGACACTGCGGATCAGGTCCGCCAGAACTCGCTGAATACGGAGAGCAATACGCTCACCGTATTCAGCATTGTACCAGCAGCTCACAAGAGCTGCTGGTGCAACGCCGCCCCCTGCAGACCTGCAGCCAATAGGCTGCCAGCAGGGGGGTGTTAATCAACCCGATCGTAGTCGATCGGGTTGATTTCCGGCGATGTCTGTCCGCCTGCTCAGAGCAGGCGGACAGGTTATGGAACAGCGGTCTTTGTGACCGCTGCTTCATAACTGCTGTTTCTGGCGAGCCTGCAGACTCGCCAGAAACACGGGCATCAAGCTCCATTCAGAGCTTGATACATATGCCCCCATATGTATGAAAGACAATGTTTCAGTTTCACCCCTTCAGTACCGGGAATTTCAGAGAAGAACTTGCCCTAAATACCGGAGAAATTTTTATGTTTTTGCCATCACTCCATTTAACAGAAACAGGGCTTTTTTTCCCTATATTTTTTTTCTGCATTGTAGAGATCCCACCCCAGCCCTCCTACTTCCCATATCCACCCCAAGCAGCTCTCTAACCCTACCTCCTCCAAGTAGTGGCAGCCATATTAGTTACTGGCAGTTTATAGGGTTTTTTTTAATAATATTTATCTTACCCTCCATATTTTGCCCCTTCCCGCAATCTCTTTGTAGGGCCCATTACACTCTGATATGCCTCTCCCATCAAAAAATTTGTTTCCATAGTGTAATGCCCCGCCTTTCCCTCCCACCTCCACTGCTGGGCCGCCCCATCCATCTCACACTTTCCCTCCCACACCTCTCACCAGCACCAACAGAGATAATTACAGATGGTGAAACAGGCAGTGCCACTGTCTGTAATAATCTAGCAATCTGTCTTCTGAAGAAAGATGCTGGAAGTCCACAAACAGCAAGTCTCAGTTGTTACATGACAACCACGACTGCAGGGGCTTCTAGCATTATGGACGTAGATCTAGTAGTAGTATGATGGACCATGTACTGTATGACGTAGATCTATTCCCATTGGCTGAAGGGTTTAATGTACCTGTAACATTTGCACAAAATAACATGGAAGCCAAAATAATGGTTCAGATAGAGCAGCAAATAAAAATATAAAACTTTCCATGATTTTATGTCTGTTATTGAATTTACCTTTCCTCTTTGTATTCTTTGTTAAAACTTTGCTCCTTTCCCTGGGAGCATACTGAGGTCGTCTCAGGAATGTTCACTACCTTCCATATTTCTACTTTCATTTACACTTTATTTATTCAGGCTTTCACATTTTATCTATTTATCTGCATTATTGAAAATTATTACAGCAAATGAAAAAAACGTACTAGCACTGTTTAAACTTTTTCTTGTTTCCATTGTCTCAATTAAAATGTACAAACGGGTCTTATTGATTTTCTGGCTACTGCTTTACAAGGAGCAGACATGCTCTTCATTACTGTGGCACAGCCATTTTATGCTGCACCATGCATTACTATGGCCTGATGAGCTTAAGCGGTAAGAAGCGAGATTATCTAAGAAACCTCATCTGTATTGCAAGGTCCCTCAAAACAAAATTTAAGCTAGACAGTTGTCTCGCTATGCAGCATTCTGCATACATTTCATTATAAAGCTTAAAAAAATTCAGGATGTCTCTCCATGCCAGCGAGTTTTTATCATTAGGTCTTTAGTATTACTAAGCTGGGCCATCTTTGAGGCAGTTCTCAGTTGTCAGACTTCTGACTATTTTGTCTTCCTAATGTTTAACACTGACCTTGGCTTTTTGTACTTGTCCCTCTTCCTTCACTACCTTCCAACATGTAGCTTGTTCTCACCTTAATCATGAGTTTGTTTTCCACTTAGGTTTCATTTATTAATGGCCACAAAGTAAAACCTATGTCTTCCAGTTATGTATGTTGTTTTTCCTTTTTGTTTCTAATTTGTGCCGGTAAATCTATAGGGGTAGATCTATTAAGCAGTGGATACTGCTTCCTGCCACCAATGTTTCCCGCTCACCTGAAACGTAAGTTAAGAAACAGCGGTCATAGGATCCGGATGATTGAAACCCCCTGCTAGCGGCAGATTGGTCGCTGGTGAGCATGCGGCGGTGTGACGACGGGCACAGAAAGGGTTAACAGACTCTTTCCACTTTAACCAATCTGGTACAGTCTAGCCACTCAAGGCAAGTCTGCGGGTGCAAGGGTTAACAACACTCTCTAGTCTGTGCTAGACTTAGAAAGAATGCCCCAAACTCCCCTTCTATGCCACCCACACTAAACTATCTCTAAGCTTCCCCTATTTAAGATTTATTATATGGGAAATCATAAGGAAAACCCAGACTAACAAATTAAATCCCAGAATACAATTTAGCAAAACAAAAATCTAAAAACAGATAATTAATACTACCAGTCTCTTTCAGTAAAGTGGTTCAAATATAAGACAAAGGCAAAAACTTAATAAAGGAATGATTTATTATGCAAACAATGAGGCACAGTGCATTATTAATAAAAAGATGATAACAAATTATTAATTATACACAAGCAAACAGTTTTTAAAATAAAAAGGAGAATTAACAGAACCTAATACTTTACTAGCTTAGATGTCTGCACCAGAGAGATTGCCAAGAAAAGATGGTCACTCACGCTGTAACAGCCTCCCATGTAGAATGGACAACTTGTATTGTTGGACACAAAGGGGCTGATTTATCAAGGGCCGAATGGCCCCTGATGCCCATTTCCATGCGAGCCTTCAGGCTCACTGGAAACAGCAGTTATGAAGCAGCGGTCTTAAGTCCGCTGCTCCTTAACTGGTCTGCTGCCTCTGAGGCTGCGGACATCAATCCGCCCGATCCTATACAATCGGGTTGATTGACACCCCCTGCTAGCGGCCGATTGGCTGTGAATCTGCAGAGGGCGGCATTGCTTGTGCAATGTTAAATGCTGACAGCATATGCTGTCGGCATTCAGCAATGTCTGGCAGAAATGATATGCTACAGCGTATCATGTCCGCCAGACATTGGTAAATTGGCCCCAATGTTTTATACCTGTTTCGCTGATATCAAATTTCTTGACCAAACTTCTTTCTAGAGGGCCCTTGGAAAATATCTGCCCCTCTCTTTTTATGACATGTCATAAAGCTGAAGTTATATAACATCTTATAACTTCTGTTTTACATATTCAGTGCATACACCCATAAAAGCAATTTCCCAGTGACATCATGAGAATTGTGAATGTGAATGTAGTGAAAGCATTTCTCAAGTTGTACTAGTGTCCTCTGATTTACCTTATCTAGCTCTTGGTAGAGGGCACTGCTTTTTTTAATTTTTTTTATTTATATCCAACATCGTGTACAGTCATACATATTATATATCATTGCGCCACACAGGGCAAAACCTTATTGACATTAAAGGAGTTATGCTGATGTAAAATTTTTTTAGCTTTCTATTACAGAGTCAGTGGTTATCATTTATGAAGTATGTGTACACAACATTGGGGTTTTTATATATTTTATAAACCAAACAAAACTAAACATCAATAGAATAAAAATAACACTAAGTAGAAAAAATAAATAAAAAACCAGGGGCACTGCTTTTTATTACGTTTCTTGTGCTGACATTTTTACTTACTTGATGCATCAATACATATGCAATAACATTTTGTCAAGTGGAACTTAGAAACTATTTATGACAGGAAGGTCTGTTTGGTTAAGTAAAATACACAGAGAAATACAACCTCTCAAATAAAACAAAATAGCACACAGAGAAGTTAACCCCTTGCACCTAAAATCATGAGCTTTCAAGTTTTTCATGACAGACGGCATTGCACAATCATTTCACTAGAAATGCTTGTGCAATGATAAATGTCAACAGTGTATGCTGTCTGCATTTAGCGAGGTTGAGTGGACATGATTCGCTACAGCGAATAATATCCGCTTGACCCTTAGTAAATCTACCCTATAGTGTTTATTTAGTATGGGCAGGGGAACATAAAAGCTTGGTAATTTTTGTTGCAGGAGGTATGTACTGAATTCTAACTGCTTATTTGTTTAGTAAATAATATGCTTGCTTGATATGTAATGATATATAATATATGTAAATAATATACAGGATATTAGAAATGAAAGGAAACCACTTAGCAAACCAGTTGAGCATGAAAACATTTGAATGCAAGTATACTTTGTTTGCTGCAAAGTTTTCAATAGCCAACCTTCCCCCGATACTTGCCTTATTTAGAGGAGCCAGTCCAGGCATGTCACTGTAGCAGACACAGCTTGCCACTATTACTTTGCTAGCAAAACTTGCAGCTAGATTACGAGTTTTGCGGTAAGATGAAAAAGCAGCGTTAACAGGTCCTAACGCTGCTTTTTCACTACCGCTGCTATTACGAGTCTTGCAGGTTTAGGGGCATCGCACACTTCTTTGGCCTTACCGTAAAACGACTTACGTAAACTTCGTAAACCCTTTTTTCTATGGGACTTTTTATAGAGCTGGTATTACGAGTCTGTCCTGGGAGGCCAAAAAGTGAGCGGTACACCCTCTACCTCCAAGATCCGTAACGCATTCTAAAGTCAGTAGTTATGAGTTTTACACTACAATGCTGTAGCATAAAACTCATAACTAAAGTGCTAAAAAGTACACTAACACCCATGAACTACCTATTAACCCCTAAACCGAGGCCCTCCCGCATCGCAAACACTATAATAAAATGTTTAACCCCTAATCTGCTGCTCTGGACATCGCCACCACTAGAATAAACATATTAACCCCTTAACCGCTGCACCTCCGCCTCACAAACACTAGTTAAATATTATTAACCCCTAATCTGCCGCCCCTAACATCGCCGCCACCTACATTATTCTTATTAACCCCTAATCTGCCGTCCCCAACATCGCCGCCACTATATTAAATGTATTATCCTCTAAATCTAAGTCTAACCCTAACAACCCCTAACAAATATAATTTAAATAAATCTAAAGAAAATTACTATAATTAACTAAATTATTCCTATTTAAAACTAAATTCTTACCTATACAATAAACCCTAAGCTAGCTACAATATAACTAATAGTTACATTGTAGCTAGCTTAGGGTTTATTTTTATTTTACAGGCAAGTTTGTATTTATTTTAACTAGGTAGAATAGTTATTAAATAGTTATTAACTATTTAATAACTACCTAGCTAAAATAAATACAATCTGACCTGCAAAATAAAACCTAACCTAAATTACACTAACACCTAACACTACACTACAGTTAAATAAATTAACTAAATTAAATACAATTAAATAAATTAACTAAATTAAATACAATTAAATAAATTAAATTAGCTAAATCACAAAAAACAAACACTAAATTACAGAAAATATAAAACAAATTACAAGATCTTTAAACTAATTACACCTAATCTAATAGCCCTATCAAAATAAAAAAAGCCCCCCAAAATAAAAAAAAAAAACCTAGCCTAAACTAAACTATCAATAGCCCTTAAAAGGGGGGTGTTTGTATTTTTTTTTTTTTTACAGGTAAAAGAGCGGATTACTTTGGGGCAATGCCCTGCAAAAGGCCCTTTTAAGGGCTATTGATAGTTTAGTTTATTAGGCTAGTGTTTTTTTATTTTGGGGGGGGCTTTTTTATTTTGATAGGGCTATTAGATTAGGTGTAATTAGGTGTAATTAGTTTAAAGATCTGTAATTTGTTTTTATTTTCTGTAATTTAGTGGGGAGGTTTTGTGATTTAGCTAATTTAATTTATTTAATTGTATTTAATTTAGTTAATTTATTTAATTGTATTTAATTTAGTTAATTTATTTAATTGTAGTGTAGTGTTAGGTGTTAATGTAACTTAGGTTAGATTTTATTTTACAGGCCAATTTGTATTTATTTTAGCTAGGTAGTTATTAAATAGTTAATAACTATTTAGTAACTATTCTACCTAGTTAAAATAAATACAAACTTGCCTGTAAAATAAAAATAAACCCTAACCTAGCTACAATGTAACTATAAGTTATATTGTAGCTAGCTTACGGTTTATTTTATAGGTAAGTATTTAGTTTTATTTAGATTTATTTTAATTATATTTCAATTAGAGGGTGTTAGGGTTAGGGTTAGACTTAGGTTTAGGGGTTATTACATTTAATATAGTGGCGGCGATGTTGGGGGCGGCAGATTAGGGGTTAATAAGTGTAGGTAGGTTGCAGTGACATTGGGGACGGCAGATTAGGGGTTAATAAATACAATGTAGGTGGCGGCAATGTTGGGGGCAGCAGATTAGGGGTTAATAAATATAATGTAGGTGGCGGCTGTGTCTGGAGTGGCAGATTAGGTGTTAATAAAAGAAATGTAGGTGTCGGTGATGTCGGGCGCGGCAGATTAGGGGTTAATAAGTGTAAGATTAGGGATGTTTAGACTCAGAGTTCATGTTAGGGTGTTAGGTGTAAACATAAAATGTGCTTTTTTGAAACTTTTTCTCAGCCGGTTCTCCCCATTGATGTCGTACGTGCACGAGCACTTACGACCAGCTCACCGCTGACTTCTAAAGCAGCGCTGGTATTGGAGTGCAGTATGGAGCTCAATTTTGCTCTACGCTCACTTCTTGTCTTTTAACTCCGGGTTTGTAAAAACCTGTAATACCAGCGCTGCATGTAAGTGAGCGGTGAGAAAAAAACTGCTCGTTAGCACCGCATAGCTCCTAACGCAAAACTCGTAATCTGGCCGTTGGTTTGTTGTGCATTATCTTAAAGGGATATGAAACCCAACATTTTTTCTTTCATGATTCAGATAAAGCATGCAGTTTTAATCAATTTACTAATTTACTTCTATTATCAGTTTTTCTTTGTTCTTGTTCTCTTTTTTTCTCATTCCTGGGGCACTACATGGCTGCAGTTTTGAAAGAATATTATCCTTTTGCATGTGCACTAGACGGCAGCACTATTTACTGCTATGTCGTGCTCCAGATGCCTACCTAGGTTTCTCTTCAACACAGAATATAATGGGAACGAAACAAATTAGACAATAGAAGTAAACTGGAAACTTTTTTAAAACTGAATTTTCTATCTGAATCACTAAAGAAAATGTTTAGGTTTCATATACCTTTAATTTATCATCTTGGTTGTGGCTAGGTTTGTGAAATCTACAGTGTGTACTTTCAACTTCATTTAAGTAGCAGAAAAGGGAGCAAAATAAATACTTAATTTAAATATATTCCAAAGTTTTGTGTTTTTGTTGTTGTTTTTTGTTGTTTGTTTTTACCATGCATGATTAAATGTTTTCAATTATAATCTCAAAGTATTTTATGTCTCTAAATCTTTTGCCCCCTACTACTTTTCTTAGCATATATTACTATTGAATGAGAATGATTAACATAAGAATATGATTTATGTTGTTTAAGAGTGATGTCTCTTAAAGGGATATAAAATATCCTAAAAAATGATATCATGCACGTATACAAATGAATATGAAATTCTCATGAAAGTAGATTTGTTCAAGGCATACTGGCAGCCAATCCAGAACCAATATGGTAATAATGCAGTGGATCACAGCTACTATCATTGATACGTATTTCATCTTGTCATTTTAAAACCAACAAAAAGTAATTAATAAAACAAATATTACAACTCTCAATCATTGTTACCATTATAGTTTGGGTTACAGGCAGCACATAATATTCCAGAGCTACAACATATTGGGCTAGATTACAAGTGGATAGCAAACGGTAGCACAGGGTGCGTTATCCTTAGAGCAACTATGCGCTAAGAAGAGTACACAATCTGGTATTACAAGATGATGGTTAAAAAAATTGTTAATCAGAGAATCTTAAGGTGGTCAACTTTTATTTAGTGCACCCTATACTTTGAAAGGATAACACAGCTCATGCTATTACCACTCATATTACAAGTGGTGAACTAGGTGTTACCATTGCGTGCAATTCAAAGTAAAATGTTTACAGTTGAATATATGCAGAGCAAAACCTGTATAATATATTACAATAAAGTATTTCACTCACATTTTTACATATTACTTTTTAAATAAAGGTTTATTATTAAAATAAATGTTTTAACCGTATTTAAAGGAATATGGTATATGATCAGGTGCTGGATTGGACAGGGTCTAAAGGTGTATTTATACATATATATGTGTATTTTTATGTATGTACTATATATATACTATATATGTACTATATTTGTATATATATATATATATATATATATATATATATATATATATATATATATAAATATTCAAAAAAAATTTGTGGAAGAAAAACAAGCAAAACCAGAACCTATCTTTATACAAAGACACAGGAATTTTTTCTCTGGTAAAATTATGTATGTGTATACCGAATGACTCAGGGTCAGCTGAAATCAGACGCACCAGACCCCTCAAAAATTTATTTTATCTAGTACTTTATAGATAAGAGAAAATGGTAGAGCTATATGAGATACCATAACTAAAGTAGGGGATTTCAGCACTCAATTTTATAACCCATTTAATCCAATTTCTTAGAAATGTAAGACTGCAGAACAGCATAAAATCCAAAAAAATGAACTGCACATGCACAGACTTAACCACATGCAAACAGTTTATTGCAAAAAATTACTAACACAAAATAAGCAGCTAGAAATTACTTAGGCCTAGATTTGGAGTTTGGCGGTAGATGGGCTGTTAACGCTACGCGGGCTTTTTTCTGGCCGCACCATAAAATTAACTCTGGTATCGAGAGTCCCAAAAAATGCTGCGTTAGGTTCCAAAAAAGGAGCGTAGAGCATTTTTACCGCAAATGCAACTCTCGATACCAGAGTTGCTTACGGACGCGGCCAGCCTCAAAAACGTGCTCGTGCACGATTCTCCCATAGGAAATAATGGGGCTGTTTGAGCTGAAAAAAAACCTAACACCTGCAAAAAAAGCAGCGTTCAGCTCCTAACGCAGCCCCATTGTTTCCTATGGGCAAACACTTCCTACGTCTGCACCTAACACTCTAACATGTACCCCGAGTCTAAACACCCCTACCCTTACACTTATTAACCCATAATCTGCCGCCCCCGCTATCGCTGACCCCTGCATATTATTATTAACCCCTAATCTGCCGCTCCGTAAACCGCCGCAACTTACATTATCCCTATGTACCCCTAATCTGCTGCCCCTAACACCGCCGACCCCTATATTATATTTATTAACCCCTAACCTGCCCCCCACAACGTCGCCGCCAGCTACTTACAATAATTAACCCCTAATCTGCCGACCGCAAAGCGCCGCCACCTACGTTATCCTTATGTACCCCTAATCTGCTGCCCCTAACACCGCCGACCCCTATATTATATTTATTAACCCCTAATCTGCCCCCCTCAACGTCGCCGACACCTGCCTACACTTATTAACCCCTAATCTGCCGAGCGGACCTGAGCGCTACTATAATAAAGTTATTAACCCCTAATCCGCCTCACTAACCCTATCATAAATAGTATTAACCCCTAATCTGCCCTCCCTAACATCGCCGACACCTAACTTCAATTTTTAACCCCTAATCTGACGACCGGAGCTCACCGCTACTATAATAAATGGATTAACCCCTAAAGCTAAGTCTAACCCTAACACTAACACCCCCCTAAGTTAAATATAATTTTAATCTAACGAAATTAATTAACTCTTATTAAATAAATTATTCCTATTTAAAGCTAAATACTTACCTGTAAAAAAAATCCTAATATAGCTACAATATAAATTATAATTACATTGTAGCTATTTTAGGATTAATATTTATTTTACAGGCAACTTTGTAATTATTTTAACCAGGTACAATAGCTATTAAATAGTTAAGAACTATTTAATAGTTACCTAGTTAAAATAATAACAAAATTACCTGTAAAATAAGTCCTAACCTAAGTTATAATTAAACCTAACACTACCCTATCAATAAATTAATTAAATAAAATACCTACAATTACCTACAATAAAACCTAACACTACACTATCAATAAATAAATTAAATACAATTTCTACAAATAACTACAATTACATAAACTAACTAAAGTAAAAAAAATAAAAAAGAACTAAGTTACAAAAAATAAAAAAATATTTACAAACATAAGAAAAATATTACAACAATTTTAAACTAATTACACCTACTCTAAGCCCCCTAATAAAATAACAAAGACCCCCAAAATAAAAAAATTCCCTACCCTATTCTAAATTAATAAATTTAAAAGCTCTTTTACCTTACCAGCCCTGAACAGGGCCCTTTGCGGGGCATGCCCCAAGAAAATCAGCTCTTTTGCCTGTAAAAAAAACATACAATACCCCCCCCCAACATTACAAACCACCACCCACATACCCCTAATCTAACCCAAACCCCCCTTAAATAAACCTAACACTAAGCCCCTGAAGATCTTCCTACCTTGTCTTCACCATACCAGGTTCACCGATCCGTCCTGGCATCCGGTGCTGAAGAGGTCCAGAAGAGGCTCCAAAGTCTTCCTCCTATCCGGCAAGAAGAGGACATCCGGACCGGCAAACATCTTCATCCAAGCTGCATCTTCGATCTTTTTCCATCCGGTGCGGAGCGGGTCCATGTTGAAGCATCCGACGCGGATCCATCCTCTTCTTCCGGCGTCTCCCGACGAATGACGGTTCCTTTAAAGGACGTCATCCAAGATGGCGTCCCTCGAATTCCGATTGGCTGATAGGATTCTATCAGCCAATCGGAATTAAGGTAGGAATATTCTGATTGGCTGATGGAATCAGCCAATCAGAATCAAGTTCAATCCGATTGGCTGATCCAATCAGCCAATCAGATTGAGCTCGCATTCTATTGGCTGATCGGAACAGCCAATAGAATGCGAGCTCAATCTGATTGGCTGATTGGATCAGCCAATCGGATTGAACTTGATTCTGATTGGCTGATTCCATCAGCCAATCAGAATATTCCTACCTTAATTCCGATTGGCTGATAGAATACTATCAGCCAATCGGAATTCGAGGGACGCCATCTTTGATGACGTCCCTTAAAGGAACCGTCATTCGTCGGGAGACGCCGGAAGAAGAGGATGGATCCGCGTCGGCTGCTTCAACATGGACCCGCTCCGCACCAGATGGAAGATGATCGAAGATGCCGCTTGGATGAAGATGTTTGCCGGTCCGGATGTCCTCTTCTTGCCGGATAGGAGGAAGACTTTGGACCCTCTTCTGGACTTCTTCAGTGGATGTCTAGCCCCCGCTTGGGTTGGATGAAGATATCGGAGCCAGGACCGATCGGTGATACCCGGTGAGGTGAAGACAAGGTAGGAAGATCTTCAGGGGCTTAGTGTTAGGTTTATTTCAGGGGGGTTTGGGTTAGATTAGGGGTATGTGGGTGGTGGGTTGTAATGTTGGGGGGGGTTATTGTATGTTTTTTTTTACAGGCAAAAGAGCTGATTTTCTTGGGGCATGCCCCGCAAAGGGCCCTGTTCAGGGCTGGTAAGGTAAAAGAGCTTTTGAATTTATTAATTTAGAATAGGGTAGGGCATTTTTTTATTTTGGGGGTCTTTGTTATTTTATTAGGGGGCTTAGAGTAGGTGTAATTAGTTTAAAATTGTTGTAATATTTTTCTTATGTTTGTAAATATTTTTTTATTTTTTGTAACTTAGTTCTTTTTTATTTTTTGTACTTTAGTTAGTTTATGTAATTGTAGTTATTTGTAGAAATTGTATTTAATTTATTTATTGATAGTGTAGTGTTAGGTTTTATTGTAGGTAATTGTAGGTATTTTATTTAATTAATTTATTGATAGGGTAGTGTTAGGTTTAATTATAACTTAGGTTAGGACTTATTTTACAGGTAATTTTGTTATTATTTTAACTAGGTAACTATTAAATAGTTCTTAACTATTTAATAGCTATTGTACCTAGTTAAAATAATTACCAAGTTGCCTGTAAAACAAATATGAATCCTAAAATAGCTACAATGTAATTATAATTTATATTGTAGCTATATTAGGATTTTTTTTTACAGGTAAGTATTTAGCTTTAAATAGGAATAATTTATTTAATAAGAGTTAATTAATTTCGTTAGATTAAAATTATATTTAATTTAGGGGGGTGTTAGTGTCAGGGTTAGACTTAGCTTTAGGGGTTAATACATTTATTAGAGTAGCGGTGAGCTCCGGTCGTCAGATTAGGGGTTAATAATTGAAGTTAGGTGTCGGCGATGTTAGGGAGGGCAGATTAGGGGTTAATACTATTTATGATAGGGTTAGTGAGGCGGATTAGGGGTTAATAACTTTATTATAGTAGCGCTCAGGTCCTCTCGGCAGATTAGGGGTTAATAAGTGTAGGCAGGTGTCGGCGACGTTGTGGGGGGCAGGTTAGGGGTTAATAAATATAATATAGGGGTCGGCGGTGTTAGGGGCAGCAGATTAGGGGTACATAAGGATAACGTAGGTGGCTGCGCTTTGCGGTCGGCAGATTAGGGGTTAATTATTGTAAGTAGCTGGCGGCGACGTTGAGGGGGGCAGGTTAGGGGTTAATAAATATAATACAGGGGTCGGCGGTGTTAGGGGCAGCAGATTAGGGGTACATAAGGATAACGTAGGTGGCGGTCGGCAGATTAGGGGTTAAAAAATGTAATCGAGTTGCGGCGATGTGGGGGGACCTCGGTTTAGGGGTGCATAGGTAGTTTATGGGTGTTAGTGTACTTTAGGGTACAGTAGTTAAGAGCTTTATGAACCGGCGTTAGCCCAGAAAGCTCTTAACTCCTGCTATTTTCCTGCGGCTGGAGTTTTTTAGATGTCTAACGCTCACTTCAGAAACGACTCTAAATACCGGCGTTAGGAAGATCCCATTGAAAAGATAGGATAAGCAATTGACGTAAGGGGATCTGCGGTATGGAAAAGTCGCGGCTGAAAAGTGAGCGTTAGACCCTTTAATCACTGACTCCAAATACCGGCGGTAGCCTAAAACCAGCGTTAGGAGCCTCTAACGCTGGTTTTCACGGCTAACGCCGAACTCTAAATCTAGGCCTTATTATCTCTAGAAAACACCACTGCAGTGGATTATAAATAAAGCATATCAAACATATTGGTAAGTCATCCCAGATAATTGAAAACATATGCAGCAAGCAAAGGTTGGATACATGCAATATATAAATTACTAACTGACAATTGTACTTGAGTAAACATTCATAAAAGTTCCTCTATGATGAGTAGAGAACAAAGTCCTATTTACAGACCATATAAGTCCTTGATAGAGGAAATCAGATGTTTCAGTTAGTAGCAATTTGTATCAACGTTGTAATCCAACTGAATGAACCATTTTGCAAACATATGTTCAATGATTTATGTTAACCGAGGTAAAAACGTCCTCTAATGTTAACTAAAACTTAAAACTTGTACAGCTTGATAGCAGATAAATCATCTCTCAGTGGTGAAAAACAGATATAATGAAACAGACCTGTGTATAAGTATCGCAGCAACATCCGAGAAAACAAAGTCACAGGGCTATTAGCAAACGGACCGGGACATGAGCCTCCGACATCCTTATCTCACCTCTCACAACCGCGTCTCCCTGCTCACTGGGGACACAAACTTGCAGGTGAATTCTTTGCCTCTGTGCATAAACCGTATCCAGGCGGTTTGTGGGAACCACTTGATTACCGCAAGATCCAGGCTTGCTTCTTCAGTTAGGATTAGAAATTCCCGGGCAGGCTCAGGCCAACTGCTTGTTTCACAGGTGCAATGATAGCTGCTTTTTAGAAAGGTCGACGTGCGTTTCGCCCCATAATGCTGAGCGAAACAGGGGCCCTGTCAGGACTGTCAATCTCCTCCAATTTTCGGCTTTTATTGCAACACCATTGAGATGGAAGGTGTTATCTTAGCCAATCAAAATAGCTATTTATACACACCCCTTTAAAATCTTAGACCGAACAATCCTGTCTATCTTAAAGATTAATTCAATGGTTACCAATACATAAATTGATACAATTTGGCCTACAATACTGTGAAGAAACATTTTTGTTTAGCAACTTACTTACAAGAAACATTGATTGCATGCGAAAAAATCTAATGCACGTTGCAGCTCAGTCAAACTTTATTTCATTGGTTATCTATACCTAGTCAAATGGACTTTACATAAATCCCAAATTTACTTGAATTCTACAAATCAGGAAAAGTCTTAAAGCTTTTAGAATAGTTATAAAGGTTACTGTGGAGGTATACTTTGACATAAAGACCCATAGCTTTGAAGCAAACTAAAGAGAAAATAGAGATTATAATTAATAAAAATTTTCTAAAAATAACTAATAGTGTTGCAGCTTCTGAAGAGGGCACACTCATTTATGTTTTATTTATTTACAAAGGAAAATGGAGATCTGAATCTCCAGGTTTGTAAAGTCATTCTGTGAACCTTTAATTTTATTTTAAAAAAGAAGCATATTCAACCCTTTCGTTCAAACCAAAAGGTGACACCGTATTTAACATAAAGGTCCATCTTGCTTCCTTTTTTAATAAACAATTATCCTCATCTCCACCTCTTCCATTTGTTATTCCTCTATCAATCCCTACAAATTTTAAAGAAACAGTACTACTATTATGAGCCTCCTTAAAATGACGAGCTACACTTGTATCCCTCCCGTAGAGGATGTCATCTCTGTGCTCCTGTACCCTGTCCTTGAATAAACGTTTTGTTTTACCAACATAGAACAGGGGACAGGAGCACCCTCAAAGATAAACAACCCCCACTGAGTTACAATTTGAAAAGCATCTGATAGTATAATTTTTACCTGTATTGGCTGAAAATGTTTTGCTTTTAAGCAAATAGGGACAATAGACACAATGCCCACAAGGAAAGCTTCCTTTCACTTGTTGTTTAGTTAACCAGTTTGTAACTGGTTCAGACCGAACAAATCTACTTCTAACTAACTTATCTTTAAGATTAGGAGATTTTTTTGCGGTCAATAGTGGTCTATTTCCTACTTTATTTGCAATTTTGTCATCTAGGGTTAGTAAATGCCAATTTTGAGATAGAATATTTGGCAATTAAATGTAGTAATAAATCTGATATTTTTCTCAGATTTTGTTTCTTTTTGAGTATATAGGAGGTCTTGACGGTTTAACTTACTTACTTTGTTTAGAGTTTTTTTAACCAGGTTATGAGAATAACCTCTTTCAATGAAGTGTTTACACATTTTCTCAGCATGGTAGTTAAATTTAGTATTTGAAGAACAGTTTCTTTTTAATCTCAAAAGTTGACCATATGGAATGCCTTTTTTCAAGGGCTCTGGATGCCCACTCGAGGCTTCCAACAAATTATTGGTTGCCGTATCTTTACGAAAATTTTCAGTTGAAATACGGCTACCTTCCTTTTTAATACAGATGTCTAAAAAGGGTAATTCCTTATTACTATAGGAATAGGTAAGAAAAATGTTACGATCATTCTTATTTAAATCAGAAATGAAGTCATGTAGGCAGGTCAGGGGGCCGTCCCATAGAATAAAAATGTCATCCACAAACCTAATCCATAGAGACACATGGGAGTCAAAAGTCTTACTATGTTGATCAAAGACATCCAACTCCCATGCTCCCAAATGGAGACACGTTGGCGCACATACTGCACCCATAGCTGTCCCCCTGATCTGCCTATACACTGAGTTATCAAACTGAAAAACATTATTCTCAAGAATGAAATGAAGAAGTTTTATGACGAAGGCTGTATGCATGTCACTGCTTGATCCCCTACTTTCTAAAAAAAGTTTACAAGCACTAATTCCTTTCTCATGTGGTATAGATGAATAAAGACTTTCTACATCTAAAGAGACTAGGATAGTGTTGGGGGAAACAGTTAGGTCGTCTAATTTCCTCAAAAGGTCTGGAGTGTCTTTTACATAAGAGGGGAGAGATAGGAGGTAGGGTCTTAAAAAGAAGTCAACATATTGTCCAATGTGTTCGCTGATGCCGCCAATCCCAGACACAATGGGTCGCCCTGGGGGATGTGTCTTATTTTTGTGAATTTTAGGGATAATATAAAATGTTGGCATAACCGGACACACTGGATTCATATATTTGAACTCATCTGGAGAGATTAGACCTTCCATCTTGGCCTCTTGTAAGATTCTACTTAATTGTGACTTCATTTGATTGATAGGATTCCTAGGGAGTTTCTCATATTGCAATTTATCTGATAACTGTCTTTTAACTTCGTTTAGGTAAAAAGACTCATCTAATAGAACCAGATTTCCGCCCTTATCGGCTGGCTTAAAAATAACCCCTTTTGCAGAATTCAGCTCCTTTAAAGCTTGTCTTTGTTTTGCGGTTAAATTATCTGCCCATGGGGGGGCGGAGCCGGCTGTTGAGGAGACTAGACGTGTTTATATGCAGCTCCAGGCCCTTTGATATACTTTAATGTTTTAGAATATACACAAAGGATTTAAACTTCACTATGATAAAATAGCAAGCATCTATTGCCTATTCTTAACTTCTGGAAACTAAATCTATAACAATTGGTGTCTCTGGAGCTGATACTAGATACTAGCTAACGCCACGTGGAGAGACTATACAAGCTGTTGCAGCCAAATTGATTTGCCAACATGGAAGCACTTAATCGATGGGAAAAGCAAAGTCAGCAAAGTTTGGAGCGACATTTTCAAAGTATGAAGGAAGACCTTGCAGCTTTATTATTAGCCCTCTCGCCGTCGCTGAGACATGAGGCAGTGAAATCTTACCGGGTACTAACCGAGGAGTCCCACACTCTGTCTGGACTCATAATACAGGAAGACCCAGAGATCCTCGCTGGAAAGCTAATGGTGAGTCATGGTTATGATACCCCGGAGCGAACCCCGGATCTCAGTCACCCACTGACTTCTCATGCCGACATAAAGGCTAAGGAGGCATCGCGCTTTGATATTATGCGCACATATGGTGACTTGGGCCCTATAGCTCAGTCTCAGGAGGCCATTCTGACTTATAAAATCTACCACCGGGAGGAGACTCCTATACAGACCCCAACTAGTTCCACACCGCTGTCACGAAGAGATTACCTAGCCTGGAAACTATCTTTTGTTGCAGAGACCTCATTCACTAGGGAGCCCCTGAGATCACCCAGAACTTTGACATTGTCAGTTATCCGATCTAACGCTGACATTTGGGTTCCTTGCATATACCTGACATCGCACAGAGTTACAGGGAATCTGATACCGATCCGGCTCATCTCGGGTACTCTCTGCACTGTACTATCCCCTCAGCTGAATGTCAGGCTCATGCTCACGGAGGAAGAGAATAATCCTCAGCATTCTTTGCCACTAGCTGACATATGGAAATACTGGTTGGCTTGCACGATAGTAGGGGAGCTGTCTCTACATAATTCTCCTGCTGGTCCTAGCGATTTTTTCCCCCTCAGCACCGATGATGGCGACATGTCCTCCTCATAATTCTGGCATAAGTGACAGTTTGGCTCTCGGGCAGAGCTATTCAGCAGCTCCTATACCTTTGACTTTTAGATCTGGTGTTGGGTGAATTCATATTAACTGTTCCGCCATTTCCTATGGCTAGATACTGCACAGCAGTGACAGGACATATAACTACAAAACAGCAATATACTGAACTCTTGATAAAAATGGACTCCTAAATGACGAGTTAATACTCTGAGAACCTGGGATCTTTTCTTTGGCTCTTTAGCCCTGCTAATATACACATGTCTTGTTTGTTTCTGGACTCATACCTAATTTGTTTGAGTAAATGTAAAGCCAGAGAGGACAGTTTTTTTTTTTTTTTCTTTTTGTTTTTTAGCACTAAAATATATCTATATTAAGCTATGAGAGTTAGAAGGGGTATAATGTAATGTGTCACTGTGTTATTAATAATTGCATAATGTAGGTATGGTTGCCGTTTTAGTTGTAATGGAAGTGGGGCCTTTTTTATGGTCTCCTTAGGCTTCTCACACATATGTATGGTATGCTTATATGTATGTGGCAACTTTGAGGTGACAGGAGATAATTGGTATAACCGCTATAGCAGGTTTAATAGTACATAGTACAATAAGTACAGTTTACTTATTATATTCAGCTCCCTAGTATATAGATGACAGGCGAGCAGGATAGAATACAAAGGTCTCCCTCAGAAGTAACTGAAGTCACGTTGTTACGTGAATATTCATGGGATTGAAATACTAGCTTACTCCGCTTCAGTTATTCTTGCTCATATAATACTGCAATTACTTTTATCACTGTTTATGCTAGTATGCAGAATATCCCTTACTAGGTTATATATATACTTTTAGAAACAGTTCTGTTTAAAGGCTAATATCTGTTGAACTCCTTATTTATGGTATGATTATATATATATAGTACCTTTGATATGACAGGAGTTAATTGTTATAACCGCTTTAGTAGGTTTAATAGTTCATATTACAATAGTACAGTATGCATATTATATTCACCTCCCTAGTATATAGCTGACGGACGAGTCAGATAGAATACTAAGGAGTCCCTCAGAAGTAACTGAAGTCACGTTGTTATGTGAGTATTCATAAGATTACTCTAGGAGATATAACAGCCCGCTTAGTACCTTTAATAGCAAGATTTACAGCAGATTTTTACACATACAAGTAGTAACCCTTTAATTAAGCTAGCCTACTTATTTTAGTCTTTCCCCCACCTAGCTTCATTAAGATTTCTTCTCTCATCCCAGGCAAACTTTATTACATTAGCAGATGACTCCCCCATCCCACATCTCGTCTAAGAATATATAATCTCACCTTTAGTTATTATAGACACTGCTGGGCCGTGTTCACTGGGAAGACACGGCTCAGCATAATAGTTGATTTAGTGAACTTCATCTGAGATATGTATGCTGTACTTAACAGCATACATGTTGATAGAGATATCTGTCTAAAAGGGTGTTTTGTTTTAATTCTATCCCTTAATTAGTGCATACTCAGTCATCTTACTACTTCCCCTACCGTTCACTAGCAGGATGTGCGCCTGGTTTCCCTCAGCCTCTATCTAACTCTACGTCATGAATACTACAAAGACTTAACTAAGCCATCCCGTAATCCAGAAGCATCTTCCCCACACAGACATTATCTATACATACTTGTAATCTCAATACTAATTAGAAGGTTCCCCAGGTTAGCTTCCTATTTGTTTGTAGGTCTAGGCCTAGCATTGTAGCTTATCTAACATAATTATTCCATTCCATTTTACATTGCCCTGTAGTTTATATTTTTAAGACAAATTATCTAGCTCCGCCCCCCCTCCCCCACCCTTCTCCCCTCTCCCCCCCATTATGAGCGGCTCTTGCCCGCTGCATCCCTCATTCCCCTATATATGCAGGCCTACGGGAGGCCTGATAAATGCCAGCTCCCTTCCTCTCACTATTTTCAGCGTATAGAATATCTTTTATTTGAGAGTAGGGACCACCAGTTACTTGTATTATAAAACTGAGACTTCATTTCTATATGCCCCAGTCACACATGTTTTGATTTCACTGTGCGCATTCTGTTTTTTAGGTCATAAAGTAGGTGCTATAACTTACGTCAAATGTTATCTTTCTGTTTTCAACCTAGATATCTTCCATATCATTGACTCTAAATATTGAAACTCTATTGTCTAGATAATTTCTTAACAAATCCTATATTAGCACACCAATGTCTTAATTCTTATGTACCTTTCATATGTGATCTCTATCAGTTATTTTTCTTTTTGTATTTGTCTTGTACTGGGACACACTCCCTTTTCTGTTATTTCTATCCATTGTCTCAATAAAAAATTATTTAAAATAAAAATTATCTGCCCATATCCAATCATCTGGCAATTTATGAATTTGTTTTTCCACAGCTTTTACAAACAGTGACACTGCTGGAACTTGTGCTATAGAGGGCATGAAAGTAGATTTCAATTTAAAATTGGTTCTAAAAGTAGGGTTAGATCCAATAATGGCCTCACTCTCTTCATTTTCTTACAAGAATGATGTTAATATCTTTAAAGTTTCCTCATCCTTTTGTTGCTCAGAATGCTGGGACATAGTGTAATGTAACACTATTTTTCTGGCAAAGAGGTGAAGGTCCTTAATTAGATCGAACTTATTTAGTTTGTTTGTGGGACAGAAGGATAAACCTTTCTTTAACACTTCAATATGGGTCAAATTTAGCCTAAACGAAGAAAGATTAATTATCTGCAATTCATCTGTAGCTGTATTTGGAACTAATAACCCTGATAGGGTCTTCTGCGTGGTCTCCCTCTGCTCCTGTACCCTTGTCTCAAATTCTCTCCTCTCCCTCTCTGATTTTGTTGGGGATACCTCCGTTCTACTAGATTCAAACTTCTGTTCTCTCCACCTCTTCCTCCCACCCCTCCTCCTTCTCCTCCTCTTTGTTCTAAACCCTGGGACCCAGGTGTTCCATCGTTTTTTGACGCCCTTTCTGAATCAGTTTCAATATCAGACATATCAGTACCTGAATCATATGATCCTCTATCAAACTTCTAGACATAAACCTTTTTGTTCACATAGTCTTCTTGATCTCTGTGTAATTTTCTACATTTCCTCAACTTAATATCTGCTTGCAACTTTGAAATATGAGTTTTCATTTCATCATTCAGTTTGCCAAAATTAGGGTCATTATCAAACTTATTTACCACCTCCAAAGCTTTCTCAACATCATCTTTCAGTTTTTCTAGTCTCTTATCATTCCTTTTTATAAGCATTTCAATCATACTTAGGGCACATGTTGATAATTTCTCATTCCATTCATCTAGGAACTCCAAGCCACCTTCTTCCTCTCTTGCATTGAAGCCTGGGTCTAAGAATAACCGTAGACCTCTAGGCACAATCTTTTTTTTAACATAGTTAGCTAAGCTAGAATTTTCAGCCCTAACTTTTACTTGTTTTGCAATGCAGTTCTTATATTTCTTAAAAGCATTAAACACATTTGTTTCCAAATCACTGCTCTCTAAGTTAGTGTTAGTTAGGGATTCTTTTAGCTCAGCTTCCCATAGTTCATCTGAAAGGGTAAAGGCCATGTTCGAATGGATTCTATGCTCCGCCACAGTCAATACATAAATGGGTTAATATTTAACAATCTTAGTTGTTTATAATTTCTCTATTCCACTGAATGGAGTATATATAGAATCCTCTTTCTTACTCCTTAATACAAATAAATATTCAAAAAAAATTTGTGGAAGAAAAACAAGCAAAACCAGAACCTATCTTTATACAAAGACACAGGAATTTTTTCTCTGGTAAAATTATGTATATGTATACCGAATGACTCAGGGTCAGCTGAAATCAGACGTGGTGCAGACCCCTCAAAAATTTATTTTATCCAGTACTTTATAGATAAGAGAAAATGGTAGAGCTATATGAGATACCATAGCTAAAGTAGGGGATTTCAGCACTCAATTTTGTAAGACTGCAGAACAGCATAAAATGTAAAAGACACTCCAGACCTTTTGAGGAAATTAGACGACCTAACTGTTTCCCCCAACACTATCCTAGTCTCTTTAGATGTAGAAAGTCTTTATTCATCTATACCACATGAGAAAGGAATTAGTGCTTGTAAACTTTTTTTAGAAAGTAGGGGATCAAGCAGTGACATGCATACGGCCTTCGTCATAAAACTTCTTCATTTCATTCTTGAGAATAATGTTTTTCAGTTTGATAACTCAGTGTATAGGCAGATCAGGGGGACAGCTATGGGTGCAGTATGTGCGCCAACTTATGCGTGTCTCCATTTGGGAGCATGGGAGTTGGATGTCTTTGATCAACATAGTAAGACTTTTGACTCCCATGTGTCTCTATGGATTAGGTTTGTGGATGACATTTTTATTCTATGGGACGGCCCCCTGACCTGCCTACATGACTTCATTTCTGATTTAAATAAGAATGATCGTAACATTTTTCTTACCTATTCCTATAGTAATAAGGAATTACCCTTTTTAGACATCTGTATTAAAAAGGAAGGTAGCCGTATTTCAACTGAAAATTTTCGTAAAGATACGGCAACCAATAATTTGTTGGAAGCCTCGAGTGGGCATCCAGAGCCCTTGAAAAAAGGCATTCCATATGGTCAACTTTTGAGATTAAAAAGAAACTGTTCTTCAAATACTAAATTTAACTACTATGCTGAGAAAATGTGTAAACGTAAAGTTAAACCGTCAAGACCTCCTATATACTCAAAAAGAAACAAAATCTGAGAACAATATCAGATTTATTACTACATTTAATTGCCAATGGCAAAGTGTTAGAAATATTCTATCTCAAAATTGGCATTTACTAACCCTAGATGACAAAATTGCAAATAAAGTAGGAAATAGACCACTATTGACCGCAAAAAAATCTCCTAATCTTAAAGATAAGTTAGTTAGAAGTAGATTTGTTCGGTCTGAACCAGTTACAAACTGGTTAACTAAACAACAAGTGAAAGGAAGCTTTCCTTGTGGGCATTGTGTCTATTGTCCCTATTTGCTTAAAAGCAAAACATTTTCAGCCAATACAGGTAAAAATTATACTATCAGATGCTTTTCAAATTGTAACTCAGTGGGGGTTGTTTATCTTTTGGGGTGCTCCTGTCCCCTGTTCTATGTTGGTAAAACAAAACGTTTATTCAAGGACAGGGTACAGGAGCACAGAGATGACATCCTCTACGGGGAGGGATACAAGTGTAGCTCGTCATTTTAAGGAGGCTCATAATAGTAGTACTGTTTCTTTAAAATTTGTAGGGATTGATAGAGGAATAACAAATGGAAGAGGTGGAGATGAGGATAATTGTTTATTAAAAAAGGAAGCAAGATGGACCTTTATGTTAAATACGGTGTCACCTTTTGGTTTAAACGAAAGGATTGAATATGCTTCTTTTTTAAAATAAAATTAAAGGTTCACAGAATGACTTTACAAACCTGGAGATTCAGATCTCCATTTTCCTTTGTAAATAAATAAAACATAAATGAGTGTGCCCTCTTCAGAAGCTGCAACACTATTAGTTATTTTTAGAAAAATTTTATTAATTATAATCTGTATTTTCTCTTTAGTTTGCTTCAAAGCTATGGGTCTTTATGTCAAAGTTTACCTCCACAGTAACCTTTATAACTATTCTAAAAGCTTTAAGACTTTTCCTGATTTGTAGAATTCAAGTAAATTTGGGATTTATGTAAAGTCCATTTGACTAGGTATAGATAACCAATGAAATAAAGTTTGACTGAGCTGCAACGTGCATTAGATTTTTTCGCATGCAATCAATGTTTCTTGTAAGTAAGTTGCTAAACAAAAATGTTTCTTCACAATATTGTAGGCCAAATTGTATCAATTTATGTATTGGTAACCATTGAATTAATCTTTAAGATAGACAGGATTGTTCGGTCTAAGATTTTAAAGGGGTGTGTATAAATAGCTATTTTGATTGGCTAAGATAACACCTTCCATCTCAATGGTGTTGCAATAAAAGCCGAAAATTGGAGGAGATTGACAGTCCTGACGAGGCCCCTGTTTCGCTCAGCATTATGGGGCGAAACGCGCGTCGACCTTTCTAAAAAGCAGCTATCATTGCACCTGTGAAACAAGCAGTTGGCCGAGCCTGCCCGGGAATTTCTAATCCTAACTGAAGAAGCAAGCCTGGATCTTGCGGTAATCAAGTGGTTCCCACAAACCGCCTGGATACGGTTTATGCACAGAGGCAAAGAATTCACCTGCAAGTTTGTGTCCCCAGTGAGCAGGGAGACGCGGTTGTGAGAGGTGAGATAAGGATGTTGGAGGCTCATGTCCCGGTCCGTTTGCTAATAGCCCTGTGACTTTGTTTTCTCGGATGTTGCTGCGATACTTATACACAGGTCTGTTTCATTATATCTGTTTTTCACCACTGAAAGATGATTTATCTGCTATCAAGCTGTACAAGTTTTAAGTTTTAGTTAACATTAGAGGACGCTTTTACCTCGGTTAACATAAATAATTGAACATATGTTTGCAAAATGGTTCATTCAGTTGGATTACAAAGTTGATACAAATTGCTACTAACTGAAACATCTGATTTCCTCTATCAAGGACTTATATGGTCTGTAAAAAGGACTTTGTTCTCTATTCATCATAGAGGAACTTTTATGAATGTTTACTCAAGTACAATTGTCAGTTAGTAATTTATATATTGCATGTATCCAACCTTTGCTTGCTGCATATGTTTTCAATTATCTGGGATGACTTACCAATATGTTTGATATGCTTTATTTATAATCCACTGCAGTGGTGTTTTCTAGAGATAATAAGTAATTTCTAGCTGCTTATTTTGTGTTAGTAATTTTTTGCAATAAACTGTTTGCATGTGGTTAAGTCTGTGCATGTGCAGTTCATTTTTTTGGATTTTATGCTGTTCTGCAGTCTTACATTTCTAAGAAATTGGATTAAATGGGTTATAAAATTGAGTGCTGAAATCCCCTACTTTAGCTATGGTATCTCATATAGCTCTACCATTTTCTCTTATCTATAAAGTACTGGATAAAATATATATATATATATATATATATATATATATATATAAATAAATTTAATCCCTCTTGTAGTAAATACGGCCTCCTGAGACAACTGCCTGGGTGCTAACATACAACAAATATCTCCTATAGAAGAAAGCACTCACAGGACTTCTTAGTGGTGGGTTAACCAAAAGGCAACTTAACTGTTTATTGATGTTTCGGGGTTCACACAGACCCCTTCCTCAGAATGAAAAAAGTGACAAATTCACAAACATATATAGTGTGAACAATAATCAAACAAATACTCACAAAACACACCTGTGTCCTTAGTGTAGTGTCAAAGTGTGAGGGTGAAACGCACGCCATGCGTGTCAAAAACCGGAAGTCAATTCATTTCCGGATATATGTTATTATTATTATTATTATCGGTTATTTGTAGAGCGCCAACAGATTCCGCAGCGCTATAAACAAAGGGGGAGTACAACAAAACAATTATAGGGTAGAGGGCCCTGCCAAGAGTTGCACTGTTGTAGTCAGCTCTTAAGAAGGTGATCTACAAACAGCTGGACTTTTAGGCTTACATGCTAAGAGGGTTCAGGGGATTGCAGAGGAGGAGAGGAACTGGTATTAGGAAAGGTTAGCATAGGTTGTATGCGTCCCTGAACAGTAGAGTCTTTAGGGAGCACTTGAAGCTTTTAAAACTAGAAGAGAGTCTTGTGGAGCGAGGCAGAGAGTTCCACAAGATGGGAGCCAGTCTGGAGAAGTCCTGTAAACGGGAGTGTGATGAGGTGACAAGAGAGGAGGAGAGTAGGAGGTCATGAGCAGAGCGAAGGGGACGGGAGGGAGAGTATCTGGAGACAAGGTCTGAGATGTAGGGGGGAGCAGTGCAGTTGAGGGCTTTGTATGTAAGAGTGAGAGTTTTGTGTTTTATCCTAGAGGCAAGAGGAAGCCAGTGAAGGGATTGGCAGAGAGGCGCAGCAGATGAAGAGCGACGTGTAAGGAAGATGAGTCTGGCAGAGACATTCATTATGGATTGTAAAGGAGCTAGGCGGCAGGTGGGGAGACAAGAGAGGATAGAGTTGCAGTAATCAAGGCGGGAAAGAATGAGAGAGTGGATTAAAATCTTAGTTGTGTCTTGTGTAAGGAAGTGTCTAATTTTAGAGATGTTTTAAGGTGGAAGTGGCAGGCTGTAGCCAAGGACTGAATGTGAGGAGTGAAGGAAAGATCTGAGTCAAATGTGACCCCGAGACATCGGGCATGCGGGGTAGGGGTAATGATGGAGTTGTCGACAGTTATAGAGATATTGGGGGTGGAGATTTTGGAAGAAGGGGGGAAAATGAGGAGCTCAGTTTTGGAGAGATTTAGCTTGAGGTAGTGAGAGGACATCCAGGAAGAGATGTGAGAAAGACAGTTAGTGACACGGGTTAGCAAGGAAGGAGATAGTTCTGGTGCAGAGAAGTAGATTTGGGTGTCATCGGCATACAAATGATATTGGAAACCGTGGGACTTAATGAGGGAACCTAGTGATGACGTATAGATTGAGAAGAGAAGGGGACCGAGGACAGAGCCTTGCAGTACTCCGACAGAAAGTGGTGACGGGGCAGAGGAGGCCCCAGAGAAGGCTACACTGAAGGTACGGTTTGACAGGTAGGAAGAGAACCACGAAAGGGCTGTGTCACAGATGCCAAAGGATTGGAGGGTTTGGAGCAAAAGAGGGTGGTCGACAGTGTCAAAGGCTGCGGACAGATCAAGGAGGATAAGCAGAGAGAAGTGGCCTTTTGATTTAGCTGTAAGTAGGTCGTTGGTGATCTTAACAATATATGTTGACAAATGTACTTTCTGTCATTAATTATATTATTCATATAACTTGAAACTGCATCCCTTTTACATTTGGGACAAATAGTGCACAGTGAATACATTACAATAATTTGCTAACTGTGAATTAACATACTTAACTAAGTGGTCTTGTACACCCTCTGTGTACGAGTGTGGAATGCATTTGCGTTTCAATGAAACAGAAGTTGCCTCACTTCCGGTTAGGCGAATCAACAAAATTATGCTTTAGACCTAATGGCACTTCAAAGAAACAGTGTATAATGCTTGTGTATGTAAAGCTTAACGTGATGGCCACAATAAATCCTGTAGGCAATATTGTAAGCGTCACGGCAAATTTCGTAATACCGGAAGTGACGTCATTACATATGATTGACGTTTGTTTTGACCAATCCTTTGTTACTATTGCTAGTGGTTAGACATTAACCCTTTATAGTATGTACTAAATACAATGTGCCTGACAGACATGATCTAATGTGTAAAAACCATCCTATGTACCAATATATATCCTGGGGTTACAAAATAAAGAAGACTAGGGACATGTCAATAGGAAGTGTGTTAATTCTTAAATGTCCCCAAATATAGTATTTTATAACCTGCTCTCTCTAATATCGAGCAAAGCAGCTCAAACCCTTGCCCCATAGGTGAACTATTGGTTACTGTTGAAATTGCTGAAATGCAGAGCATGACCACTTATAAGAATAAAAATAAACATTAAAGGTATATACAGACAGCCCAAGTCTCCCTGATTGTAATAGCGACTCCCTGATGCCAGCAAATGGAGTGCAATCTCCCTGACACTCCAAGTACTATGATCCAATGTGGCCCAAAACCAGAAAAGTGTTTCTTTAAAGAATGCCTTTAGTTGCTGGGACGTTATAGAACCCTCAAAGCATGCATCAGTAACCAAAAAGCCCCCCTGATTTTAATAAAATAAAACACAAATACTACCTTATTTACTGTACGTAATTAAACTTCGTATTCTATTTGAGCATTCAACAAGCATATGATTACTGGAAAATAGGTTTGTTGTATGCGGTTGTGCAATAAAGCTACTTTTTTTAATGTGACTTTAGTGGGAAGCTACTTTAATGATAAGTCTCTATCTTATTTAGGGTTTCAATGTGTCCAATATATAACTGGGAGGGGGGTGGAGTGGCGACGCAGTAACGGGAGAAGCCACCTCCCTGAAATGAGTTTTTGCAGTTTGGGATGTCTGTATATACATAGAATAAAATAAAATAAAATAAGAATAAATATTGCATAAGGTATTCTAGTGGCCTTAACTACTAGCCATGAATACAGCTGCATGCGTTTAAAGACTGTACTCTGTACAGAATTATCCACACCTAAGTAAAAAATAAAACTTAAAAACAATGCAATATATAGTACAACCTGCATATACGAAACAACATCTCTATTCCCACTGGAATCAAAAACATGTATAGAGACCTCAATTAGATGGAATGCACAAACAAAAAACAAAAAAACATAAAAATGTGCTTTTAGGGCATTGTTGTAGATAGTTTATCAAAAATGCTTAGAGAACCCAAAATACCATGCTAGGAGGATTCTTAATGATCATGGAATGACCAGGGCTACAAGGGGGCCCCGAAGCTAAGAGTGACCCGCCTTGGAATAGGGGTGGTAGGGACATGAACCAGGTCCAGTCCTGTGGTATCCTGTTCATCTCACCAAAGCCATACAGCCCAAGAAGGATGCCCCCACCCAACGGTGTATGGCAGCCCTCACGCCGCATGAACACAACCCTAACCAGCTCACGCACTCTAGTATGTTTCTGGTGCCATCACCTAGATCATGGCCCTAAAATCCGGAACTGAGTTCAGTCCTCCTGGGTAATTGGTTCCAAGGCGATAAATCCATTCTGCTTCACGTTTGAGTAGCAGTTTGTTCCTATTTCCTCCTCTTTCCAATTTCGGAATGATACGGGGTGTATCATCCATTAGGTGTGTGTATATATATATATATATATATATATATATATGTATATATACACATATATATATACACACATATATAAATATATATATATATATATGTAAAGTAAGGAGCTGACGGGCGCTTCCACACTAAAGTAGCAAAAAATGTACACTAAGGCAAAAGGACACCTAAAACCTATACAAATTTTAAAAAATTGATTAAACAGCGCTTACTTCCGAACAGGAAAGAAAATTCCTTATCACTATGACTGGTTGGTTTACAATAATGCTATCACATATATCCAAACTATATCAAGATACTCAAATACTCAGTCTCAAGATGGTCACACATTAATCATACATGAAATATAATAAATTGAAACTTAAAACTATGGGACAATAAAACCTTAAAAATTGATACACATCATATTTCCAAAAAATACCATTGAATATATAAACATTAATAGGATGAATAAATATAAATAAATATAAAACTATACAGATATAGACATATATATAATTGATAAAAGCCGGTTCTCACCTCGAGCCCCAAAAGTCAGAGTGTGCTCGAAAAGGTCTAAATGATCACAGAGCCTGGTGCATCGGTTTACCGGTGGTGTCCTTCGTGCCACCCGGAATATGGTAGAATTTTGGTTTTGGACACCCAAAACCTGCAGCTGAATCCCTAGGCTCAGTATAGAGGGATCCCCAATCTCACTATGCTTTGCAGGGGTACAATGTTTGGCAAAGGGATGGAATAGCGCCGGTAAAGGCTGTTTCTAATGCAAACCCCCCCCCAATAATATACATATATATATGTATATATATATATATATATAAATAGACAACAAGTTTCAACATATAAGTGATCCAGAAAAATCAGAAAAGCTCAAAAACCCAGTTCATATATGTACATATCAAAAAATGTGGGTTAACACAAATGAAATGTCAAATCTGAATGCTGGAGAATGAGTCCCAGTAGTATAAGCTGCAGAGTGTATCTCTGTAAATGCAAACAGTAGTTCCAATGGATGTGATTTCTACTTACAGGAGTTTACCTCAATCGATATGAGGTAAGTGTAGAGCAATCCTGGAGAGTCTCAGTATGGCATTTAAGATATCCGCCGCTGGATACGTGTCAAATGCTGTAAACTGCCTTCTGTGCTTCCTGGAGTGTAATAACAGCACTAGAAACTTTCCTCCATATGATAGTGGTAGATATGTAAAAAAGCAGAAACAGGAAAAATAGTCCAATACCGTATGTTTAATACAGCACATAAAAAACAATTGTCACACCAAACCCTGTGGGTCTTATTTAACACCCTCAATAGAATATGAGGTAATTGTAAGACATAGAGTTGGAAAATTCCTGGTACACGTTCCTGTCCTCTGTTGTACATCTGAAGCAGTGGGTTACTCAGGTTCATATTAGGGATAGGTGTATAGCAGTTCATAAAAAAGGGTATACAATAATCCTTTTTAAAAACAAATAGTACAAACAAATATTAAAAGCAAAATACAAAGGTCACTTTAACATGATGAAATCACATCCATTGGAACTACTGTTTGCATTTACAGAGATACACTCTGCAGCTTATACTACTGGGACTTATTCTCCAGCATTCAGATTTGACATTTCATTTGTGTTAACCCACATTTTTTTTATATGTATATATATGAACTGGGTTTTTGAGCTTTTCTGAATTTTCAGGATTACTTATACAGGGAGTGCAGAATTATTAGGCAAATGAGTATTTTGACCACATCATCCTCTTTATGCATGTTGTCTTACTCCAAGCTGTATAGGCTCGAAAGCCTACTACCAATTAAGCATATTAGGTGATGTGCATCTCTGTAATGAGAAGGGGTATGGTCTAATGACATCAACACCCTATATCAGGTGTGCATAATTATTAGGCAACTTCCTTTCCTTTGGCAAAATGGGTCAAAAGAAGTACTTGACAGGCTCAGAAAAGTAAAAAATAGTGAGATATCTTGCAGAGGGATGCAGCACTCTTAAAATTGCAAAGCTTCTGAAGCGTGATCATCGAACAATAAAGCGTTTCATTCAAAATAGTCAACAGGGTCGCAAGAAGCGTGTGGAAAAACCAAGGCGTAAAATAACTGCCCATGAACTGAGAAAAGTCAAGCGTGCAGCTGCCAAGATGCCACTTGCCACCAGTTTGGCCATATTTCAGAGCTGCAACATCACTGGAGTGCCCAAAAGCACAAGGTGTGCAATACTCAGAGACATGGCCAAGGTAAGAAAGGCTGAAAGACGACCACCACTGAACAAGACACACAAGCTGAAACGTCAAGACTGGGCCAAGAAATATCTCAAGACTGATTTTTCTAAGGTTTTATGGACTGATGAAATGAGAGTGAGTCTTGATGGGCCAGATGGATGGGCCCGTGGCTGGATTGGTAAAGGGCAGAGAGCTCCAGTCCGACTCAGACGCCAGCAAGGTGGAGGTGGAGTACTGGTTTAGGCTGGTATCATCAAAGATGAGCTTGTGGGGCCTTTTTGGGTTGAGGATGGAGTCAAGCTCAACTCCCAGTCCTACTGCCAGTTTCTGGAAGACACCTTCTTCAAGCAGTGGTACAGGAAGAAGTCTGCATCCTTCAAGAAAAACATGATTTTCATGCAGGACAATGCTCCATCACACGCGTCCAAGTACTCCACATCGTGGCTGGCAAGAAAGGGTATAAAAGAAGAAAATCTAATGACATGGCCTCCTTGTTCACCTGATCTGAACCCCATTGAGAACCTGTGGTCCATCATCAAATGTGAGATTTACAAGGAGGGAAAACAGTACACCTCTCTGAACAGTGTCTGGGAGGCTGTGGTTGCTGCTGCACGCAATATCGGACCAGGTACACATCCTGTGACTCAGCAACATCCAGCCCTGGGTGCTAAATAGAACTCCAAAAAAACTGTGATGTCACCAGAGCCACAGGCAGTTAACCCCAGTCCGGAATGGGTGCAAGAAACAAGGGGGATTACAAACAAAAAGTAATACAACACATAAAAACACCCAGCACTCACCAGCTAGCTCACAGCTAAGATAAAATTTCTTGCACCCATTCCGGACTGGGGTTAACTGCCTGTGGCTCTGGTGACATCACAGCTTTTTTGGAGTGCTATTTAGCACCCAGGGTTGGATGTTGCTGAGTCACAGGATGTGTACCTGGTCCGGTCTTGGAGTTCAGTTCCCTTCCATGTTTTGTATTTTCTCTGGGTGATTACATCCACCTGTGCACCCCTTCTTTGTTCTCAGTCTGTTTGGCTTTGTGAGCTCGCATGATAGTGTGGCTGTGTTAGGGACTCAGGCAGTGGAAAGGACCTTGACGTGGTGCCTGAGCTTTCCCATTTGGCCAAATGCGGTAACTAACCTTTCCAGTTGTGATTTTATCTTAGCTGTGAGCTAGCTGGTGAGTGCTGGGTGTTTTTATGTGTTGTATTACTTTTTGTTTGTAATCCCCCTTGTTTCTTGCACCCATTCCGGACTGGGGTTAACTGCCTGTGGCTCTGGTGACATCACAGCTTTTTTGGAGTGCTATTTAGCACCCAGGGCTGGATGTTGCTGAGTCACAGGATGTGTACCTGGTCCGGTCTTGGAGTGCAGTTCCCTTCCATGTTTTGTATTTTCTCCGGGTGATTACATCCACCTGTGCACCCCTTCTTTGTTTTCAGTCTGTTTGGCTTTGTGAGCTCGCATGATGGTGTGGCTGTGTTAGGGACTCAGGCAGTGGAAAGGACCTTGACGTGGTGCCTGAGCTTTCCCATTTGGCCAGATGCAGTAACTAACCTTTCCAGTTGGGATTTTATCTTAGCTGTGAGCTAGCTGGTGAGTGCTGGGTGTTTTTATGTGTTGTATTACTTTTTGTTTGTAATCCCCCTTGTTTCTTGCACCCATTCCGGACTGGGGTTAACTGCCTGTGGCTCTGGTGACATCACAGCTTTTTTGGAGTGCTATTTAGCTCCCAGGGCTGGATGTTGCTGAGTCACAGGATGTGTACCTGGTCCGGTCTTGGAGTGCAGTTCCCTTCCATGTTTTGTATTTTCTCCGGGTGATTACATCCACCTGTGCACCCCTTCTTTGTTCTCAGTTTGTTTGGCTTTGTGAGCTCGCATGATGGTGTGGCTGTGTTAGGGACTCAGGCAGTGGAAAGGACCTTGACGTGGTGCCTGAGCTTTCCCATTTGGCCAGATGCGATAACTAACCTTTCCAGTTGTGATTTTATCTTAGCTGTGTGCTAGCTGGTGAGTGCTGGGTGTTTTTATGTATATATATGTGTGTGTGTGTGTGTATGTGTGTGTGTATGTGTGTGTGTGTGTGTATGTGTGTGTGTGTGTGTATGTGTGTGTGTATGTGTGTGTGTGTATGTGTGTGTGTATGTGTGTGTGTGTATGTGTATGTGTGTGTGTATGTGTCTGTGTATGTGTATGTGTGTGTATGTGTATGTGTATGTGTGTGTATGTATGTGTGTGTGTGTATGTGTATGTATGTGTAAGATTCATTATTTTTCCATCTAAGGAATCTACTGATATTGACTATTTATAGTCACCCTCAGTCTATGAGCATAACAGGGCTCTTATTATATCTATAGAGCCTGTGGTTTGGTGTGAGACTGAGTGGTAACTACTTGAGTTAATTGGGTACCTGAGTATTCCCTTATTAAACCTTACACAGAACTATAAACATGGTCACATGAGGTGCATTTTTTCCTTACACATTTATATGTCCCATTAAAGTGTAACCAGGAACTGGTCACATTCTTTTCACTTTTCAACATACTAGGTGCTAGTATGTTACCAAGAGTAACATTCCTTCTTGAAACAAACATACAACCCTTATCAATGGTATTTCTCATTGCTTTATCTCCGATCAAGATGGGTAGATTTTTCCTAACAATATTACAGACTTCATCATATTGATTCGAATAGGAGGTAATGAATTTGAGTTTATGTTCATCTCGTTTCCATCTGAAAAGCACTTTTCAGGGAGCAGTTCCTTTTAGCACGCAGAAATTGTCTCTTAGCTATTCCTTTGAATACATGCTTCGGGTGGCTAGAGCGAGCGTGCAACAAGCTGTTCCCTGAAATGGGTTTTCTATAGAGGGTAGATACAATTTGTGTACATCCCTCATCCCCGGATAAAGTAATGTCTAGGAAATTGATGTGAAAAGCAACCCCACATCATTTGAGTTAAGGGAAGCAAGAAAATCGTTGGCTTCAGATTGGCTTGCAGACCATACAATGAGCAGATCAGCTATGAATCTCAGGTATTTTATGATGAAATTCGAATGTGCTCCACTACCTCCACAGATGTGGGACCTCTCCCACCAACCCATGAACAGGTTAGCATAGGAGGGGGCAAATTTAGCTCCCATAGCGGTCCCATGTAAAAACCTTACTACCCTGATGATCAAGATTCTTGCTTTGTTGGTAAGGTCTGTGTAGAGTCTTAAATAGTGGTCAATGGCTGTTAAGCCATGGTTATGAGGGATGGAGGAATACAGGGAGACTACATTAATAGTTAACCAGCTGTATTCCACTTTCAAAGGCAAGGGTTCCAATTGTTGCAGAACATGTGTGGTATCCCTAACATAACTAGGTAGTTGTTTTACTATTGGTTGTAAATATTAATCAACCCATTTCGATAGTGGTTTAAGTAGGGATCCAATGCCTGCAGCTATTGGTCTCCCCTTAACATTAGTTGTGCTTTTATGGACCTTGGGGAGGTGGTGGAAGATGGGAGTCACCGGTTTATCAACTAAATGATAGTTAGCCATGGAAGAATTAATAAGACCCTCCTCCACCACCTCATCAAGTAAAAGTGATAACTCTTTTCTAAATCTAACTGAAGGGTCCCCTTCTGAAGTCCCTTCCTCACCAGATGCCCTCTCAAAGCTAGAAGCAAATCTTTCTTTGTCAGTGTTCTCATTCTCTGAGTCTGTAAAAGTGACTTTTTTATTTGGGTCTATGGTGATTTCTTGTTTAGACTGTTTATACCTCCTATTGGGGAACCTCCTAGATTTATTATTCTTAGGGCGTGGTTTTTCTAAATCATCCTGGTCATACCAGGACTTACTTATTTGACGGCGACACCAGATATAGACTAGACCTAGGGTATAGTCTTTTTGGTCACGCAAGAACTTGCTATGTTTAACTTGAATAACCAGTCTCTTTGATTCCTCTATGGTCTCTTTAAAGATGTTTTCAAATATAGTGTATACCTCACATTGATTAAACTTAATCATATCTGTCTCTATAGAGGCTATCCTGGTTTTGATATCACATAATAATGAATCTTTATATTCAATGAGGAGGGATATAAGGGTTAGAGAACAGTCCGTAAGGGCCTGATTCCAACGATCAATGAAAATATGGTCTTTTATGTCATAGGTTGGAAATTTGTTGAGTCTGAGGCCCCTAGAGATCATCTTTAAAGCTAGATATTAGATAATATCCATTTATCCCACTTCAGTTTCTGTTCTTTCAGTTTAAGGTGCTCATAGTCCTGAAAAAGATATCCTAATTTCATTTTGGTAGAATCACAATTAAATACATCTTCTAAATCTAAAAGGTCTATATTGTCTTCATCTATATCATTAAAAGAATATATAGTTTCTATGTCCTGTGCTTCATCCATATTTTGGATAAACAAATTATACTCAATATCTGATAAAAACTGAATAAGTTAATCTATCAATATAAGTATATAAAGCATCAAAACTGTAGACTGTATACCCTTGGTTTGAGTAACAAACTTTAACACCTCACCACCCTATTGATTGGTACCTCTCTAATGGGGCAATGACAGATAAAACGGAAAAGAGAGAAACGAAACCTATATAAATATTAATAGCAGCAAAGTCCACATTAAAGTAATTGTTTAAATAAGTGTTTAAACAGTCCCATTATATAACAGTCCCTCACGTTGTGTCTTGGGATCTACTAAGGTGGTCAACACTCTCCATATAACTGCCTTTGGGACTCTAATTTGCCACGTTGCTCTCTAATTATCCCCGGCCCTGCTGGTACTCTCTATGGTTAATCTCTTGGTTACCTAAGTTGATTAGAGCTAGAGGTGAACCACATCATAAGTGAGCAAAGAGTTAGTCTCACCTGGTTGTTTACCCTATTTATAAGGGGACTGTTTAAACACTTATTTAAACAATTACTTTAATGTGGACTTTGCTGCTATTAATATTTATACATGTTTCGTTCCTCTCTTGTTCTTTTCTGTTTCATTAGTATGCATACTTGTCTTACATATCTATACAAAATATAAATTAGGAATCAGATACTGTCCATCATTAGCCTTGCTTCTGATCATAGAGGCAATAAGGGTGCACATAAAGTAAAATATAACTTTTAGGGAAGATAGATTGGGGTGGCGACAGCATATGAATGGTTCTGGAACCGAAAGGAGGATGTATATATATAAAAAAAAAAAACAAGGGACGCAAGACAAAGCCTTGCGGTACTACTACTAAGAGAGGCAAAGGATCAGAGGATAAGCTGTTAAAGAAAACTGTAAACGAGTGTTTTGAGTGATAGGAGGCTGTGTCTTGAATATCAAAAGAATGTAATATTTGTAAGAGGACAGGAGAGTCAACTGTGTTGAAAGCAGCAGATAGTTTCAGAAGAATTAAAGGGACATGAAACCCACATTTTTTCTTTCATGATTTAGAAAGAGAATACATTTTTAAACATCTTTCTTATTTACTTCTATTATCTAATTTGTTTTATTCTCTTGATATTCTTTGCTGAAAAGCATATCTAGATAGGCTCAGTAGCTGCTGATTGGTTCCTGCACATAGAAGCCTCATGTGATTGGCTCACCCATGTGCATTGCTTTTTCTTCAAATAAGGATATCTAAAAAATGAAGCAAAATAAATAATAGAAGTAAATTGTAATGTTTTTTAAATTTGTATTCTCTATCTGAATCATGAAAGAAAGATTTTGGGTTTAGTGGCCCTTTAATAAGAAGTAATGGCCTTTTAATGAAGCTGATAGCTGATCATTTGTTACTTATGTAAGAGCAGCTGATCATTTGTTACTTATGTAAGAGCAGGTTCTGTTGTGTGTTTAGGGCCCAAGCTAGATTGGAGAGGATCAAGTAAAAAATGATTTATATCCGTTTTCCTCAACCCTGTATCATGTGACAGCCACCAGCCAATTACAAACTGCATATACATGAACTTTGTACATGCTTAGTAGGAGCTGGTGCCTGAAAAAAATATTGCGCCCATTTTTAAAAGTTAAGTTTCTCATTGGGAGAATTCTACACAGTTATTCCAATCCATCAGAAAATAAATTTGCAGCAACTTGCCAGAGGAATTTTCAATTTTAAATAATTGTCATAGATGTACTAAACTATTACTGTATCTATAAAAAAAATATTAATATTTTTTAAAATATTTTATATTTATTATTTCTATAACATGCCTTAAGAAACTACACTAACCTGACACTGCGTTAGACCTTAAACAATGAATCCCAAAGCGTTTACATTCCAATGTTCTTCACATAGATTTTTTTAAAAATGTGTATTATTAAATACATATTTATCTCTTTATATATATACATATATATATATATATATATATATGTCTGTGTATATATACAGTATATATATATATATATATATATATATATATATATATATATAGAGAGAGAGAGAGGTATGATAATGTTAATGTAAAATATATATCTATACCTATATATTTATAGGAATAGATATACAGGTAAAGATATTTATATATTTTAAAGTAAGTGACTTGCTATAGGGGCTAATACCCCATACTTGCATTCATTTGTTTGTGGCGCAGTTACCCAGTACTTGTTCTCCTATCTATCTTTGGCGAAGCATCTGGGAAGCTTCACAAATATTGGTTTCAGCTGCCCAAACCTCTGGAAAAACAGTTTTATTTATATGAACTTGTTTTTACCATCACATTGTATTGCATTGCTTGGATCTGAATTTATATGTGGACTTTTTCATACATCCCTTTTGTGTAAAATAACTAGTTTTTCTTTTTACATGTCATACAGTTACCTTTATTTATGTAGATTTTATTGATGGTACATATATGTATATACTCTTAAAGTGATATACATTTTATTTTAGTGTTATAGCGTGAATAACATTCTCTTGTTCTCTCTTTCTCTCTCTATACATATACATATATATATACTGAATATTAATAGCTCCTGTTGGGTTAGTGCGTGTTTTCTTAATTTTCCTTTGAAGTCTATGGGGAGAAGAAGTTAACACGATCCTGAAGTTTTACTTTGAACATGTAATAGGTGTGCTAACCTGTATATTTCTAGCGATGTTTATGCTTGAGCAGGAGCGCTAAATAGTGTGCCATTTGTAATTATGCCCATAATTTATTAACAGGCACAGATGGAGTCGTGTATAAAAATATGTCAATGTTTTGGCACAGTGCACAGTGCATTAGGTCACACCTTTCTTTGCCCTTAATTGTCAACTTTGGTGTGGTTAGTATTAATATTTTAGACAAGAAAGATTGTAAACGAAGGCTAACAGTCTATCTGTTTCATACTTAAGTCTCTCTTTAAAAAGCTTAAAATAGCATTAGTAAACATAGACCTCATCTGTGAGACATTTTCAATATGATATGGTGAAGAAAAAGATCCACATTTATTATACTGAGGGTAGACAAAGTTCTTAGGCAGGGAACTTGTCCGCCCATGCTTGTAGGAACTAAGGCAGCAACAGGTGCCAAAATTGAATTGACATCCCGACACTAAGTAAATCCCTAAATAAAGCTATTAACCCTAAACCGCAGTTCCCCAACATCGTCGACACTAACTAAACCTATTAACCCCGAAACCGCAGTTCCCAAACATTGCCGACACTAATTAAACCTATTAACCCCGAAACCGCAGTTCTCAAACATCGCCAACACTAACTAAACCTATTAACCCCTAAACCGCCGTACACACACATCGCCAACACTAACTAAACCTATTAACCCCTAAACCATCAGCCCCCACATCGCAACAACCTAAATTAAACTATATTAACCCCGAAACCTAACACCCACTAACTTTAACATAATTAAAATTCACCTAAATTAAAGTTACAATTATTAACTAACTACCTATTTAAAAATAAATGCAAACTTACCTGTGAAATAAAAATAAAACCTATGCTAGCTACAATATAACTATTTACTAACTACCTAGTTAAAATAAATACAAACTTACTTGTGAATTAAAAATAAAACCTAAGCTTACACTAATAAGACCTAACATTACAAAAATAAAAAACCTAACATTACAAAAAAAATTAAAACTACAATTACAAAAAATTATAAACACTAAAATTACAAAAAAATTAAAAAAAACTACCATTGCAAAAAATAACAAACAAAATTATCCAAAATAATAAAAATTATTCCTATTCTAATACCCCGTTTAAAAAAACAAAAACCCACCCCAAAATAAAAAAAAACTAATCTTAAAAGAGCCTTTTGTAGGGCATTGCCCTAAAGTTAAACAGCTCTTTTGCAAACAAATAAAACAAACACCCCCTAACATTACAAACCCCCACCAAACCCGCGAAAAAAAAAGCCTAACTAAAAAAAAACTAATCTACCCATTGTCCTGAAAAGGGCATTTTTATGGGCATTGCCCTTAAAAGGGCATTCAGCTCCTTTACTGCCCGTAAAAGTGCATTCAGCTCTTTTTCGTCCCAAAGCCCTAATCTAAAAAAAAAAACAACACCCAAAAAAAAACAACTAACACTAACCCCAAAATCGGTACTCACAGTTGCTGAAGTCCGCCGAAAAATCTTCATCCCAGCGGCGAAGCATCTTCATCCATTGCGGGACCGGCATCTTCTTCATCCCTGCGGATGCGGAAAGGTCGATGCGCGGAGGCAGAGGTCCAGTTCGTTTTTTCGGATCCTTTCGTTTTTTTGGATCCATTCTTTATTCATATGCATTATTCTATTCTAAACTTCAGAATAACATAATGCATATGAATAAAGAATGGAATCTGAAAAAACGATTAACTTAATTAATTTGCTGAAACAATTTTTTTTTAAAACTTAACTAAATTAACTTGCCGAAGCGAAATTAATTATTTAACTAATGAAAACGAAACAAAACAAATTTTTAGCGACGCACATGTCTAGTTTTAAGTCCATCACCTCTGAGGTGGGGGAGAGGTTAGGAGTGTACTAATGACCACTGCCTTCTTGAGGTTACAAGCTTGCATGAGAATTTATACATGCTTGTATAAATATATCTATGCATTTCTGAGACATTAAGCATTCTAATTTATCTTTTTTTTATTTCTACCACTACATTCTAAAAATTGCATTGAAACTGGAAAATGTAAAAAATACTTTTTATCAGATGATTTTATTATGAGTGTAACTTAACTTTGTAATTTATTTTTTATGTGTTTTGTGACACTTTTTTGTTTCGCAAAACAGTTAATTAGAGCTCTGAGATTGCGCTAACCTGATGCTTGTTATCTTCAGTTGCGCATTTATTTTCAACTTGTAATACAAGCAAAACACGACGGGCGCAATCCCTGCGATAAACCCCTTTTTCCTTGTGCGTAACTGTTAATGCACCACTTGTAATCTGGCACTATATCTGTTTATAGACACTTGTACTACTTTATCACAAAATAGGTTTTTATATGCTTTTACATGTGAGAATATTATTTTAGAAATCACAACCTGAGTCTGTACATTAATGTATCTATTTCTGCAGAACATAAGATAATTTGTTCAGGAACAGAAAATATTTGGTGTTATGCTTAGATATCAAATCCTGATTGAATTCATTGCTGTACCATAAACAAATGTAAAAGATGTTTTAATGCAAACCCAACATTATAAAATGTGTATTTTAAAGAATAAAATAATTTGTATGAATTTTTAGCATTCTAGAATTTATTTTATTTTTTACTAGCCTCAGTTTGTCATCAGTATATTTAGACATGTGTACTATGGAGTAATCATTCTCTATTTCCACAATAACTATTTATTTTGCATAGAGGACAATAATGAGAATTTGCAAGAGCCCAGATATTATATAATCACTAATTACATTCTGCAAAATTAGTGAGGTCTTATCAATATGCATATCTAATGGCTGATTTGTGTCATCAGCGAGTTTTGTCTGTAAGAAAATATAGCAGTCTGCATAATTTTCTGATCATATTAACATAAAGTAGGGTATTATTCATAAAGATTGAGCTATGAAGTGGTTTGATGTATATAACAAAGGTATGAAACTGTTTCACCACATAGGTGTCAACTTGATATATGCAAGTACTCAATTATAAACTTCAAAGCTTGGGGGCTTTTTTGTGCAGTACAGAAGCGGTCTCATACATTACAACAATTAAATGGACCAGCACATTATTGGAATAAACCCTCTTGAAAAACAAGTTTAACATTTCATCTCCGTTAGCTACCAGTTATTGTCATGAGTTCTGATTAACACATTTTTTTTTTCTCAGTCATTTTGTACCCTTTATATTTTTGGACATATTGATTGCTACGTGCACTCCAAGCTCTTGTAAAAAAAACAATGAAATAAAAACAAATTTATAAAAGTGATACATATGTGAAAAATTATTATAGCAATAAATATTGTATATATTTATATTTTATTATTTATATTTTCAGCTCTGATGCTAACCCTAAACCTCACCAAGTTCCAAGCAATTTTTAAAGCTAGGTTATGTATACATAAAAACTGTATAAATTAAGGTCACAACTGCTACATTACTTTGAATAATTGTTTTATAATAATTTTATTATAACTACTGACTTACAAATGTTATTGTATCTTTTAAAAAATGTTATTGTATTTTCATTTGAACATCACTGACCAATTTAACATAAGAATGTCAAAATTCATTATTGTATGACATAGGAATTCCATGTAAATATGTAATTTCTGAAAAGACCAATAGTCTGTAAAACACGTACAGTGTAATAATAATAATAATTGTATTATTATTTTTAGTAGTAGTTGTATTAGAAGAAGAACTAGTAGCAGCAGGAATATTACTACTGCTATTATTATTATATTCATCAGTACCATGCAAGGGTACAATTAAAGATATGAATAGAAATTGTTTACTTGCATGTTGTAAAACAACTTTGCAATATACTTTCATTATATATTGTGTTCCCTTTTCCTGTAATTTAATTCTGATTTCTGAATATTATGGCTTTCCAATTCATTGGTTACACACTCTATGTAAGCCATTTATAACCATAACCGTAAGTAGAAAAGGTAAACGAAGATACAATATAATGGCGTCCACTATTTTAAGGACATTAGAATCTTACAATTTTTCAACATTTAAACAACTAATATTGGGCTAGATTACAAGTGGAGCGCAATTGAAATGTGCGCCCTTAAACAGGCAAATTTAAATAACATGTTAAATAACCAGTTGTAAGTGCTAAGCGAAATTATCCAGAGGTCTGAGATTAAAAAAAAAGTCCCTCAGTTGGCCCCCAAATATAGTGGACAGTTCCGTAATTAAAATAAAAAAATATATGCATCTTTTTTTTCTTTTTATCCTTTTTTTTTTTTTAATAACTGCACGAAGCAGTTATAAGGGGTTTAAGTGAGGGGATGTGAAGTGTTAGAAAAAAAAAAAAATGCTGAAAAGTGCCTTTACATTGAGGTCTATGGGGACTGTCTTTTTACTGTTAATATATATGTATATGCTTATATACATATATATTTATGTGTTAATATGTGTATATACATATATATACATATATATATATATATATATATATATATATATATATACATATTAACACATGTTTCCGGTGAGCCTGAAGGCTCGGGCGGATACAGCCGCATATAGCAGCATTCGGGGCATAATAAATTGGCCCCATAGAATAATAATAATAATAATCATAGATTAAATAACACAGTAAGAGAAGGGGAGATACCTATAACATAGTCTAGTGGTAAAATCAGCTTTTTCTACTCATAATATAAACTGATTTGTTTGTTTGATCAATTTATTTTTTAACAAATCCTGCTCTGCCACGATACATTTATCTATTAGATTTACTAATTAAATTAAATCAATATAAAACTCTAAATATAATCTACTCTGTTTAGAGTACGAAGCAGTTATAAGGGGTTAAAGTGAGGAGATGTGGGGTGTTAGAAAAAAAAAAAATACTGAAAAGTGCCTTTACATTGCGGTCTATGGGGACTGTGTTTTTACTGTTAATATATATGTATATGCTTATACACATATATATTTATGTGTTAATATGTGTATATACATATATAAACACATAAATATATATGTACATAAGCATATATAATTATTTATCGCTGTGCGACTAACCCCCTTTGCAGTTAAGTAGATGAAAATATGTAAAATGATATTTATACAATATTCATTTTAATAAACTTTTATCCTGTGTATTTACTGTAAATATTTCAAATTCCAGTGTTCTGCACATAGCAGAATATGTTATAAGTATTTTTAAATAGATATTGTGTGTGTGTGTATATATCTATACCTATATATAATTATCTATATATATAGGCATAAATACATATTTTTGCAAAATACCATCAGATATATGTAGAAATATTTATTTATTACATTGGAATGTGAAAATATTCATATTTTCATGTTGGGTTAGCACACATGAAAATACGCGATCGGGTTTGCTCATGAGTAGGGTTTTTTTCCCCACTAACTTTTATGAGGAATACGTTATCACGGTCATGATATTCTAATTGCACTAGAAGTTAGCGCGAGCGATAGTCTTTTATTGTCAACTTGTGATACATGTGCTAACCGTCAAGCACACACAGTTTACTTCTAGTGCAGTTAGCGCACAAGCGAAATAGGGTTCCACTTGTAATCTGGCCCTTAGTGTTTAAAGTGAAGGTTAAGTTTACATGTGTTCAAGACATTAATGCATCATTGGCTAATATAATAAGCTGTTCGCTAAATTTATTCCATGTTATATGACATATTTCATTTTTTTTTTATTATACTAAGCTGCCTACCGTTAGCGTCTAAACTCCACCCCACCTCAGCTTCTGGATTTTGGATGCTGTTACGTATAGAGCGGCCCCACCCGCTCTATGCGCATCTCCAAAGCTCGTACACGACGAGCGTAAGCATTGCGCATGAGCAAACCTCAGATGTCTATCACCAATGCGCATGCGATACTCCTCAATCACAAACAACAATGCGCATGCGTTAATCGCCGTTTGCAACATAGCGCTGAAGGAACAACTATATAGTGTTCATTCAGTGCTATGTTGTGCGATTGAGAGATTAGCAGTTTTTGTTTAAGACCGAACACGTTGGTAACAATATTTAGTGTAGGTGGTCCTATTTAAAGCTACTACGCATGCGCGAACGGGAGCGCGCGCTGGAGTACAAAATATAGAATAGGACAGTAGCGCATGCGCTTTTGGAATAGTAGGCGGGTGACGTAGATCCACGGCCACCTAACGGCCAGAAATTCAATTGGTACTTATAAGAACGTGATCAAGAGGGGAAAAAAAACAAAAAAAAAGGGTTGATTGTTATCATCTTAAAATAGAGATTTTATACAGCGATAACTTTATTTCAAAGATGATTTCATACAGGTTGATGAATGAAACTCATATTTATTTGTGACAGATAATTGAATTCTATTTCGATATACAGGTAAGTTTACCTTCACTTTAATATCCCTTTAACAGGGTTCTGTTTTAGAGGGAGCTTGCAATCTAAAGGACCATTTGTGATTTGGAGACAAAATGTGACTTTTCATATGAAACATTGTAGAAAACAGCATTCAGAGGGGCTGATTTATTATGCCCCGAATGCTGCTATATGCAGCTGTTTCCTCGCGAGGAAGCAATCTGCCCAATCGCATACGATCGGGTTGATTCACACCCCCTGCTAGCAGCCGATTGGCTGCAAATCTGCAGGGGGCGGCATTGCACAAGCATTTCTAGTGAAATGCTTGTGCAATGATAAATGCCGACAGCGTATGCAGCGATGTGCAGCGGATCATGTCCATCCGCACATTGATAATTCGGCCCTAAAATATCAGATTGTAGAGTTAGCTTTATTAATGCAAGTCCACAAACCACCACCACATAGGGACCAATTTAGCATGTGTCTGGTGGACGTGATCAGCTGTGGCGATCAAGTCCGCTAAAATCAATAAATGCCAACAGCATGGATTGTCTGCATTTATCATTGCACAAGCATTTCTAGTAAAATGCTTGTGCAATGCCGCCCACTACAGATTCCTGGCCAATCGGTCGCTAGCAGGGGGTGTCAATCAACCTGATCGTATGCGATCGGGCTGATTGCTCTCCGCCACCTCAGAGGTGGCGGGCGAGTCTTAAGACCTCTGCTTCTTAACTTATGTTTCCGGTGAGCCTGAAGGCTCGCGTGGAAACAACTACATATAGCAGCATTCGGGGCATAATAAATTGGCCCCATAGAATAATAATAATAATAATCATAGATTAAATAACACAGTAAGAGAAGGGGAGATACCTATAACATAGTCTAGTGGTAAAATCAGCTTTTTCTACTCATAATATAAACTGATTTGTTTGCTTGATCAATTTATTTTTTAACAAATCCTGCTCTGTCACGATACATTTATCTATTAGATTTGCTAATTAAATTAAATCAATATAAAACTCTAAAAATAATCTACTCTGTGTAGAGCTGTTTATTTGTTAATAACCCAAACCTTCCTGTTCCATATGTAGACACATAAAGAGTAAAATACAAAAGCAAACTCAAGTATTGGCACACTCCAGTGCCACCCACAGAAGAGGTTATAGATACGCCTGGGAGATGGTAGTTATTATGCGAGATCCTATTCAAGTTGCTATAAAAAAAGCTAGTGACAGTAGATTTTTCATAGCACCACCAATTTAATGACTGAATCATACTTGTACCCCTATTATTTAGAGACAATATGCTATTTGCGGGTCACTAAGCAATAAATGTAGAACCTTTACTGACCTATATTATTTAGTCATTAGTGCTATATTCAATTAAAAATAAGTGAAACCCCTTTAAATTGTAATAGACGCTGCCCCAAATGACAATTCTCCATAGATAAATAACCTAACTGCACTTTCCTGAACCACCCACCACACTTTGCCCTAACAGTACTGACTGGAACAACTCCACAGCAATTAACCCTAATTTAAATATAGATATTTTTATTATAGGAGGGTGCATGTGGAATGGCTTTAACAATGAGGGAATTGATTGCATAACATGATGGTTTCCAATTGGAGGTTGCTTACAAAGCATTAAAGGGTCAGTAAACACATTGGCCTCTATTTATTAAAGGTCTTGCGGACCTGATCCGACAGTGCGCAATACGCTCTCCGCATTTAACATTGCACCAGCAGCTCACAAGAGCTGGTGGTGCAACGCCACCCCCTGCTGACTCACCAGCCAGCAGGGAGGTGTCAATCAACCCGATCGTACTCGATCGGGTTGAATTGCGGCGATATCTGTCCACCTGATCAGAGCAGGTGGACAGGTTATGGAGCAGCGGTCTTTAGATAATATAATATTTTATTGAGGTCAAAAGTTACAAAAGCAACAAGGTAATGCTCGCATATTCAATATGAAATTAGTAAACAAAATTTACACAGCATATAGTATTGTAATAAGTACATTACATGAATGAGCATACAGCCCAGCGACATCACTGTATCAATTGGCCTCAACATTTTCTGATAATATTGTAAATTACCATTCAACTGTAAAAAGTGTATAACAATACAAATAGTTTTTTGTGTATAATTCGAAAGCTATTTGTTCTGGTGACCCATACGGAAGGTAGCAGAATGCGATCTAGAGAAGGGGGGGGGTAAAAAGAGAGCAGGAGAGGGAGAAAAAAAAGAGAGAGAAGAGAGAGAGAAAAAAAAAAGGGGGGGGGGGCGGGAGCAGGAATTAACTCCAAAACTCTATTTTACTTATGTCAAGCTGTACTTTGGCACAAACAATGCTTATTCTGTACTCATAGGAGACTAGGTACTCCAGGTGGTCTGTTTGATGGGTCAGTCACCTGCCTCCAGGTGTCCCAAATTTGAGAGTGTAAGGACACCTTATTCTGTTGGGTAAATATTGGGCATTCCATGTGTTCAAAGTAGGACATAATTTTAACTACGTCGCCCCATCTTGGGATTGTCTTTTGTTTCCAGAGTCTTGCAATATCTAACTTGGCAGCTGAAAACAGGTAAATACTCAGGTAATCAATGGGGGTGGAGTTAGCTTTAATATCAATGGTGAAATAATCCTTAATCCTGAACTTTGAAAATATCAGCCTTTAGCTATATGTGCCTAGGATGTTAGCTTATCTTTTGGAAACAGCATTTGGCACAGGCTAGAGCAAACATATATGTTGCCCCTTATTTTTCATCTTCTTACAGCTGTATTAAATAATAATCACCTAGATTATGAGTTTTGCGCTAAACAGGGTGTGAAACTAAGGACAAAAAATGTGCGTTATTGCACTCTACATAGCTCTGCCATTACGAGTTACTGAAAAGCCTCCTTGTGCTGTGCGTTATGGTGCGTTAAGCTCCAATCAGCACAATAGCCAAGGGCTGAGATTACGCGCTTGTGTACGCTTTCCCCCATAGACATCAATGGGGAGAGAAAAAAAACTAACACCTACGAATGCGGAATAGAGATTGCCGCATCGCAACCCCATTAATGTCTAGGGGAAAAAGAAAGTTACGCTTAAACCTAACACCCTAACATAAACTCCTAGTCTAAACACCCCTATTCCACCACCCCCCGACATTGCAGACACTAATAAAAGTTATTAACCCCTATTCCGCTGCTCCCAGACATCGCCGACACTAATAAAAGTTATTAACCCCTATTCCGCTGTTTCCCGACATTGCCAACACTAATAAAAATGATTAACCACTATTTCGCCGCTCCCAGACATCGCCAACACTATTAAAAATGATTAACCCCTATTCCGCCGTTTCCCGACATCGTCAATACTAATAGAAGCTATTAACCCCTAAACCGCTGGCCCCCCGCATTGCCAACACTATAATAAAGTATTAACCCCTAAATCTCCAGCCCCCCACATCGTAACTACTAAACTAATCCTATTGATCCCTAAACCGGCACCACCCACATCGCAAAACACTAAATTAAATTATTAACCCCTAAACCTAATACCCCCTAACTATAAATTAAAATTACAATATAACTATCTTAAAATAAATAAAAACTTACCTGTGAAATAAAAAAAACTTAGTTTAAACTATAAATTAACCTAACATAACTATTCTAATAAAATTAAAAAAAACTACCAATTAAAAAGTCTAAATTACAAATTTAAAAAAAACACTACGAAAACATTTTAAAAGATCTAAGCTTACAAAAAATAATAAACAAAATTATCAAAAATACAAACAATAACACCTAATCTAATAGCCCTATAAAAATAAAAAAGCCCCCCAAAATACCCCCCGAAACTACAATAAACTACCAATAGCCCTTAAAAGGGCCTTTTGTAGGGCATTGCCCTAAGTCAATCAGCCAAAAAATTTGGCTAAACACCTGTCAGGTCATTAATATATGAATTTTCCTACATAGTTAATTGTAAGAAAATATCAGATAACTGTTGAAACCAAGCATTCAAGATTTCTGATAAGCTAACCCTTTTCAGTGATGATTTTTCGTTTTGGATATTTTGTGAATTGTTTTCTATTTTCACTTCACCACCTTCACATTTACATTCTTTAGTAGTTTAGGTCCTGCACCTCACCAGGGTTTCTGTTTTTTCTTCTTCTTTTTTTTTTTTTTTCTTTCTCTCTCTTCCCTCTACAAACACTAACTATTAGAGCTCTTCAGCTCCTTGCTTACTTTCACACATATATATATATATATATATATATATATATATATATATATATATATATATACACACACACATAAATATTCTTTTTCTCCTTTATGGAAAAATATTACACTTACCCTAACACACGCTCACCAATTATGCCCCCTAAAGTAAAAGATAAAAAATCCAAAATACTTGATAATAGCTCTGAAAGCATCACTGATACACAAGCCACCTCTGTTGAACATCAAACACTAATGATCCAACTATCAGAATTCTTCTCTCCTCAGCTGGATTCAATTAAAAAGGAACTAGGTGGTATTACTAATGATATTGCAGCCATCGCATCTGATCTGAAACAATTTGCTTCTAGATTAACAGAGGCTGAGGAGAGGATTTCTAATCTAGAAGACCAATTTAACAGTCAAGAAGAAATGGTTAATAAACATGATAACAAACTATTGGCTTTAACAGCTAAAATTGAAGATATGGAAGATCGCGCTAGGCGCAATAATATTCGTCTAGTGGGTCTCCCTGAGACGCCGGCCTATGACGATCTAATTTATTTTACTTCTCAGTTGCTCCCACAAATCCTAGGTTTTCCAAAAGATAAATTACCCATCTCTATAGAAAGAGCACACAGAGTGGGAGTAAATAGAACTAACCAAGAAGGTATTAGCCGTGATAGGATGCTCATATTTAAAGTCCTAAATTTTCAGGATAAATTAGAGTATTTTAAATCTTACCGTAGGAATTTGCCTCTCATAATAGACAATCGTAAAATCCTTCTCTTCCAAGACTTTTCCAATGAAACACAGACAAAAAGAAAGGAGATGTCTCCCTTTTTTCCCCAGTTGATAGACAAAGGATATAAAGTAAGGATGGTATACCCAGCAAAAATTATTGTGGAGAATAATGGTAGAACTAACACACTCAATAATAGTAAAGAAGCTAGAGATTTCCTCACTCAAGATAAACTATAAAAAATAACAACATCTTTATCTGATTAGTGTCTATGTTCATTTCTTCTTTCTCTTATTCGACTACACGGTGTCCCTGGCTAGACCTTGTTCTACCCAGGTTTTTTATGTCAAATATATCTCATTTCTCTTTTTTTTTTTTTTTCCTCTCTCTCTCATTCCCTCCCTTCCTCCCGCTCTTGCCTCTCTATGTACCGGTTTTATATTCTTATTCTGGTCATGTATGTAACATACTATGACTGCACCACAATTTTTTTCATGGAATGTCAGGGGGATAACATCCCCTATTAAACGGAAACAAATTATATCTATACTAGGTAAATACTCCCCCGACATTGTTTTCCTGCAAGAAACATATCTTAAAGAGGTTGAAATTCCCAAACTAAGATCTCGTTGGGTTGGACAGGTTTTTGCTACCCCTTGTGTGAGCCGGAAATGTGGAGTGGCTATTTTATTTAATAAAAAATTAGATTTTAAAATTATAAGTACTGAGTATGATATTGATAATAGATTTATTATTATGCAAATTTCGATAAGAGGCCTTCTACTCACTCTATGTAATGTTTATGGCCCAAATCAATTCTCTCGTGGATTCTGGGACACAATTCAAAACAAATTATGCCGTTATTGTAGTGACAGATTGATAGTAAGTGGTGATTTCAATATGACACTTGCTCCAAATATTGATATAATGTCCCAGAGTAAACGACAAGAAATGAAGGCTAGTAAATACTTTAATAAATTCTGCTCTGCACTTAAACTTAATGACATTTGGAGGACTAAATTTCCTGACTCGGTAGAATTTACCTGCGAGTCCAAAACCCATTGTACACTTTCAAGAATTGATTATATTCTTATTTCAGAACAGCTTCTTCAACTATCGCTATGTCCCAAAATTCATGATATCATTATCTCGGACCATGCGATAATTTCACTAGCTATCCACTTAGCTTCCAGGGAGAATTTTTATAATACCAGTTTCTTTTTTCCTTGCCATTTAAGTAACAATAGCAAATTCATTAATTGGTTAAAAACACAATGGCGGAACTTTTGCTATAATAATATTTCATACTTTAATAAAAGTGAAATATTTTGGGAAACTTTTAAAGCTGTCCTTAGAGGTCAAATTAAGTCATATCTATGTCATATTAAAAAGAAATCTTTAATAAGTGAAAGACAGCTATCCAATCAAGTGAAAAATGCTTTCAATCAATATAAATTGTATCCCTCTAAGGGCAACTGGTTATATTACTCCCAATGTAGAATTAAAAGAGATATATACATTAAGCAGCATTGCCTTGAAGAAGAGACTAAGTTGGATAACCGTTTCAGAGGGCATTATGGTAGTTCTGCCAAATATTTGGCTAAAATTACCAAAAATAGTAAAAGCAGGAATCACATAACGGCTATTAAGGCCAAACAACAAAGATATTCAGACAATGATAATATAAGAAAGGTGTTCTTTGAATATTTTCAAGATTTATACAATGCACATCCGATAGATATCCATAATAAAGAACGTTTCTGGTCCAAAATTATGACACCGCAAATTTTCCCCTCAGACTTAGAAACCCTGAATACACCAATCTCTAAGGAAGAAATCCTGTCAACAATTAAGAACGCTAAATTGAATAAAGCTGCAGGGCCAGACGGGATTCCGATGGAACTGTATAAAATCCTTATGGATGAAATAAGTAATCTATTAGTCTGCTTGTTTAATAATTATTATTCATCTTCTTCCCCTATATCAAACCTCTTTTCTGCAGCCAATATAACCCTTATTCTTAAAAAGGGTAAAGACCCTGAACAAACAGCCTCATATAGACCAATATCTGTTCTAAATTCTGATTACAAAATCCTCCTTTCCATTATTGCTAACAGAATGAAGAACTTTTTGGGTAAAATAATCCACATGGATCAAACGGGATTTATGATTGACAGCACTGTAACCTCCAACCTCCGGAAAGCCGAAACACTGTTAGACTTTTTTTGGAATCAAAACCTGACCTCAAAAAAAAGAGAAACCAAATAAGGATTTAGCCATATTATCTATAGACGCCGAGAAGGCATTTGATTCTATATCATGGAATCATCTGCTACATTCCTTAGAATGCTTTGGTATTAAAGGCCATTGCCTAGACTTTATAGCCAAGATCTACAAAAATCCTTATTCAGCACTCCTGATAAATGGCAACCTCTCTGATAAAATCGTCCTCGGGTGAGGTACGCGCCAAGGTTGCCCTTTGTCACCCTTATTGTTTAATATTGCAATAGAACCATTAGCTATATGGCTTCGCTCAGAACTAATGGGGATCAGAATGGGTAACATGGAGTTTAAAATTTCACTATATGCTGATGATTTGTTAATTTTTCTTGAGGACTCAACTAAGTCCATTCCAAAAATCCTTCAGATATTATCTACCTTTAGCTCTTTTGCAGGCTATAAAATAAATCTACAAAAAGTGAACTCTTATGGATATTAAAATATAGGGGAAGTTGTACTGATCATCCATTTAAAAATACAGATAACATCAAATATTTGGGCATTACATTACACAGAAATCCTAAGATGTGGTATAATCTAAATTTTAAACCTGTTTTTGAAAAAGCCTTAATAGATCTTAAGAATTGGTCTTCATTCCCTCTTTCTCTATCGGCCCGTGTCAACCTAGTCAAAACCATCATCTTTCCGAGGATATTATACCTCTTACAAAATCTGCCTTTATTTATCCCTAATCAGGATATCCGAAAGTTTTACGCAGCGTGTTCACAATTTCTGTGGAAAGGACAAAAGGCTTGTATTGCCATTGCAAAATTATGTCAAGAAAAAAGTAGTGGTGGACTGGCGTTGCCGGATATAAAACTATATAATCTAAGCACTCTAGCTAAAATAACGATCGGTTGGTTGATTGGCTCTAATAAAGTATCCTCTGTGGAAATGGAGAGTTTGTTTATAACCCCTTTTTCCTTAAAAGCTATCTTACATTGTCCTACAAAGAAACTTCCATCAAATATTAGTAATCTTATTTCTTTCAAAAACTTTATTATAGCATGGCAAAAAATTTGTAGTCTGTGTAATTTAGATTTTAGATTCTCTCAATTCCTACCAATACAAGGCAACCCAGAGTTTATTCCAGGAATCCATGAACAAATATATTATACTTGGGCACAAAGAGGCCTTAAATATATGAACCAACTCATCTCTATCTCAGGACAGATGCTGCCTTATTGTGATCTAGCTCACTCATTTGAACTACCAAGACACAGTCTATTTGCTTATTTTCAAACACGGCATTATATTAATTCTCTAGATCCTGGTAGGCAGTTGGAATCTCGCTGGTCCGAGATTAACGTTTGCATTAAAAAAGCTGCTGCAGGCAAATTTACGATTTCTCTGTTATATAATATTATGCTTGCAAAACAGGGCCAAATTTTGTCGCAAAAGCAGGTCTATTTTTGGCGTCAATATTTCCCGCAATTTGAAGTAGTTAATATTGGTTATAGTTTTTAGGCATTAGAGAAACTCAATGTATCAATTGCGTGGAAAGAATCACAGACCAAACTAATGCATAATGCTTATCTAACGCCTTTTTTCACTGTAACCTCCAACCTCCGGAAAGCCGAAACACTGTTAGACTTTTTTTGGAATCAAAACCTGACCTCAAAAAAAAAGAGAAACCAAATAAGGATTTAGCCATATTATCTATAGACGCCGAGAAGGCATTTGATTCTATATCATGGAATCATCTGCTACATTCCTTAGAATGCTTTGGTATTAAAGGCCATTGCCTAGACTTTATAGCCAAGATCTACAAAAATCCTTATTCAGCACTCCTGATAAATGGCAACCTCTCTGATAAAATCGTCCTCGGGCGAGGTACGCGCCAAGGTTGCCCTTTGTCACCCTTATTGTTTAATATTGCAATAGAACCATTAGCTATATGGCTTCGCTCAGAACTAATGGGGATCAGAATGGGTAACATGGAGTTTAAAATTTCACTATATGCTGATGATTTGTTAATTTTTCTTGAGGACTCAACTAAGTCCATTCCAAAAATCCTTCAGATATTATCTACCTTTAGCTCTTTTGCAGGCTATAAAATAAATCTACAAAAAAGTGAACTCTTATGGATATTAAAATATAGGGGAAGTTGTACTGATCATCCATTTAAAAATACAGATAACATCAAATATTTGGGCATTACATTACACAGAAATCCTAAGATGTGGTATAATCTAAATTTTAAACCTGTTTTTGAAAAAGCCTTAATAGATCTTAAGAATTGGTCTTCATTCCCTCTTTCTCTATCGGCCCGTGTCAACCTAGTCAAAACCATCATATTTCCGAGGATATTATACCTCTTACAAAATCTGCCTTTATTTATCCCTAATCAGGATATCCGAAAGTTTTACGCAGCGTGTTCACAATTTCTGTGGAAAGGACAAAAGGCTCGTACTGCCATTTCAAAATTATGTCAAGAAAAAAGTAGTGGTGGACTGGCGTTGCCGGATATAAAACTATATAATCTAACCACTCTAGCTAAAATAGCGATCGGTTGGTTGATTGGCTCTAATAAAGTATCCTCTGTGGAAATGGAGAGTTTGTTTATAACCCCTTTTTCCTTAAAAGCTATCTTACATTGTCCTACAAAGAAACTTCCGTCAAATATTAGTAATCTTATTTCTTTCAAAAACTTTATTATAGCATGGCAAAAAATTTGTAGTCTGTGTAATTTAGATTTTAGATTCTCTCCATTCCTACCAATACAAGGCAACCCAGAGTTTATTCCAGGAATCCATGAACAAATATATTATACTTGGGCACAAAGAGGCCTTAAATATATGAACCAACTCATCTCTATCTCAGGACAGATGCTGCCTTATTGTGATCTACCTCACTCATTTGAACTACCAAGACACAGTCTATTTGCTTATTTTCAAACACGGCATTATATTAATTCTCTAGATCCTGGTAGGCAGTTGGAATCTCGCTGGTCCGAGATTAACATTTGCATTAAAAAAGCTGCTGCAGGCAAATTTACGATTTCTCTGTTATATAATATTATGCTCGCAAAACAGGGCCAAATTTTCTCGCAAAAGCAGGTCTATTTTTGGCGTCAATATTTCCCGCAATTTGAAGTAGTTAATATTGGTTATAGTTTTTCGGCATTAGAGAAACTCAATGTATCAATTGCGTGGAAAGAATCACAGACCAAACTAATGCATAATGCTTATCTAACGCCTCTAAAAATGTCTAAATTTTCTTCCTTTACACAACAACACTGTCCAAAATGTCATTTACTAAATGCAGACATTACACATATGTTTTTCTATTGTCCAAAAATAAACCAGCTGTGGCGCAAAGTTAATTACTGGTATAATCGTCAGTTTCACGATAACTTTAAAATCCAAGCCTATCATACAATTTTTCTGATACACCCAAATCTAGTAGTGGTTAAACCAAAAAATATTGGAATACTGAATACAATAATCTTAGTAACCAGAATCTTAATCCTGAAAAAATGGAAAGATACATCTTCACCCAGATTTTCTATTTTTCGTAATATGTTGCTCCAACAACTTGTGTTTGAATCACATAATACTATTTACCAGTTTAAAGATAGGGCTGAATTATTTATGGAAAACTGGCAACCTATAATTAATTTATACCCACTTTCTACCCAGAAGCTAGTCCTGGCACCCCTACGTTCCACGGAAATTTACAAGACCATTTTTGGAGATTAATTCCTCAAATGGTAATTAGTATATAAATGTGGACCAAATGACGGTGGCAGGGGGGGATGAGAGAGAGGTAGTGCGGTCTGTTTTTTTTTGTTTGTTTGTTTGTTTGTTTTTTTTTTGTTTTTTTTTCTCTTCTCTTTTATTTTTCTGTCAACCATTTCTACTGTTTCTTAATCTTTCAGAAAATCATTCCAACTAATGTAGGCTATCTGGGCATGAACGACATGACCTATATTAGCAATCTACATATGTAGACTTTTATGTTATGGTAAATTTAAGGCTATAACTGTATTCCTTAAGTAAGGTCATGATAGGAGGTTTATATGACTTTAATTTTGATTTAGGATAGACTCTTTTTTTTTCTTTCTTTTTTTTCTTTTTTTTTTTTTCTTAAGTCATAATCCCTCTATCTAAGGTTAATTTTAGTTTGTTTCACACACATACGTTTTGTTATATGATTATTAAGAAAGGAAGAGGATGGGTAAAGGAGCAAGAATAAGGAAAACATGATGTATTATAATGTTTTGTTGATTCATAACCTACCCTGTGTGGCAGGCTGAAATACTAAGTTTGCCCAACTATTATTGTTGTTCATTGTTGGATGTCTAAAAAAAGATATTATAAAAAAAAAAAAAAAAAAAAAAAAAAGAAGACGTCCCGAGATGGATGAAGGTGTCGCCGCCTGGACGAAGATGGATATCCGGACTTCAGGAACTGTGAGTAGAATTTATGGGGGGATTTTTTAGATTAGGGCTTTGGGCAGGTTAAAAGAGATGAATGCCCCTACAAATGCCCCTTTAGGAGCAATGGGTAGCTTAGGAATTTTTAGAGTTAGGTTTCTTTATTTTGGGGGTTGGTTGGGTGTGGGGGTTTACTTTTACGGGGGACTTAGTAATTTTTTAAGGTAAAAGAGCTGTTTAACTTAGGGCAATACCCTACAAAAGGCACTTTTAAGGGCTATTGGTAGTTTATTGTAGGTTAGGGGGTGTTTTTATTTTGGGAGGGCTTTTTTATTTTTATAGGGATATTAGATTATATGTTATTGTTTTTACTTTTAATAATTTCGTTTATTATTTTTTGTAGGCTTAGATTTTTTTTATTTTTCGTAATTTAGTGTTTATTATTTTTTGTAATTTTATATTTTTTTTATATTTTACGTACTGTTAGGTTTTTTTTAAATTTGTAATTTAGATTTTTTTTAATTGGTTGTTTTTTAAATTTTATTAGAATAGTAATGTTAGGTTAATTTATAGTTTAAACTTAGTTTTTTTTAATTTCAAAGGTAAGTTTTTATTTATTTTAAGATAGTTTTACTTTAATTTAAAGTTAGGGGGGTGTTATGTTTAGAGGTTAATAGTTTAATTTAGTGTTTTGCAATGTGGGGGGGGCCTGCGGTTTAAGGGTTAATAGGTTTAGTTTAATAGCAGCTAGATTTAGAGTTTGGCGTTAGCCGTCAAAAGCAGCGTTAAGGGGTCCTAACGCTGCTTTTGGCCGCCCGCTGGTATTTAGAGTCAGCCAGGAAAGGGTCTAACGCTCACTTCCCTACCGCGATTCCAGGCTACAGCAGATCCCCTTACGCCAATTGCGTATCCTATCTTTTCAATGGGATCTGCCTAACGCCGGTATTTGGAGTCTTGGGAGAAGTGAGTGATAGACCCTCTACCAACAAGACTCCTACCGCCAAAAAAAGTCAGTAGTTAAGAGCTTTATGGGCTAACGCCGGAATATAAAGCTCTTAACTACTGTGCTACAAAGTACACTAACACCCATAAACTACCTATGTACCCCTAAACCGAGGCCCCCCCCCACATTGCCGCCACTCTAATAAAATATTTTAACCCCTAATCTGCCGACTGGACACCGCCGCCACCTACATTATACCTATAAACCCCTAATCTGCTGCCCCTAACATCGCCGACCCCTATATTATATTTATTAACCCCTAATCTGCCCCCCCCCAACGTTGCCGCCAACTAACTATACTTATTAACCCCTAATCTGCCGACCGGACATCGCCGCCACTATAATAAATGTATTAACCCCTAAATCGCTGCACTCCCGCCTCGCAAACACTATAATAAATTTGATTAACCCCTAATCTGCACTCCCTAACATCGCCGCCACCTACCTACAATTATTAACCCCTAATCTCCTGCCTGCAACGTAGCCGCTACTATAATAAAGTTATTAACCCCTAAACCTAACTCTAACCCTAACCCTAACACCCCCCTAACATAAATATAATTTAAATTAAACTAAATAATATTCCTAAAATTAACTAAATTAATCCTATTTAAAACTAAATACCTATAAAATAAACCCTAATATAGCTACAATATAAATAATAATTACATTGTAGCTATTTTAGGATTTATATTTATTTCACAGGCAACTTTGTATTTATTTTAACTAGATACAATAGCTATTAAATAGTTAATAACTATTTAATAGCTACCTAGTTGAAATAAATACAAAATTACCTGTAAAATAAATCCTAACCTAAGTTACAAATACACCTAACACTACACTATCATTAAATTAATTAAATAAATTACATACAATTAGCTAAAATAAAATACAATAAAATAAACTATACTATAATACAAAAAAAAATAAAAACACTAAATTACAAAGAATAAAAAAGAATTACAAGCAGTTTAAACTAATTACACCTAATCTAAGCCCCGTAATAAAATAAAAAAGCCCCCCAAAATAAAAAATTCCCTACACTATTCTAAAATACAAAAGTAATCAGCTCTTTTACCAGCCCTTAAAAGGGCTTTTTGCGGGGCATTGCCCCAAAGTAATCAGTTCTTTTACCTGAAAAGAAAAATACAATACCCCCCAAAATTACAACCCACCACCCACACACCCCTACTCTAACCCACCCAAACCCCCCTTAAATAAACCTATCGCTAACCCCCTGAAGATCATCCTACCTTGAGTCGTCTTCACCCAGCCGAGTCGAATTCTTCATCCAAGGTGCGCAGAGGTTTATTTAATAGTCGCGATGTGGGTGGGCAACAGATTAGGTTTAATATAGTGTTTGCGATGCGGGAGGGTGGCGGTTTTGGGGTTAATAGGTTGTTTATGGGTGTTAGTGTACTTTGTAACATTTTAGTTATGAGTTTTTTAAACATTTTTGTTTTGCAAAATCCATAACTACTGCTCTCAGATGACGGTATGGATCGTATTGGTATAGGCTGCAACGCAAGCAGTGTAGCAGGACCGCACAACCTGTAAAACGCCGCTATGGAAAATCCTGCACTCATTTTTTGAATGCGGAATGGACGATGCGTTACACGCTAAAATATTTGCAGTATAGCTATACCTCCGCGACTCGTAATATGCGTTCCTTGCCATTCCAGCTTAATGCCAATTTTTCAGCATTAATAGCCGTACCGCAAAACTCGTAATCTTGTTGATTGTTTGTAAAATGTTTGAGTATATATATATATATATATATATATATAATTTCACACTGCTAAATGATTTTATTTTTGATTTGAGTTTAATTTCATCATAATCCATAGCTTTCTATAAATACTAGCTTTCATTATTTGAGCATATAGAGAATGCCTAATATGTGTAGTCTCTATTACTGGCAGTTCTAAATCTAACATCTAAGGAGTAGATTACGTGTGGAGCGCAATATTGCAATTACGCAAGCTCAATATTTACACTCCACTGAGTAATACGCGCTGGTATTACAAGTGCGGCACAATGCGAACATGATTGCCCGGAAACCAAGCGCTCACGAAAGCGAGCTTCCAAAGGCTTCAATGGGAGCCTCGTTTTCATGCAGACAGACACGGCAAACCACCTAGCGCAGTGAAGGGGGTAAATCGCGAAGAGTTAGGCAGCAATAAATATATATGTACTGTATATGCTTATATACATATATATTTATGTGTTTATGTGTATATATATATATATTTATAGAGCATCCTCCATTGACATCCATGTAAAGGCACTTTCAGTGCCGTTTTTTTTTTTTTCAAACACCCCACATCCCCTCACTTTGGTGCAGTTTTATTTTTAAATAAAGATGCTTATGTTTTGATTTTATGTTACTATACAGTCCTCTTTATTTTGGGAGCAATTGGGGCAACTTTTTTTAATCAAACAGAGATCTGATCTCGGGTTAATAATCTCTAGCGCTAAGGGGTAGATTTATTAAGCAGCGAATGCTGCTTTCTAAGAAGCAGCTTGTGTGCAGGGGGCAGCATTGCTAGTGTGCAGGGGGCGGCATTGCACAGGCATTTCACAAGATGTTGGGATTTAGCGAGGTCGAGCGGACAAGATTCGCTACAGCGAATCATGTCCGATCTATCTTTATTAAATCTACCCCTTAGTGTAAAAGTGAACTTGCGGTAGCATTAGCCAGTCACTTATAATTGCTGGTTATTTAACATTCGCAGGTAGAGGGGAAAATTGTAGCTCTTTTCAAATCAGTTCCCCTGTTTTAATAGGACCAGTCAACACATTAGATTTGCATAATAAACAAATGCAAGATAACAAGACAATGCAATATCACTTAGTCTGAACTTCAAATGAGTAGTAGATTTTTTTATAACAAATTTCAAAGTTATGTATATTTCCACTCCCCTTGTACCATGTGATAGCAATCAGCCAATCACAAATGCATATACGTATAGTCTGTGAACTCTTGCACATGCTCAGTAGGATCTGGTGACCTAAATATAAAAGACTGTGCACATTTTTTTTAATGGAAGTACATTGGAAAGTTGTTTAAAATTACATGCTGTATCTGAATCATGAAAATTTAATTTAACCTGAGTGTCCCTTTATTAGGTGCCAGATACTGAAGCTCCGCCTCTTTGTACTGGGGGCTGCCATTGTGGAGCTCAGGTTTTCACACAGATTGTTACAGAAGCTGTGCACACTCCCAGATCAGTAATATTTACTATTTTTTATCATTTGCTTCAGGTAAGGGTGCACAATACAAAGCAGAAGCTTTACATTTTTGCATTTTTTACACAGTTGTACACACAAAAAATATACACTCAGCGCTATTATAGAGCAATGCAGGCACTGCAAAAATGTAAAGCTCCTGCTTTGTATCATGCACCCTAACCTGAAGCACATTATACAGCTGTAAAATAGGCAATATTACTGATCTGTGAGTGTGCACTGCTTATGTCACAGGCTGTGAGTATACCTGAGTTCCAATATGGCAGCCCCCAGTACAAAGAGGCGGAGCTTTCGGTATCTGGTACTTTTAAGCTATTAAAACAGGAGAACTGTTTGAAAAGAGTTGCAGGAACAGGATGAAATGCAATAACATGGTGAGTAGTTACTATTCATTTGTAGTTGTGCACTATTTATGCAAATCTGGACTTCTTTGGAAGTGAATAAATGATGTTCTTCCAAAGGCCAGATTTTCAGGATTACCTTGTGTAAATTCTGGTTAGTGGTCTATACTTTACTTCACCAGTGTTTTAGCTTAAACATCCATAGATTGGATTGCTAGTGGGTCAAATGACATATATTAAAGAAAACATCTATACAGCACAAATCTAGACCTCAAAGTCTAGACCTCAGTGAATGTTATATGAAAAACACTAACTGCACTCTGAATCAATAAAAGAGGCAGCATTCACTAACACATGAATGTACAGTCTATTTTAATATACCTCTAAGCATGGATGTGTAGGTATAATTTACAGTTGTTGCCTTGAATTCTTTAGGTTAAATATGTATGTACCATAAAAAAATTACTTAGAAAGCATAGCACAAATATATTAGAGATGCCATAATTTAATCCTAAAATAGAATAAAAACTATTTTGGAAATATCACCCTAAATGATGCCATGTATTCAATATGTAAAAAAAATCAAGCTGCATTTTAAGAAAGACGTTAGGTGCTTGTATAGAAAAATCAATCTGGGGTTTCTGGAATACAAAGGTTATTTAAGAAAGGTGCAATTCAGGTGTACAGAAGCAACTAACAAATGTTCATTTGCACAGGTTACAAGAGTCAGAAACCTCATCTATTCTGCAATGGTAAGCGATAGAATTAAGAAGCCAATTGCTTCAGGCAGCGCATACTTCCATGGGCATGATTTCAGTCTGCAAACTATTAATCTGTTTTGGAGAAGGTTAGAAAGACAAGATTGTTTCCAGCAGACAGATTCATTTTCAAAATCTAGGCCTGTTGACCCGACCACCAAATTTCCAATTTTTGTACGACTACTCTATTATTAGAAAACGTCCATGAAATGAGTCTGTTTACAGCCATCTATGGAGACTATTTTTCAATCCAGTATATGCATCGTGCATTGTGATTGAGAGCAAAACAGCAGAAATTTTCAGTCCGTAAGAGCGTATCAGAAATCATCCAAGGACAAATATGAAGATTGCACAAATAAATTTGCTCCTGACAAATATAATGCAGAGTTTAAATTTTGTACTGCTGCTGAAATCTTCAATGAACAAACGTAAAATGGCTTTGCATGTTTCATTTCAAAGCCAACTTAATCTTTTTATAGTTTATATACTCCATAATGTTTTTTTTAAATACACCAATTATAGAAATGCACAGTGGACACAACTGAAATTATCAATGAGTCTAAAAAAAAAAAGGGTTTTCATTTTTCTCTAATCTTGTTTTATCTTTTTCTATGTCACAGTTTATTTCTATGTTGTTGTTTTTTTTTCTTTTTTGTTTAATATAAGTTTTATGCATAAAGTTTGATTGTTTAATATATAAAAAAAATAATCATTTTGTCCTAGATTACATGTGGAGCACATAATATTAGCTCTATGGTGCGTTAACATCATTCAAGCGCAAATCTATTTTTGTGTTCGTATGGAAAAACCAATTTTCTTTTGACCAATTGAGCAATAGTCTAATGCACGCTAGCATCTGCACGTCAGTGCACGTGTTTGAAATTTCTTACTAATTAGACTTTTATGGCTACACACTAAAAAAACTCATGCCGGATATCTCTCAAGCGCCAACCGGATGGTGCACTAAGCCAAGTTTGCACTAAGTTAATGGTGTAAAATTAGTGAAGTTCTTGATGTAGCTCTGTGCTATAATTTTATATCCGCTCAACATCGCTAAATGCTGACAGCATACACTGTCGGCATTTATCATTGCACAAGCATTTCTAGTGAGTGGAGCACAAATGTTTGCATGAGCTATAAGGGGTTTATCGCAGTGTTTGTGCTTGTCGGGCTTATCGCTCATATTACGAGTTAAAAGTAATCGCTATTTACCCTAGAATTTCTATGTGTGGAGCGCAAATGTTTGCACAAGCTATAAGGGGTTTATCTCGGTGTTTGCGCTTGTTGGGCTTATCACTCGTATTACGAGTTAAAAGTAACTGCAATTTACTCTAGAATTTCTATGTGTGGAGCGCAAATGTTTGCACAAGCTATAAGGGGTTTATCTCGGTGTTTGCGCTTGTTGGGCTTATCACTCGTATTACTAGTTAAAAGTAACTGCAATTTACTCTAGGAAAATTACAGCATCCTCAGAGCTCTGGTTAACTGTTTCATGGAACTAAAAAGAGTCACAAAACACATAAAAAATACATTACAAAGAATAGTTACACTCATAATAACACTATCTAATAAAAATTATTCAAACAAAATATTGTACAAAAAAGTTATAAGGGTTCAAAGATATAAGGGGCCAATTTACTAAGCAGCAGATGCTATTTATTCCGCGCGAGCCTTCCAGAAGAACCGGAAACAGGAGTTTAGAAGCAGCCGCTGCCCCTTAACTCATCCGCCAACTCTGAGGTGGTGGACTGCAATCGTCCCAATCAGATACGATTGTGATGATTGACACCCCCTGCTAGTGGCCACAAATGTGCAAGGGGCAGCATTGCACAAGCATTTCACCAGAAATGCTTGTTTAATGTTAAATGCTTATAGCGTATGCTGTCGGCATTTAGCGATGCAGGGCGGACATGATTCGCTATTGCGAATCATGTCCGCCTAGGTATGATAAATCTACCTCAAGGTCTCAGGTGTTAAAAAAAAAAAGTAGGCAAAGGGCTTTAACATAGAGATACATGTCTAAATATGTGTATGTATAAATATATATCTATATATGTGTTCATATATATTAATGTATTTACATGTGTATATATGTATTTACAGACATATATACGCATATAAACACATTAATATGTACACACAAATAACTGCAAAGGGCATTAGAGCCCTTTGCAGTTAAGTAGCTGAATATATGTAAAACATTTTTATGCAATATTCGTATTTAAGTGTTATACTGTATATTTACTGTAATATTTCACATTCCAATGTTCTGCACAGCAGAATATGTTATATGTATTTATAAGTAGATATTCCTATATATATCTGTGTGTATATATATATATATATATACCTATATATAATCATCTATCTATAGGTATAAATATATATTGTACCAAAAAACAGCAAATATATGTAGAAATATGCATTTATGAATAAATAGAACATATTCTTCTAGGTAAAGAACATTAGAATGTGGAAATATTCATATCTTCATGTCGGGTTATCGCACATGAGAATATGTGATCGTATTTGCACGAGAGTAGGGTGTTTTCCACTTTTTTTGCTCCATTGACTTCTATGTGGGAATACAGGAACGCGCACACAATATTCTAAGTTTGGCTTTTTGTGGTCTTCGAGTTAGCACAAGAGTGAAAACGGTTTACTTTCAACTCATAATATAAGCGCCACCCGACAAGCGCAAAAAGCTTACTTCAAGCGCAATTAACGCTCTAGCTGGAGCATTAAATAGTGCTCTACTTGCAATCTGTGTTATTCTTTGAGCAATGTCCTCTAAAGATAACACACCCTACACTATTTATTGTGCTCCACTTGCCATCTTGACTTTAGATTTTACAGACTGCCCCAGCTCCATTAATGATACTCTGCAACGTTTGCCTGCAGAATGTCTAAGAGCTGCCCACAAGTTCCCTCACCTCCCTGTCCTGGAATGCTTCCAGGAAATGTTGGGTGGTATGTCATCAATATATTCAGTCACAAAACTAACATTTTGTTCCAGAAATTGTTTTAACTTCATGCTATTGATAAAGGCTTCTTTTAGCCGAAAAAGCTGTATTTTAAATAAAACCTGAAGCTGCACCTGAAGACACCTTTGTGATGATTTTAATAAAAGGCTTATTTTAACTGCAATCTCGTGAGTATAACCAGTTTGTGCGCCTACCACATTGTCTGAAATCTGCTACACTATTGTGAGCTCTTTTATTTTGGAGCTGAAAGCAACAAGGTTGACTCAGAGGACGTGGGCAGCTTGGTTCCTTGGAAGTGACACAGCGCCACCACTTTCAACACTTTCTAACTCCCTAATACCACCTACACCTACGTAACATCTTAGCAACACTCCCCTGAAACACCTAGCTAACTCCCTTAAATCGCCTACATCTATGTCATGTCTTAGCTTAGCAAATCAATAGTGCAGGTGCATCCCTTTTGTGTGGCCTTGTGCAAAGAATAAAGCACAATCTGGAATCACAAGAGACAGAGGAAAAACTTTAATCATAGCATCTGAAAAAGGACAAAACTTTTAAAGCAAGCCCTATACTTTTAATAGATAACACAGGTAACTCTATGACACGCTCATTAAACTCGCATTACAAGTGGGTAGTTAAGTGTTGCTCTCAAGCAAAATCCAAAATACGGCTTTAAAAATTTAGCACTGTTTAAGACCTGAAGAAAACCATTATTTTTTTAGTATAGCACAGAGCTACATGAAGAACTCAACTACTTTCGTCTTAGTGCGCCCTTCGATTAACAAGGGCGCTTGAACTTACAAACTGGAGTATTTGTGACCATGAGTTTTATAATGCATGCACTATCGTGAATGAGTTTGGACTTTGCCTGCAGGAAAGCACAATCTCGTTTAAGAGTCTCTTAGCAAGATACAAAGCAGCAAGGCAGTGGGGTAATGAATTAAAGTTTAAAAGAAGTTAAAATTCTGTAAAAATAAAAAAGAAGAAGATATCATTAGTGTTTTGAACAGTAGTCGCTTTCTTGTTTACAGTTCATGCCAAATTGGAAACGATGCTTTAACAAACAAGAGAAATAAATATTGTTTAAAACAATCCTTGTGAATGTTGCAAAGTGACCATATAGCGATAGAAAAAGAGTGCACAGTCTGCCCAACCTGACAACTTAAAATATTAGGGCCAGATTACAAGTGGCAAGCTATTTAGCTATTTTGCTCGTGTGTAAACACTGCCAGAAGTAAACTTTTAACACGCACAGGTTAGAGCGTGTATTACAAGTTAAAAGTAAAATGTTGGCGCCCGAGTAAAAGCCGACTCGCACTTACTTCAGGACTTCGGATATGGCAACCGCTTTAACTTCTTCGTCCCATAGACTTCAATGGAGAGTGCAAACTGAAAAAAAAGCTCACACTAATCGCTCACGTGCTAACCCGACATGTAATAGATCAACTGCGCTAACCCAAAGGTTGTTATGAATATTTTTCATTCCAATGTTCTTCAGATAGGGGAAATATATTTATATAGGAATATATATAGGTATAGATATATATATATATATATATATATATATATATATATATATATATATATATATATATATATATATATATATAGGAATATCTATTTAAAAATACATTTTCCCCTATGTGAAGAACATTGGAATTTAAATTATTTACAGTACATACAGAGTAAAACACATTTATTAAATATTAAAATGTATTAAAAATTATATTTAAGTGGAAAGAACTCGAAAATATATATACACATGTATATATGTGTCTATGTATGTATGCATATACATATATACACATACTGTATAAAGCATTATTGGGCTAAAAGAAGCTGCAACCAGGTACTTAATTGCCATAAAAGCTAACAAGTTATTGAATTGGTGTTTGTTCCTGAGAGTGCGCTTCACTATCTATATGTATTTAGGCTTCCTAAGGGGAAAAGGGGAAACCAGACATGGACTTCTTTTCAAATGTGCTTAGAGGAATATGGTTGCACCTCACTGATGAGGTCCAATGAAGGCTGAGACAATTACTTGGTTGGGATTTTAAACTCATAATCTAGCCCTTAGATGGGTTAGCAGTGGTGCAAATCAAAACGGATTACAATAGCCAACTATGAAAGTTGTAATAAGGCAATCTCCTTTCAAAACCCAATTTTCATAATGCCAATACTATTAGTAACCAGTGAGACTTACAATCAAATATTAAAAATGCAATATAAAATCACATTTGTTGATGTTTCTGTCCTGACGTGAGTTTTCTCATGTACATGATATCACATAGTCAAAACATCTAGATATGTATATGTCCCTATACATATGTAAATATATGCTCTATTGACTGTATACAGCCACTTCAATAGGGATGAATGGAACTTTAATAAATCGATACCATGTATGTTAATAAACCCCTAGAATTCCTTCAGTGGTAATTTTAGAGTGTTTCAAATATGTGCAAACAAATAGACTGTTTGGAAATACCTGTGAAATAATTGTAAAGATGTCCTTTTGAGGACTTATCAAGTACATAAAGGTGCTGAATTCGAAAAGCCTGAACTTGTCTCAAAAAAAGTGACTCAAAAAATGGATTGTGACTGTAAAGACATTTTCGGCTCCATAGGAGAAATAGGGCTTTGTTCTCGAAAAACAGCCAAAAACACTGCTCACAACAGATTGTGATAGACCCCAAAGTCTGCTATTTTAGGCCTAGATTTAGAGTTTGGCGGTAGCCGTGAAAACCAGCGTTAGAGGCTCCTAACGCTGGTTTTAGGCTACCGCCGGTATTTGGAGTCACTCAAAATAGGGTCTAACGCTCACTTTTCAGCCGCGACTTTTCCATACCGCAGATCCCCTTACGTAAATTGCGTATCCTATCTTTTCAATGGGATCTTCCTAACGCCGGTATTTAGAGTCGTTTCTGAAGTGAGCGTTAGAGCTCTAATGACAAAACTCCAGCCGCAGAAAAAAAGCAGGAGTTAAGAGCTTTCTGGGCTAACGCCGGTTCATAAAGCTCTTAACTACTGTGCTCTAAAGTACACTAACACCCATAAACTACCTATGTACCCCTAAACCGAGGTCCCCCCACATCGCCGCAACTCGATTACATTTTTTTAACCCCTAATCTGCCGACCGCCACCTACGTTATCCTTATGTACCCCTAATCTGCTGCCCCTAACACCGCCGACCCCTGTATTATATTTATTAACCTGCCCCCCACAACGTCGCCGCCAGCTACTTACAATAATTAACCCCTAATCTACCGACCGCAAAGCGCCGCCACCTACATTATAGCTATGTACCCCTAATCTGCTGCCCCTAACACCGCCGACCCCTATATTATATTTATTAACCCCTAATCTGCCCCCCTCAACGTCGCCGACACCTGCCTACACTTATTAACCCCTAATCTGCCGAGCGGACCTGAGCGCTACTATAATAAAGTTATTAACCCCTAATCCGCCTCACTAACCCTATAATAAATAGTATTAACCCCTAATCTGCCCTCCCTAACATCGCCGACACCTAACTTCAATTATTAACCCCTAATCTGACGACCGGAGCTCACCACTATTCTAATAAATGTATTAACCCCTAAAGCTAAGTCTAACCCTAACACTAACACCCCCCTAAGTTAAATATAATTTAAATCTAACGAAATTAATTAACTATTCTTAAATAAATTATTTCTATTTAAAGCTAAATACTTACCTGTAAAATAAATCCTAATATAGCTACAATATAAATTATAATTACATTGTAGCTATTTTAGGATTAATATTTATTTTACAGGCAACTTTGTAATTATTTTAACCAGGTACAATAGCTATTAAATAGTTAAGAACTATTTAATAGTTACCTAGTTAAAATAATAACAAAATTACCTGTAAAATAAATCCTAACCTAAGTTATAATTAAACCTAACACTACCCTATCAATAAATTAATTAAATAAAATACCTACAATTACCTACAATAAAACCTAACACTACACTATCAATAAATAAATTAAATACAATTCCTACAAATAACTACAATTACATAAACTAACTAAAGTACAAAAAATAAAAAATAACTAAGTTACAAAAAATAAAAAAATATTTACAAACATAAGAAAAATATTACAACAATTTTAAACTAATTACACCTACTCTAAGCCCCCTAATAAAATAACAAAGACCCCCAAAATAAAAAAATGCCCTACCCTATTCTAAATTAATAAAGTTAAAAGCTCTTTTACCTTACCAGCCCTGAACAGGGTCCTTTGCGGGGCATGCCCCAAGAAAATCAGCTCTTTTGCCTGTAAAAAAAATCATACAATACCCCCCCCCAACATTACAACCCACCACCCACATACCCCTAATCTAACCAAAACCCCCCTTAAATAAACCTAACACTAAGCCCCTGAAGATCTTCCTACCTTGTCTTCACCTCAACAGGTATCACCGATCCGTCCTGGCATCCGGTGCTGAAGAGGTCCAGAAGAGGCTCCAAAGTCTTCCTCCTATCCGGCAAGAAGAGGACATCCGGACCGGCAAACATCTTCATCCAAGCGGCATCTTCTATCTTCTTCCATCCGGTGCGGAGCGGGTCCATCTTGAAGCAGCCGACGCGGATCCATCCTCTTCTTCCGGCGTCTCCCGACGAATGACGGTTCCTTTAAGGGACGTCATCCAAGATGGCGTCCCTCGAATTCCGATTGGCTGATAGGATTCTATCAGCCAATCGGAATTAAGGTAGGAATATTCTGATTGGCTGATGGAATCAGCCAATCAGAATCAAGTTCAATCCGATTGGCTGATCCAATCAGCCAATCAGATTGAGCTCGCATTCTATTGGCTGATCGGAACAGCCAATAGAATGCAAGCTCAATCTGATTGGCTGATTGGCCAATCGGATTGAACTTGATTCTGATTGGCTGATTCCATCAGCCAATCAGAATATCCCTACCTTAATTCCGATTGGCTGATAGAATCCTATCAGCCAATCGGAATTCGAGGGACGCCATCTTGGATGACGTCCCATAAAGGAACCGTCATTCGTCGGGAGACGCCGGAAGAAGAGGATGGATCCGCGTCGGCTGCTTCAAGATGGACCCTCTCCGCACCGGATGGAAGAAGATAGAAGATGCCGCTTGGATGAAGATGTTTGCCGGTCCGGATGTCCTCTTCTTGCCGGATAGGAGGAAGACTTTGGAGCCTCTTCTGGACCTCTTCAGCACCGGATGCCAGGACGGATCGGTGATACCTGTTGAGGTGAAGACAAGGTAGGAAGATCTTCAGGGGCTTAGTGTTAGGTTTATTTAAGGGGGGTTTGGGTTAGATTAGGGGTATGTGGGTGGTGGGTTGTAATGTTGGGGGGGGGTATTGTATGATTTTTTTTACAGGCAAAAGAGCTGATTTTCTTGGGGCATGCCCCACAAAGGGCCCTGTTCAGGGCTGGTAAGGTAAAAGAGCTTTTAACTTTATTCATTTAGAATAGGGTAGGGCATTTTTTTATTTTGGGGGTCTTTGTTATTTTATTAGGGGGCTTAGAGTAGGTGTAATTAGTTTAAAATTGTTGTAATATTTTTCTTATGTTTGTAAATATTTTTTTATTTTTTGTAACTTAGTTATTTTTTATTTTTTGTACTTTAGTTAGTTTATGTAATTGTAGTTATTTGTAGGAATTGTATTTAATTTATTTATTGATAGTGTAGTGTTAGGTTTTATTGTAGGTAATTGTAGGTATTTTATTTAATTAATTTATTGATAGGGTAGTGTTAGGTTTAATTATAACTTAGGTTAGGATTTATTTTACAGGTAATTTTGTAATTATTTTAACTAGGTAACTATTAAATAGTTCTTAACTATTTAATAGCTATTGTACCTGGTTAAAATAATTACAAAGTTGCCTGTAAAATAAATATTAATCCTAAAATAGCTACAATGTAATTATAATTTATATTGTAGCTATATTAGGGTTTATTTTACAGGTAAGTATTTAGCTTTAAATAGGAATAATTTATTTAATAAGAGTTAATTAATTTCGTTAGATTTAAATTATATTTAAGTTAGGGGGGTGTTAGTGTTAGGGTTAGACTTAGCTTTAGGGGTTAATCCATTTATTATAGTAGCGGTGAGCTCCGGTCATCAGATTAGGGGTTAATAATTGAAGTTAGGTGTCGGCGATGTTAGGGAGGGCAGATTAGGGGTTAATACTATTTATGATAGGGTTAGTGAGGCGGATTAGGGGTTAATACATTTATTATAGTAGCGGTGCGGTCCGCTCGGCAGATTAGGGGTTAATAAGTGTAGGCAGGTGGAGGCGACGTTGTGGGGGGCAGATTAGGGGTTAATAAATATAATATAGGGGTCGGCGGTGTTAGGGGCAGCATATTAGGGGTACATAGGGATAATGTAAGTTGCGGCGGTTTACGGAGCGGCAGATTAGGGGTTAATAATATAATGCAGGGGTCAGCGATAGCGGGGGCGGCAGATTAGGGGTTAATAAGTGTAAGGTTAGGGGTGTTTAGACTCGGGGTACATGTTAGAGTGTTAGGTGCAGACTTAGGAGGTGTTTCCCCATAGGAAACAATGGGGCTGCGTTAGGAGCTGAACGCGGCTTTTTTGCAGGTGTTAGGTTTTTTTTCAGCTCAAACAGCCCCATTGTTTCCTATGGGGGAATCGTGCACGAGCACGTTTTTGAGGCTGGCCGCGTCCATAAGCAACTCTGGTATCGAGAGTTGCATTTGCGGTAAAAATGCTCTACGCTCCTTTTTTGGAGCCTAACGCAGCATTTTTTTGGACTCTCGATACCAGAGTTAAATTTATGGTGCGGCCAGAAAAAAGCCCGCGTAGCGTTAACAACCCATCTACCACCAAACTCCAAATCTAGGCCTTAGTGAATTACACAGTAAATTCATAACCAAGTTTAATTTTATTAAATTCCTAGAATATGGCTTCCATATGTGTCTGCGCTCCTACCTACTTTTTATTCTAAAGGCACTGTACCAATTCTAAAAAAAATAGCTACTTTTAATAAGTAACAGATTATTAAGAAAACTATACAAACAGAGAATCGACCCAAGGAGCTTAATTAAAATTATAACTTTTATTCACATGAATAGTGCTGTGTTAAAAAATGGGAAAGACTGCATAAAGAGCAAACCAACACAGTTTCGATCATAGCTATGAATACGGCGACAGCCGAACATATTAGCTATTGTACTTTGGTGATCTGTTTACTCTTTATGCAGTCTCTCCCAGTTTTTAACATGGCAATATTCATGCGAATAAAGGTTATATTTTAATTAAGCTCCCTGGGTACTTTCTCCGTTTGTATTGTCTGGACGCTTTACCAGGTTGAGCTTTAACTCCCATCAGGAAGTGTGCTACATGTGACTGGTACCATCTGGACTACACGCACAGAGAGAGTGGAGTGCTGTGAAAATAATTCCCCCTTGGATGTATGAGTCTGGGACCTCCAGAGACATCAATCATTGCAGCTATGGTTGGCTAAGTACCGTGGATCTTGGTGAAGGTGCTTCACCACCCTGGGGTTTGCGTGTTTTACATCCGCACAACGGCTGCACAATGTACAGATATTTAAGCCCTCTGGTCACATATAAAGAGCATACTATCCCTATATTAATTTTAAGAACTGTATTGCGGAACCCCACTTTCTTTTTGTTACTGTGTATTAAAGGGACAGTAAAGTCAAAATTAAGCGTATATGGACTTGATAGAGCAGGACATTTTAAACAACCTTCCAATATACTTCTGTTATCAATTTTGCTAAGTTCTCTTGGTATCCTTTATTAAAAAGTAATCCTAGGTGAGTTCAGTAGAGTGCACGTGTCTAGCTATCTGACAGCGGTGTTTGCAACATTGTTTACAGCAATGTTATACTGTACATTGATACAAACACTGCTGCCATAGACTGCGTAAAGGAACGTGCCCACTCCTGAGCTTCTATCAGTCTACCTAGCTTTACCCTTAACATAGGATATCAAGAGAACAAAGTACATTTTATAATAGAAGTAAATTGGAAAGTTGTTTAAATTCACATGCTCTGTCTAAATCATGAAAGTTTAATTTTGACTTTACTGCCCCTTTAAGAAAACTTTGCCTAAAGCGATAATTATATACTAGAAATCCCCTTATTCACGCTATAAAGGTGCCATGTATAGTAACCTGCTCATAGGTGCCTACTGCCTGAATTACTGGGAACAAAAGGCTAAATCAGATCAGACTGTGAGCTCCTGTGGATGTATAACCTCTAACATCTTCTTTTTCAGGATGTTGTATTTTTTTATATAACATTTTTTTATGCCCATTGTATAATGTACAATTTAACTTAGTAATAAAAATAGTTTGGAAAAGAAATAAGAATTTTGACTATACAAGTTTCAGCACAATAAGGCAGTTGAGCATGGTTGGATTTATATGAGTGGATACTGCAGGCAAAGGTTAATTAGATATTTCTTGACTTTCAACCCATCTGGCTCACCATGGTCACGTGTCCATACTATTGCCAGCCCACAAACATATATCCGCTTATGAAGAGTCCACAAATGTCCTACTACAGAGTTTGATTGGTTGTTCTGGAAAACCAAGTCCACAGAACACACAATGGACAAGATTACAAGTAGCGTAGCAAATCAGTTGCGAAAACACCACGCACATTATGGCTTTTTCGCATTTGGGGTTGCACAGCTATTAAATGTTGCAATATAACTTATTTTGCGCGCTCGTTAAGCCGCGTAATCCAAACAGCCAAATCATGTGCGTGTTCATGTATTCCCCATATAAGTCAATGGAGTAGACAAATAGAACCCCCACAAAAAACCCTAATATGTTGCGCAAAGCCCATGTATTCTCGTTAAAAGTGTACATGAAAATTCAAATATTTCATATTGCGAAAATGTTTCTAAATAAATATTTATTTGTATATGCAATGATTTTTGGCCTGATATATCTATTTATAGTGAGATATGTATATAAATATCTATAGATGTCAATATATCTTGAGATCTATATGCGAATATCTCTTAGAAAATCTTTCTGAGATATTGTTTAATGTGCATAAGATTTTAATGTGAAATCTTTTCATTATCTCCATAGTTAAAGGGACAGTGTACTCAAAAATGTTCTCCCCTTTAATTTGTTTCCAATGATTCACTTTACCTGCTGGAGTGTATTAAATTGTTTAAAAGTATTTCAATTGCCCTTATATTGGCATTTGAAATTGTTTATTTAGCCTGTGGTATCCCAACCCATCCTGAAAGTTTTTGGCCTCAAGGCCAAGCTGTGTAAACACAGCCAGTAGAAGTAATTACACTCCCAGTGGGTTATAGAACAGATAAGGTAATAAAATGTTAATTTTCCATTGTTCTCTCCAAGTATTGGGTATTGGTTTATGGAGAGATATAAGATAAAGAAGCATGTATATGTACACAATGTAATAAAGTAATGAGATCTATTTATACCTACAAGCTCAACCCATTTTATTAGGTTGTGGCTTCAAAACACAAAATCAGCTAATTCATATACACAAATAAACCTTAAAAAGAAAATCTCATACATTTTATACTCTGCAGCTGGTAAAAAAAAAAGTAATTGGAAACACATTAAGGGAAAAACAATTTTATGGTATACTGTCCCTTTAAACATATGTTTATACATATAAATCCATGTTTCTTTATGTATGTCAATGTAAAATTCCTTTGTCTGCTCTTTTTCTCTAACACCCGAGATCTTGTATCTTTGAGCCCTTATAACTGTTGTGTGCAATATTGTTTTTAAATCATTTTTATTAGACAGTGTTAATATGAGTGTAACTACTTTGTAATGCATTTTTGAAGTGTTTTGTGAAATTTTTATGTTGCGCAAAACTGTTAACTACAGCTCTTCAAGCGCAGAAAGTATTGTTACGTAAAAAGTGAATGTACTTGCGCAATCGTGATTTTTCAAGACTTGTAATAGTTACGCAATGGAAATTGATTGCGAAAAGACCATATCGCGTGCGCAGAAAACGCATAATGCACGACTTGTAATCTTGCCAATGAAAGGAGTGCATTAAAAAATTGTATCATTTGACCACCCAGAAATGAACACACTTAAACACATTAAAAAAAACGTTGTCAAAGTTGATATGGCACTAGCAATAGACAATATGGTGGTAGCCCTGGGGTAGTACTGTATTCTGCGCACCAATAATATTTTTTGCATGCCACCTTGGTCAAATGTACCAAGGTCAATCACTCTTGTCCTAGGCATTTGTATGTATTACTTAATGAGAAAATCAGTTCTGAAATTTTAGAATACATAGATAATACGAGGGTGTACAGGTAGTGATTTATTCATAAGGTTAGACACAAAAGAAACAATGAATTCATGCTATGATAGACTCAGAGTCAAATTGAAATGACTGTGGTTTGGCTAGTCTACTAGAATGACATAGTAGTGAGCTTTAGCCCCTAAACATTACTCTCGGCATGCTGATTGTTACTTTACCAAACATTGTCTTAGTCAACAGTTAAGTCAAAGACAGATGATTGATTGTAAATAATTCAGTAAAGAGTCCGACAAGAGAAAATATGTTAACTAGATGTAAAAAAAACATTAACTTAGCAGTTACTGTATTATTCACAATTTTATATACAGCAAAATGTGAGTTGTTTACAAGAATAAGGTAATGATTGTGCAAAAGACCATATAGAAATTATATTTCTCCAACATTGGTGTGTCCGGTCCACGGCGTCATCCTTACTTGTGGGAATATCTCTTCCCCAACAGGAAATGGCAAAGAGTCCCAGCAAAGCTGGCCATATAGTCCCTCCTAGGCTCCGCCCACCCCAGTCATTCTCTTTGCCGTTGCACAGGCAACATCTCCACGGAGATGGTTAAGAGTATGTGGTGTTTAGTTGTAGTTTTTTTATTCTACTATCAAGAGTTTGTTATTTTAAAATAGTGCTGGTATGTACTATTTACTCTGAAACAGAAAAAGATGAAGATTTCTGTTTGTGAGAGGAAGATGATTTTAGCAGACAGTAACTAAAATCGATTGCTGTTTCCACATAGGACTGTTGAGATGAAGTAACTTCAGTTGGGGGAAACAGTTAGCAGACTTTTCTGCTTAAGGTATGACTAGACATATTTCTAACAAGACTGTGTAATGCTGGAAGGCTGTCATTTCCCCTCATGGGGACTGGTAAGCCATTTTCTTAGTCTCAAACAGAATAAAGGGCTTAATATGGGCTATAAAACTGGTAGACACTTTTATGGGCTAAATCGATTGCTTTATTTGGACATTTTATTCATGTTTATGCTGATAATTCACACTTATAAACTTGGGGAACGTTTTTTAACGTCAGGCACTAGGTTAGACACCTTTTCAAGTCAGGAAGGGCCTTCCCAGTTGTAGGCTGAGACTCATTTTCGCGCCATTACTGCGCAGTTGTTTTTGAGAGTCAAGACATGCAGATGCATGTGTGAGGACCTGGGTGTAGTTGGAAAAGTTCCTAGAAGGCGTCATTTGGTATCGTATTCCCCTCTGGGCTTGGTAAAGTCACAGCAAAGGCTGTAGCTGGGACTGTATAGGGGTTAAAGCTCTGAAATTTGGTGTGCAATACTTTTAATGCTTTAAGACACTGTGGTGAAATTATGGTAAATTTTGAACAATTCCTTCATATTTTTTCACATATTCAGTAATAAAGTGTGCTCTGTTTAAAATTTAAAGAGACAGTAACGGTTTTGTTCTAAAACGGTTTTTGTGCTTTATTGACAAGTTTAAGCCTGTTTAACATGTCTGTGCCTTCAGATAAGCTATGTTCTATATGTATGAAAGTCAATGTGTCTCCCCCTTCAAAATTGTGTGATAATTGTGCCATAGCGTCCAAACAATGTAAGGACAATACTGTCACAGATAATGAAGTTGCCCAAGATGATTCATCAGATGAAGGGAGTAGACATGGTTCTACATCATCTCCTTCTGTGTCTATACCAGTTTTGCCCACGCAGGAGGCCCCTAGTACTTCTAGTGCGCCAATGCTTATTACCATGCAACAATTGACGGCTGTAATGGATAACTCCATAGCAAATATTTTATCCAAAATGCCTGCATATCAGAGAAAGCGCGACTGCTCTGTTTTAAACACTGAAGAGCAGGAGGGCGCTGATGATAATTGTTCTGTCATACCCTCACACCAATCTGAAGGGGCCATGAGGGAGGTTTTGTCAGATGGGGAAATTTCAGATTCAGGGAAAATTTCTCAACAGGCTGAACCTGATGTTGTGACATTTAAATTTAAATTAGAACATCTCCGCGCACTACTTAAGGAGGTGTTATCTACTCTGGATGATTGTGACAACTTGGTCATTCCAGAAAAATTATGCAAGATGGACAAGTTCCTAGAGGTTCCGGTGCACCCCAACGCTTTTCCTATACCCAAGCGGGTGGCGGACATAGTGAATAAGGAGTGGGAGAAGCCCGGCATACCTTTTGTTCCCCCTCCTATATTTAAGAAATTATTTCCTATGGTCGACCCCAGAAAGGACTTAAGGTCGAGGGGGCAGTTTCTACTCTAAACAAGCGCACTACTATTCCTATCGAGGATAGTTGTGTTTTCAAAGATCCTATGGATAAAAAATTGGAGCGTTTGCTTAAAAAGATTTTTGTACAGCAAGATTACCTTCTACAACCCATTTCGTGCATTGTTCCTGTCACTACAGCAGCGTGGTTCTGGTTCGAGGAACTAGAAAAGTCGCTCAGTAGAGAGACTCCATATGAGGAGGTTATGGACAGAGTTCACGCACTTAAGTTGGCTAACTCTTTTATTTTAGATGCCGCTTTGCATTTAGCTAGATTAGCGGCGAAAAATTCAGGGTTTGCAATTGTGGCGCGCAGAGCGCTTTGGCTAAAGTCTTGGTCAGCGGATGTATCATCCAAGACAAAATTGCTTAACATCCCCTTCAAGGGTAAAACTCTCTTTGGACCAGAATTGAAAGAGATTATCTCAGACATCACTGGGGGAAAGGGCCACGCCCTCCCACAAGATAGGCCTTTCAAGGCCAAGAATAAGTCTAATTTTCGTTCCTTTCGCAATTTCAGGAACGGACCGGCCTCTAATTCTGCATCCTCTAAGCAAGAGGGTAATGCCTCACAGTCTAAACCAGCCTGGAAACCGATGCAAGGCTGGAACAAGGGTAAGCAGGCCAAGAAGCCTGCTGCCGCTAACAAAACAGCATGAAGGAGTAGCCCCCGATCCGGGACTGGATCTAGTGGGGGGCAGACTCTCTCTCTTTGCTCAGGCTTGGGCAAGAGATGTTCAGGATCCCTGGACGCTAGAAATAGTTTCTCAGGGTTATCTTCTGGAATTCAAGGAACTACCCCCAAGGGGAAGGTTCCACATGTCTCACTTATCCTCAAACCAAATAAAGAGACAGGCGTTCGTACATTGTGTAGAAGACCTGTTAAAGATGGGAGTGATACACCCAGTTCCAATGACGGAACAAGGAATGGGATTTTACTCAAATCTGTTCGTAGTTCCCAAAAAAGAGGGAACCTTCAGACCAATTCTGGATTTAAAGATCCTAAACAAATTTCTCAGGGTACCATCGTTCAAAATGGAAACCATTTGAACGATTCTACCCACTATCCAGGAAGGTCAATTTATGACTACCGTGGATCTAAAGGATGCGTACCTACATATTCCTATCCACAAAGAACATCATCAGTTCCTAAGGTTCGCCTTTCTGGACAAACATTACCAGTTTGTGGCCCTCCCATTCGGATTAGCCACTGCTCCAAGGATTTTCACAAAGGTACTCGGGTCCCTTCTAGCGGTTCTAAGACCGAGGGGCGTTGCAGTAGTACCATACTTGGATGACATTCTAATACAAGCGTCGTCCCTTTCAAAAGCAAAGGCTCATACAGACATCGTTCTGGCCTTTCTCAGATCTCACGGATGGAAGGTGAACATAGAAAAAAGTTCTCTGTCTCCGTCAACAAGAGTTTCCTTCCTGGGAACAATAATAGATTCCTTAGAAATGAGGATTTTTCTGACAGATGTCAGAAAGTCAAAACTTCTAAGCGCTTGTCAAGTTCTTCATTCTGTTCCACGTCCTTCCATAGCTCAGTGCATGGAAGTAGTAGGGTTGATGGTGGCAGCAATGGACATAGTTCCTTTTGCGCGAATTCATCTAAGACCATTACAACTGTGCATGCTGAAACAGTGGAATGGGGACTATACAGACTTGTCTCCAGTGATTCAAGTAGATCAGAAGACCAGAGATTCACTGCGTTGGTGGCTAACCCTGGGCCACCTATCCCAGGGAATGAGCTTCCGCAGACCAGAGTGGGTCATTGTCACAACCGACGCCAGTCTAGTGGGCTGGGGCGCGGTCTGGGAATCCCTGAAAGCTCAGGGACTATGGTCTCGGGAAGAGTCTCTTCTCCCGATAAACATTCTGGAACTAAGAGCGATATTCAATGCTCTCAGGGCTTGGCCTCAGCTTGCAAAGGCCAGATTCATAAGATTCCAATCAGACAACATGACGACTGTTGCGTATATCAATCATCAGGGGGGAACAAGAAGTTCCCTGGCGATGAAAGAAGTGACCAAAATAATACAATGGGCGGAGGATCACTCCTGCCATCTATCTGCGATCCACATCCCAGGTGTGGAAAACTGGGAAGCGGATTATCTGAGTCGTCAGACATTCCATCCGGGGGAGTGGGAACTCCACCTGGAGATCTTTGCCCAGTTGACTCAATTATGGGGCATTCCAGACATGGATCTAATGGCGTCTCGTCAGAACTTCAAGGTTCCTTGCTACGGGTCCAGATCCAGGGATCCCAAGGCGACTCTAGTGGATACACTAGTAGCACCTTGGACCTTCAACCTAGCTTATGTGTTCCCACCGTTTCCTCTCATTCCCAGGCTGGTAGCCAGGATCAAACAGGAGAGGGCCTCGGTGATCTTGATAGCTCCTGCGTGGCCACGCAGGACTTGGTATGCAGACCTGGTGAATATGTCATCGGTTCCACCATGGAAGCTACCTTTGAGACAGGACCTTCTTGTTCAGGGTCCATTCGAACATCCAAATCTGGTCTCCCTCCAGCTGACGGCTTGGAGATTGAACGCTTGATTCTATCAAAGCGTGGGTTTTCAGATTCTGTGATAGATACTCTGGTTCAGGCCAGAAAACCGGTAACTAGAAAGATTTACCATAAAATATGGAAAAGATATATCTGCTGGTGTGAATCCAAGGGATTCCCATGGAATAAGATAAAAATTCCTAAGATTCTTTCCTTTCTGCAAGAAGGTTTAGATAAAGGATTATCTGCGAGTTCTCTAAAAGGACAGATTTCTGCTTTATCTGTCTTACTACACAAACGACTGGCAGCTGTGCCAGATGTTCAAGCATTTGTTCAGGCTCTGGTTAGGATCAAGCCTGTTTACAGACCTTTGACTCCTCCCTGGAGTTTAAATCTAGTTCTTTCAGTTCTTCAAGGGGTTCCGTTTGAACCTCTACATTCCATAGATATTAAGTTGTTATCTTGGAAAGTTTTGTTTTTAGTTGCTATTTCTTCTGCTAGAAGAGTTTCAGAGTTATCTGCTCTGCAGTGTTCTCCGCCCTATCTGGTGTTTCATGCAGATAAGGTGGTTTTGCGTACTAAGCCTGGTTTTCTTCCAAAGGTTGTTTCTAACAAAAATATTAACCAGGAGATAGTTGTACCTTCTTTGTGTCTGAATCCAGTTTCAAAGAAGGAACGTTTGTTACACAATTTGGACATAGTCCGTGCTCTAAAATTCTATTTAGAAGCTACAAAAGATTTCAGACAAACATCTTCTCTGTTTGTCGTCTATTCTGGTAAAAGGAGAGGTCAAAAAGCGACTTCTACCTCTCTTTCCTTTTGGCTTAAAAGCATCATCCGATTGGCTTACGAGACTGCCGGACGGCAGCCTCCTGAAAGAGTCACAGCTCACTCCACTAGGGCTGTGGCTTCCACATGGGCCTTCAAGAACGAGGCTTCTGTTGATCAGATATGTAAGGCAGCGACTTGGTCTTCACTGCACACTTTTGCCAAATTTTACAAATTCGATACTTTTGCTTCTTCGGAGGCTATTTTTGGGAGAAAGGTTTTGCAAGCCGTGGTGCCTTCCGTTTAGGTAACCTGATTTGCTCCCTCCCTTCATCCGTGTCCTAAAGCTTTGGTATTGGTTCCCACAAGTAAGGATGACGCCGTGGACCGGACACACCAATGTTGGAGAAAACAGAATTTATGCTTACCTGATAAATTACTTTCTCCAACGGTGTGTCCGGTCCACGGCCCGCCCTGGTTTTTTTAATCAGGTCTGATGAATTATTTTCTCTAACTACAGTCACCACGGTACCATATGGTTTCTCCTATTTTTTCCTCCTGTCCGTCGGTCGAATGACTGGGGTGGGCGGAGCCTAGGAGGGACTATTAGGCCAGCTTTGCTGGGACTCTTTGCCATTTCCTGTTGGGGAAGAGATATTCCCACAAGTAAGGATGACGCCGTGGACCGGACACACCGTTGGAGAAAGTAATTTATCAGGTAAGCATAAATTCTGTTATATAGCATGCCGGACATCAGTCTAAACAACCTATACTTTCAATGGATATCGCAACCATGATAAATAGTGCTCATATTACAAGTTGAAAGTTATGTTGTGTTAGAGTGAAACCCAAAACACTAGAATATTTAGCATGAGATGAGACATAAAGTAAAGTGTAAGGGTTAAAAACAATTTCACAAAACACATCAAAAACATATTAAAATTAAGTATTACACTCATATATACACTTCGATGTCTAGGTAACAAGGTGCAGCAATCTCAGTATATAGAAATTCAACAGGTCGCACTCTCTGGATTTAAATCATATACTGTATATAAATGTGTGTATGTATACATGTCTATATATGTTTATACATGTGTATTTATTTGTTTATATGTGTAATTATGTATGTGCACACATACATACATACATATATGTATATATACACTTCAGTGTCTAGGTAACAAGATGCAGCAATCTCAGTATATTTAAATTCAACATGTGTATACATGTGTATTTATGTGTTTATTTGTTTCTATGTTTAAATATGTATGTGCACACATACAAACATATATACAAATATGTATATATACACTTTTGAGCCCTTCCCAGTCAAATACTTTTAAACATGCAATATCATTTTTATTAATTTTTAATGTGTTTTAATAGAAATACTTGAAATTCATATGTTCTTATTATTTTTTAATATATATTTATATATCTGTATATACAATATTTATCTCAATATAAAATTATATCTGTATATATATATGAGGTTTATATCTGTATATATTTGAGGTATATATATATATATATATATATATATATATACACACACACACATATATATATATATATATATATATATATATATATAAAACTAAGAAATATTCAGATATAAATCAAAATATATTTTTATAAATAAAAAGAACATTTTCTTCAAGTAAAAAACAAAGGAATTTAAAGTATACCTAATGCACCTTTGGTTTTAGTGCAGTTGATCTAACCCAGTGTTGGGTTAGCGCACAAGTGATAAATACAAAAGGCTTTCTTTAGTACACACATAGAAATCTATGGGGAGGAGTTACTTTTTACTTTCAACTTGTAATACACTCGCTAATCCAGACACACTCATTTTTTACTTTGAGCGCAGTTAGCATTTAAGCAGGGAAA